>NC_080699.1:39755819-40055819 GCF_030445035.2 Dasypus novemcinctus | reverse complement strand
TTTATATAAAATGTCAATATAAATCAATTTATAAAGGTGAGATTAGATTAGTGGTTATATAGGGCTGGGAAGGAATGCTAAGGGGTGTGGGTTTTTTTCTTTTTGGAGTAATGAAATTGTTCTAAAATTTTTTGTGGTGATGAATGCACAACATTGTGATTATACTAAGAGCCATTGATTATACACTCTGGATAGATTGCATGGTATGTGTATATTTCTCATTAAAACTGATGAATAAACAAATAAGTAGTTGTCCCAGAATAGCCTGGACAGCAGGGGACACAGAGAGAGATTGAAAGGTGAGGAGTTTTATTGTTTGTTTCTGTTCTTTTTTTTTTTTTTTTTTTGGTCTCTTTTTTGTTTCTTTTTATTAGTATTGAAATAATGAAAATGCTCTAATAATGACTGAGGTGATGAATGCACAACTATGTGATTATACCAAATACCATTAATTGTACACTTGGGGTGGATTATATGCTTTATTAATGTGTATCAATAAAATTGTTTTTTTTTTAAGATCAATTTCCAACCAAGGATTTTATATTCAGTGAGTCTGTCTTTCAAAAATGAGGGTCCCCTGTTCTCACATCCCAAGGGCCAGACTGCAGGTCTGTCCATGCCGCGGTGGTGATCTAGAGCAGAGGATGAGACTTGGCAGGACAGGCTTTGGAAAGTTCCTTCCCCTCTTTGACTGAGTCTTGGTTGAAAGGAGCGCAGGTGAAACTGTAACCAAAGGAGACATTACAATTCCAGAAAAATCTCAGGAAAAGTATTGCAGGCAACAGTAGTAGCTGTGGGACAGGGATCGAAAGGAGAGGATGATATGCAAACAGTTAGTGTGGAAGTTGGAGATAAAGTTCTTCTTCCAAAATATGGAGTCACCAAAGTAGCTTCTAAAAGATAAGGATTATTTCTTAGTTAGAGATGGTGATATTCCTGGGAAGTGTGTAGACTGAGATAGATTCTATTTGGATGGCATCATGTGAAGCTGCCCATTCCACTGAAGTTCTGAAATCTTCCATCAGGTAGATAATTTCCATGTCTCTCTTTTATAATAAACTAATGATAATCCAGTGTCTCTAGAATTTAATTTCACTGTACTAATATAAACATTTTCAAATAAAAATATGTAAATGAATTCTAAAAAAAATGAGGGAGGGGAATGGATGTGGCTCAAGTGGTTGAATGCCTGCTTCCCACACGGTAGGTCCTGGGTTTGGTTCCCAGTGCCTTCAAAACACAAAAACAAACAATAAACAAAACAAATGAAAAACCAACTCAGGGGAGCTGATGTGGCTCAGTGGTTGAGCGCTGACTTCCCACATATGAGGTCAAGGTCCCAGGTTCAATCCCCTGTCCTTGATCCCTCAAAAAAAAAAACAATGCAGGGGAAACGGACTTGGCCCAGTGGTTAGGGCGTCCGTCTACCACATGGGAGGTCCGCGGTTCAAACCCCGGGCCTCCTTGACCCGTGTGGAGCTGGCCCACGAGCAGTGCTGATGCGTGCAAGGAGTGCCCTGCCACGCAGGGGTGTCCCCCGCGGAGGGGAGCCCCACGCGCAAGGAGTGCGCCCCATAAGGAGAGCCGCCCAGCGTGAAAGAAAGTGCAGCCTGCCCAGGAATGGCGCCGCCCCCACTTCCCATGCCGCTGACGACAACAGAAGCGGATGGAGAAACAAGATGCAGCAAATAGACACAGAGAACAGACAACGGGGGGGGGGGGGGGGGGGGAATTAAATAAAGAAAAAAATAAATCTTAAAAATAAATAAATAAATAAATAAAGACACTTTAAAAAAAAAACAACAAAAAACAATGCAAGGAGAGAATAAGACTTCCCTGATAAAGCGGATTTGGCTCAATGGATGAGCATCTGCCTACCACATGGGAGGTCTAGGGTTCAAACCCAGGGTCTTTTTGACCGGTGTGGAGCTGGCCCATGCGCAGTGCTGATACACGCAAGGAGTGCCCTGCCACGCAGGGGTGTCCCCCGCATAGGGGAGCCCCACGTGCAAGGAGTGCGCCCCATAAGGAGAGCCGCCCAGCGTGAAAGAAAGTGCAGCCTGCCCAGGAATGGTGCTGCACACACAGAGAGCTGACACAGCAAGATGACGCAACAAAAAGAGACACAGATTCCTGGTGCCGCTGACAAGAATCCAAACGGACACAGAAGAACACACAGCAAAGAACACAGAGAGCAGACAACAGGGTGGGGGGTGGGAGGAGGGAAGAGGAGAGGAGAAAAAAAAGACATTCCCTGATAAACAAAAGCTGGAGTTCATCACCACTATAGCTGCCCTAGGAGCAATGTTAAAGGGGGTTCTTCACACTGAAAGGGAAGGACACCAGCAGTGGATCAAAGTAGCAGTAAAAAATAAACACCTAAAAAAAATTGGAAGGAAGGAAGGAATACCTGCAGTAAAGGTAACCATATGGACAGTTATAAATGCCAGTGGTATAATGTGGTATATGTAATTTTTTATATGTAACTTCACTTATTCTTACAGATTCTAAAATGCAAATATTTAAAAAGTAATGATACATCTATGGTTTGAGGACATAACAACGTATAAAGATGAACCTTGGATGAACCTCGGAGACATCGTATTGAATGAAATAAGCCAGACGCATAAGGACAAATATTGTATGATCTCACTGATTTGAAGTAATTAAATAAGTAAATCCATAGAGTCAGAAACTGGAACACAGTTTACTGGCGCGCTCTGTGTGGGAGGGACTGTAGAATTAATGACTGATATGTAGAGTGTCTGTTTGGGTAGATGGGAAAGTTTTGGTAACAGATGGTGATGGTAGCACAGCATTGTGAATGTAATTAAAACCACTGAATTACATATTTGAATATAGTTAGAAGGGAAATTTTAGGTTGTGTTTATGTTACTAGAACATAAATTTGAAAAAATATATAGGACTGTACAACACAAACAGTGAATCCTTTTGTAAATGATGGACTATAGTTAAGAGTACAATTATTGAAATGTTCTTGAGGAGTGGATGTAGCTCCTCCGTGGTTGAGCACCTGCTTCCCATGTATGAGTTCCCAGATTCAATCCCCAGCACCTAAAAAAAAAAAAAAGTTTTTTGTGAATTGTAACAAATATACCACACTAATGCAAGGTGGTATAATGTGGTATATGGTATGTAGTCTGTACTTCACAATGATTTTCCTGTAAACCTACAACTTCTCTAATAAAATATATATAATTATAATAATATTATTTCATCACTTGTAACAAAGTTACCACATTAATGCAAACTGTTAATAATAGGGAAAACTGCATTAGTGAGGGGGGTATATGGGAACTCTGTATTTTTGGCATGATTTTTTGGCAAACTTACAATTTCTATAATAAAAAAATTAAAAAGCAAACTGTAAAAAAGCCTCCCCTCCCACCACGCATTCCCAGGGCAGGTCCCTGTCCCCAGCTTCAGAGCAGGCAAAGGCCGAGGAGCCCTCTTGCGCATACTGGGTGTGTCAGTCTGGCCCCGTCTGTCCGGTGGCCGCCTGAGGCACTGAAGTGGGTCATTCATCACAAGCTCACTGTATTAGTCAGCCAAAGGGGTGCTGATGCAAAATACCAGAAATGGGTTGGCTTTTATAAAGGGTATTTATTTGGGGTAGGAGCTTACAGTTACCAGGCCATAAGCATAAGTTACTTCCCTCACCAAAGTCTGTTTGGAGCAAGATGACTGCCGACGTCCGTGAGGGCTCAGGCTTCCTGGGTTCCTACGTTCCTGGGGCTTGCTTTTCTCTGGCTTCAAGGTTCCTTCCTTCCTGGGGCTGGCTTCTCTTTCCTCTGCGTGCTGACTTCCCAGGGCTCCAGTTTAAGTCTTCAGCGTCAAACTCCAACATCAGAAACCCTCAACTCTGTCCTTCACCCTGCCACCCCTTGGTGGGGGGGGGGACGCAATGCCCTAATCATAGCTCAGTCACGGCCAGGTACGGAGCAGATTACAAGCATAATCCAATATTTCTTTTTGGAATTGACCCGTTATATCAAACTGCTGCACTTGCCATTCCAGAACTTTGCCCTGGGTGTCTCCAGGAAGCTCACAGAGCCTCCTACAGAGCGCTGTGGCAGAGTAGGCAAGTTGTGGCGGCCTGGAGCAAGGGATTGCTGGTTGTAGACAAACACTGCAACCAGGAGGAAAATGTCTCCTAAGAGAGGACATTTGCATCCATGTAAATGGGGGGATTCCTAGGGTCATATGCATGTGCCCAAGACAAGACTCATGCAAATAAAGGAGCAGGGAGACCACCATACTTAGGCTTCAAATTATCCTCTAAACTCATTGTATGGATAAACTCCAAGGACAGCCCTCTCACAGGTCAATCTGCAGAGGCTTGGAAAGGTGTTTTCTTATTTTCTTCTCTCTCTCTGTCATAAAACTAAGTGGATACAATCTTAAAGAACAGATGCCTCAGAGTGTAAATTCCAGCAATTACACATTAAAATATTAAAATGTCCAGGTTTCAACAAAACGTACAAAGAAACAGGAAGCAGTGGCCCTGGCAAAGGAGAAGATTAGAGCATTAGAAGCCAGAGAAGAGGAGGACAAGCCTTGGGACATACCCATGATCACATTTTCTGGCAAACCTCTTTAAAAGCACTGCCAGCAGCATTCAAAGCAGCTCCTGGATGCCTGCCCTCCAGGATTTTTGATGATGTCTGTACTATTTTGTGCTAAAGAGAGTTCTGGGTCCAGCAGTCCAGAAAGACATTCTAACATCCACTTTTAAATCCCCTGTATCATTTTACATGATAAAAGCTGCTGAAGGCTTATGTAGCAATTTGATATGGTTGTGAATTCCAAAAATAGATAATGGATTATGTTTGTAATTGGTCTGTACCTGGGCGTGATTGAGTTATGATTAGGGCTTTGATTGGGCCAGTCATTAGGGTATCGAGTCCCCACCCCTTGGTGGGTGGGACTCACAGATAAAAGGCATGGCAAAGGACAGAGTTGAAGTTTTTGATGCAAGGGTTTTTGATGTTGACGTTTTGATGTTGGAGTTTGAGGCTGAAACTTTAAACTGGAGCCCTGGGCAGTGAACACAGGAGGAAAGAGAAGCAAGCCCCAGGAAGAGAGGAACCCTGAACCCAGAGAGAAGCAAGACCCTGGAAGAGAGGAACCCAGGAAGCCTGAAGCCTCGCAGACGTCGGTCGCCGCCTTGCTCTAACACGTGAAAGCAGACTTTGGTGAGGGAAGTACCTTATGATTTATGGTCTGGTATCTATAAGCTTCTACCCCAAATAAATACCCTTTATAAAAACCAACTGTAGTAGTTTGATATAGTTATGAATTCCAAAAATAGATATTGGATTATGTTTATAATCTGGTCTGTACATTGGCATGACTAAATTATGATTAGGGCTTTGATTGAGTCACGTCATTAGGGCATGGAGTCCCCATCCCTTGGTGGGTGGGGACTCACAGGTAAAACACATGGCAAAGGACAGAGTTGAGGGTTCTTAATGCTGGAGTTTGATGCTGGAGTCTTAAACTGGAGCCTGGAGGAAAGAGACAGAGCCGTTCGCCTGATAGTCTACAGCTGACCTTGTGGAAAAACCGGGAGCTGAATCCAGAGGAACCCAGGAAGCCTGAACCCTCGCAGACGTCGGCAGCCATCTTGCTCCAAAAAGACTTTGGTGAGGGAAGTAGCCTATGCTTTATGGCCTGGTATCTGTAAGCTCCTCCCCAAATAAATACCCTTTATAAAAACCAGCCCGTTTCTGGTACTGTGCCTCAGCACCCCTTTGGCTGACTAATGCAGCTTGTTTCCAGATGTGCTGTAAGAAACTGTTTGCCTCCTTTGTGGGATGGGTCACAGATCAGACAAGGTGACGAACCCCTCCATCATGCCCCCAGGTACTACTCATCTTAGAATCACCAGGTTTGCTCCAGGTCTTTTCAGAAAACCAGACATGTCACCCCTACCTTGCTGGTGTCTGCACCCTCAATGATGCAGACATGATAAAATAATGGAATTAAAGCTCATCTTGAGGATTTTTGTTAGGTGTGACAACAATGTCGTGGCTATGTGAGAGAATGCCCTGTTGAAGGTGTACTAAAAAGTACTTAGGAGGCTGTGGGAGAATTAAACGTTTGGTACAAGTAATTTAAAAGTGCATAACTGTTACTTGAATCATTGAGAGCTGACTTTGTATGCAACTTCTCAAATCTGATGGAAATTATTTACACTGAAGTGCACAGCGCAAAATAAAGATAAGCTACAAGGCAAATGTTTCAAGCGCTGACATATTTGGTGGGGATAAATGATTCTTGAATATCACAAGATGGCCAAAGGAAAAAAGATTTTAACAGTTCGAAGTCGTAAAGACTGATGTATGGGGCAATAACCCATCCTTGTAAGCAGAAGTAATTCCTGTGGTGGTTGCTTTTAATCTTTCGCTCTTGGCTGCTGCCCTAGATAGAGTAAGGTTGAAGCTTTCAGTATCTGGGAGGTTGAACTGACAGGTTGAACTTACAGTGACAAAGGATGCCGGCAGCTGGAAGGATGTCTGGCCTTCCCGAATAGGTGGAGAATGGCCTTCTACCCTAATCCTCATCTGTCTGCCAATTTGCTTAATTCTTCATTAAAATGCTGTGGGTGTTTTGTCCTGAGTTCTATTGTTTTCTATTGCTCAGCTGTGTCAATTCTCCTGTAAGTTCAGAGGGGTCTGATTGAAATCACGACCAGCTCTCAACCATTTGTCTACTTTCTGTGTTCTTGAAGACCCCTGTCTCAGCTCCTCAGACTGGTGAGCCTTCTTCTAACCATGACCTTGAAGAGGTGAAAGGGCAGCTAAGAAACAATCCATTTCATCCCTGCTCGAATGCCTCTGGCAAGAGGAGGTGGAGGAGTGGGGAAAAGATAGAAAGGGACAACTAAGACACGGAGAAAATCATGGTGAGACAATTAGAGTAAACTTTAGGGGTTTTTAGTGGAATTCCATTATTTGAGTACCACTGCTTACCAGACACTAATCCAGTGCCAACTGACTTGCGTATGCTTAAATAAACACCTCAAAATCTCCTTTGAGTTAGTAATTTCCACCTGCCTCTAAGTCACTTTGTGTTGTTGTTGTTTTTCTCAAACCTCCCTCCCCCCCGAGATGACTCTCTTGTCTGTCTGCTCATTGTCTTGCTCATCTTTTTTTTCTAAGGTTTGTTTTATTTATTTCTCTCCCTTTCCCCCTCCCCCACCCCAGTTGTCTGTTTTCTGTGTCCATTTGCTGCATATTCTTCTTTTTGTCCACTTCTGTTGTTGTCAGTGGCACGGGAATCTGTGCCACTTTTTTTGTTGTTGTGTGTCATCTTGCTGCGTCAGCTCTCCATGTGTGTGGTGTCACTCTTGGGCAGGCTGCACTTTCTTTCATGCTGGGCGGCTCTCCTACAGGGCGCACTCCTTGCGCGTGGGGCTCCCCTACACGGGGGACACCCCTGCGTGGCACGGCATTCCTTGCGTGCATCAGCACTGCACGTGGGCCAGCTCCACACGGGTCAAGGAGGCCCGGGGTTTGAACCACGGACCTCCCATGTGGTAGACGGACGCCCTAACCACTGGGCCAAGTCCACTTCCCTTGCTCATCTTCTTTAGGAGGCATTGTGAATCGAATCTGGGACCTCCCATGTGGGAGGCAGGCGCCCAATGGTCGAGCCACATCCACTCCCCCTCTAAGTCACTGAACCATTGGGCAATAATCAACATTAAGGAACACTGGAAATTCTCAAATTCCTGTAAATGCTATCAAATTCCTGGGCCAAAGACACCCCATATTTGTATAGTGGTTTTATCTTCTAAAGCTAAAACTGAGACATAGGATCAGAAAATGAGATGAAATATTTTAAATCAGGACATTCAGCTGTCACACATTTTTTTGGAGTTTTTTTTTTAAGTTTTAGATTACATAAATGTTACATCAAAAATACAGGGGATTCCCATATATCCCATATATCCCCTCCCACACTTTCCCACATTAACATCTTCATTAGTGTGGTACATTTGTTACAATTGATGAACACATAATGAAGCATTGCTACTAAACTTGGACTACAGTTTACACTTTGCACTGCACAATTTTATAGGCAAAATATACAATGGCCTGTATCCATCATTGCAATGTCACACAGGACAATTCCAATGTCCCAAAAATGCCCCCATATTATACCTATTCTTCCCTCTCCCTCCCCCCAGAACCTCTGGTGGCCACTGCCCTCACATTAATGATACAAGTTCTTCCATTGTTGGAATAATAATAGTAAGTCTATAATAGAATAATGATGTCTACTTTAATCCACTGTTCATTACCCAATCTTGAGGCTTTGGGGATTGTGATGCCCACTCTGTTTCTGATTGAGAGGGGGCTTAGATCTTGCTGGCAGTAATAGATACTTTGTTTTTGGAATAGGTGTTGTCCATCACCATCCTTTTGTTAGTTGTCCTGGCAAGTTCAAGTAACTGGAGAGCAAGTGTCATGCATATTTGACAGTTAAAATAAAGCTTTCCCATTCCATCCCTTGTTTGTAATTTCTTGCTTTGTTGAATATTGGGCAGCCTGGGTCTTAGTCAACTTCCATCAAGATGAGAACCAGGGAGCGGATGTGGCTCAAGCAGTTGAGCTCCCACCTCCCACATGGGAGATCCCGGGTTCAGTTTCTGGTACCTCCTGAAAAAATTAAAACAAAACCACAAGCAAAACAAACAATAAAAAACCAACTCAGGGAAGCCAATGTGGCTCCATGGTTGAGCGTCATCTTCCCACATATGAGGTCCTGCGTTCAAGTCCCAGGCCCTGATACCTCAAAAAAAAAAAAAAAGAAAGAAAGAAAAAAAGAAAGAAAGAAAAAGAAAACTGAAACACAGAAAATGTGTAAAAGAGAAAAAGAAGTCTACAAGTTTTTTCAAGAAATAATATAATAGGAAATCATAGTTCTCAGGATTTTATATCCTTCAGCAACATTAGGTCATTTTTAAAAGTAAAGTGTTTTTTAAAACAGTTGTTAGGTCATTTTTAAAAACTAGTTTATAGCTCCAGCACATTTGATTTGCAAGAAGAAAAGAGAGAAAAGCAATTCTGCTATATTCAGCATCAGGCAGAATTTAGGTACAATTTTGTTTTCCTTAATTGAAGAAAGATGTGTAGAACTTGGGAGGAGTTCCAAAAAAATCAACCAAAACATTCAGAGGCTAGAAAATAAGCCATATGGAATTTATCCTATAGATACACCCACACAAATGGAAAATAATGAATGTTCAAGTTTATTCACTATAACATTATTCATACTAGCAAAATATTGGAATCTACCTAAACATTCATGAGTATAAAACTGGTTAAATGAAGTAAGTCCCAGCCATACAATAGAATTCACTGCAGCTATAAAAAGATCGGGGAAAATCTTTCATGGAAACATCTCCAAGATACATCATTAAGTGAAGAAAGCGAGAGGCAGAATAGTGTCTATCACATGCTACGCTCGTGTTCAAAAAATGGATCTATTTTTCTGCTTGTTTAGGCATAAAATAAAATCTCTGGACATATACACAAGAAATAGCTAACAATGGTTGTGTATAAAGGGTAGATGGGAACAGGATGGATGGGGATGGATATAAAGAGAGTTTACTTTGTTATTATTATACTTTTTGATTTTTGATTCTTATAAATGTATTAACTATTTAAAAAGCCAAATACTTCTAAATGAATAATAGAAAAGAAGCACATGGTGAGATAATAGTGAAAGAGATGTGTGATTTAAATTGTGTCTAAACTTACAAAGAACCTAAGGAGCACATCTTTTCTTAGTATCTCCATAATCAGTGTAAATTACCATGTGGTTAATGCAATTGCAAAGACAGACAATAATGGATTGATTGTGCCACAGTATGGGTCAGCAGCCATATTAGATCAGGAAGACAAAGACATGGCCTGAATTACAGAAGAGAAGATTAAGTTAGTAGCTGATTTTTCCAACATGACAAAGAATTAGTCAATGAAAGAATAATATCATTTACTATTCCTTGGACTTAATAATGTTCGTAAAGCACTTTATAGTTTGCAAATTGCTTTCACAAATATAATCTCATTTTATCCATTTTTACAAAAACATTGGCGGCATTATAGATGAGAAAATGGAATTAAAGAGAAGGTGAACAATTTGTTGATGGTCTTGAACAATAGAACAGGATATTTGAAACTGGAACTAGCTTTAAAAATGAGGGAACGGAATAGTCACCAAGAACTGCCTTAAGAGTATTGACAGCTTTAAAATTCTTCTACCTCTACTGCTTTGTCCCCCAAGTTATTTTTGTAATCATTAACTTTTTTTGCTCTCATCCAGAGATTTAGCTGAAATTTAGATTTCTGACTCACCTTGTTCCTTCATCATAAAAGACATGTAAAATATTTTAATCTTCCATGAGTTCAATCATAAATTTTAATGTGCGGAAGAATCAAGGAAGAGAGTTTATTAGAATGCAGATTCCTGACACCACTCTCCAAAAATTCGCATTGCCTGGGTCTTAGGTGCAGCTAGGAAATGCTTTTCAGAAGCACGTGGTGATTCTTACACAAGAAGTCTAAGCACTGCTTTAAAATCATATGCCAACAAAAAGAGGGATTATTTGTGACTGTGGGGCTGATTAAAATCAAAGAGGCTTTTCAGGTCCCCTTTCTGAGCTCATTATTTCTAATGCAAAGAGGCGCTGGGAGTGATGATTAGCCTCCAGTGAGTTGAGGAGACGTTTTGGTGGCAGCTCATGGGGCTAGCACTTGCCTCACCTTCAGAGGAAGACTCACGAGATTAAATTAAAACTCATTGGATTTCTTTCCCTATCTCTGAAATTCTGAAATTGCTGTTGTCTTGGAGGACCTGGACAAGACGCCAATTTGCTTCTAAGGAGAAGATATATATGTTTTTAAGTAAACTTTATTTCAACCTCAAAAAATAAAATAACCTACTTTGCCTTTGCTATAAAAGTATTACAATATTACTATCTATAGCCTATAAACTCTAAGCTACATGAGTTGCCTTTTCCCCAGGTACCACCATGTTTCTAAGGAGAATTTTTTTTTTAAAGATTTATTTATTTATTTATCTCCCCTCCCCCCTCCACCCCAGTTGTCTGTTCTCTGTGTCTATTTGCTGCGTCTTCTTTGTCTGCGTCTGTTGTCGCTGTCAGCGGCACGGGAAGTGTGGGCGGTGCCATTCCTGGGCAGGCTGCACTTTCTTTCGCGCTGGGCGGCTCTCCTTATGGGGCACACTCCTTGTGCGCGGGGGACACCCCTGAGTGGCAGGGCACTCCTTGCGCGCATCAGCACTGCGCGTGGGCCAGCTCCACACGGGTCAAGGAGGCCCGGGGTTTGAACCGCGGACCTCCCATGTGGTAGACGGACGCCCTAACCACTGGGCCAAGTCCGTTTCCCTCTAAGGAGAATTTTAAGTGTGGACTATGGGCTGTGAAGGACCTAAGTGGGTTGAGATTTGGTTGCTCTGGCGACTGCTGCTCTCCGTGTTGCAGCGTCAGCTGGAGATCTGCTAGGACACATCTTTGTGGACGTTCCCAATTTCTATCCACAGAGAGGGACCTGAAACCATCAGGGCCTTATGGCAGACCCTAAAATTCCCTGCCCAGTCCTACCAGGTTTATCATTCTTTGGCTGGCCTCTCTGCAGGAAAGAGTATTTGTGAAAGCTGCTTTAAAATGATTGAAGATGGCTTAATGCCTAAGCACACGTATGTCATCTGCTGAGGCTTTTATAGTTTAACATAACTTACTAAGTATTTTTAAGGTTGTGTTCCTGCTGCAAGGCAATTATCGCAAAGGATATAGGTTTACTAATTGAAATAATAAACACTTTATAGATGTTCTAATAAAATGTGGGGATTTAAAGTATAAATGTCTATCAAGTCATTCTAGAATAGCTGTTGAGCCCACTGCTGTAAAAGCCGAATGAAAAAATCCAGAGGGAGGATAAAAACTAATGGAAAATTAAAAAAAATTTTTTTTTAAGATTTATTTTATTTATTTATTTCTCCCCACCCCCTCATTGTTTGTACTTGCTGTGTGCTCTGTCTTTAGGAGGCACTGGGAACCGAACCCCGGGTCTCCAATTGGGAGACAGGCATCTAATCGCTTGAGCCACCTCCGTTCCCTGCTTTGTTGTGTCTCTCATTGTGTATTTTCTTCTTGTGCCTCTTGTTGTGTCATCTTGTTGTGTCAGCTTGCTGCATCAGCCTGGCATGCCAGCTCACTGTCTTCTCTAGGAGGCACCAGGAACCGAACTACAGACCTCCCATATGGTGGGTGGGAGCACAATCGCCTGAGCCACATCTGCTTCCCCGAAAATTTTAAGTAATAGTAAACTCGGTGAGATCATGCCAAATGGAGCAAAATCTTCTCCTCATGAGTTTTGGACAGACATATTTGCCAGAAATTTCATTTTCTAATTGCTTTTCCTAGATTCAAAGATGATCAGCTGTTGCCCTGTTTGCCAGAAAGCACAACGGCTACAAAAACAAGAGTCCTTCTCAGTCATGACCATCCTCAATCGACCTTATGAAGTCACTTAATACCTATTGTTCAGTTTCCTGCTCTCTATACTCTCCACCTATTAGTTGATAATAGTCTGCTTTCTGGGAGGTAAGCAGATAGATGGAGTAATTATAAGTTCACCTAAGGATGAAATTTGATTATCTAGTACATTTGCCTCATATACTTAAACTCTGCCTTTCACAAACAGACATCACAAGGAGCCTCAGGTAGGTGGATCCACCTGTGTCTGTTGGTAAGCTCTTTATCTGAAGATCTCACAACAGTTCAAAGGTGCAAGCCAGGATGGAAGTCTGAATGTTTATCTAGTTATCTAGATAAGATATCTAGTTATCTAGATAAGAGAGAAGGGCTCCCATAGGTCCTTCTTTGGCATTTATGTATCACCCACAGTTTCCTCATCCAGAGATGGACAGGCAGATAGATGTTTTTCAAAGCTGGAAAGAGGGAAGCAGACGTGGCTCAACCAAATGGGCTCCCGCCTACCATGTAGGAGGTCCAGGGTTCGATGCCCAGGGCCTCCTGGTGAGGGCAAGCTGGCCCACATGGAGTGCCAGCCCATGTGGGAATGCGGCCCAGTGCAAGAGAGCCATGCTGCGTGGGAATGCTGCCTCGTGCTGGAAAGCTGCCTTGTGCAAGAGTGCTGGCCAACGTGGAAAGCTGGCACAGCAAGATGATGCAACAGGAGACATGGAGGAGAGAAAATAAGAAGACGTAGCAGAACAGGGGAGCTGAGGTGGCGCAAGAGAGTAATCGCCTCTCTCCCACTCTGGAAGTTCCCAGGACTGGTTTCTGGAGCCGCCTAATGAGAATACAGGCAGACACAGAAGAACACACAGCAAATGGACACAGAGAACAGACAACAGGGGGGATGGGGAGGGAGAAATAAAAATAGATCTTTTTAAAAAAATGCTGGAAAGAGGAAAATGGTACATTTGGAAAGTCCATCAAGCAGTCAAAGCTGCTGTCATGTAATTCCAGACCATGTACCAGCACCCTTCATGATGTTGGACATGTCCCATAGCTGAGCTGTCCATCACAAGTGCCGCTAACCACTGCGACTCAGTCCTTGAAATGTGCCTGGAGTGACTGAGGACTTGAGTTGTTTTTTTAATCTCATTTAATTCTAACAAATTTAAACATAAGTGGTGAAGATGACTAGTGGTGACTGACATGGACAGTGCAGTTCTAGACTTTCAAGAAATCCAGACTTCTTGCCTGGTTAAGTATTGGAAGATCTCCTGAATTTGAACTGAAACTAAAAGAAGTAGGTGTTGGAAAGTGGAAGGGTGGAGAGAAAAAAAAGACTACCCTTTTCTGTTATGGAGGTGAAGGGAAGATCCATATACAATTCTAAACCAACAAATTACAAAAGAAAAACTAGGTGGATCACCTGAATGTTTGGTACCTACAGAATACCAAGAAAATATTTTGCTTTTTCTCCCCCTGAACTGAATGGAGTGAATTTTGGCAGTTGAATGTGACATTATGTAACACGGTGAAATATAAATGAGAAATAAGCACCAGGAACACCTAAGTGGATGTGGATTAAATTAAATATTTACACTCTACACAATAGATCTTTTGTAGAGGGCAATTTTATAAACCAGAAGCTCAAATAACAAAAGGGGGTAGGAATAGATTCATTTTGATAATAAGACCTGCTGTTTGACACCTACGCAAAGGCAAACAACTCAGATGATGGCAGGTGACTTAGGTATCACAAAATAAAACCATCCAGTTGTGTTTAAACTACATTTAGTAAGTATAAATAAATAACATATACAGGAGGTACATATACCAATAAATATTGGCAGTGGTTATTTCTGTTATTTTAGTTAGATTTTTATCGTTGCCTTTATCCTTTACTGTTTTGTTCAAGTTTTTTTTGTTGAGCTGAAACATTGTTTTAAGGAAAAAAAATTTTAATAGTGAAAAGCATAGAGATTAATATAGCAACCACCCATATGCCGATTACCCAGATTGAACAGTTATTATAACTTGTCTTATTTGCTTTGAATATTTCCTTTTACAAGAATTAAAACATTATAGCTACTGCTGACATGTCCTCTGTACCTCTCCCGGCTCCCCTCTTTCTCCCCAAAAGCAACCATTAGCATGAGCAAGCTCAGTGCATCCTCCATGCATTTTAAGGACTAGCCCTTCATGTGTATGTGCCCACAAACAACGCATAGAAATGTTTCATGTGTTCTTAAATTCACATGTAAAGGTATTACATTGCATGCATTTCTGTAACTTACCCTTTTCAAATTCAACCATTTGTTTCTGAGAGATTTTGAACCATATATACATATCTTAATTAGACAAATTACTTTTCAAAAGGTGCTCTGCCAAAACCCACCACCTCAATAAAGCAAACCTACATTAAAAAAAATTTTTTTTGACTCATTTATTCAACTGTGGGTCTATGTAGACAGTAGGTGATAGCCTCCTGAATAGAAACATGATGGAGAAAAGATTATTACAGAGGAAACAACTTGGGCAAAAAGCTACTAGTTACAGTGCAGATTGAAATTTGTTGAACGGATTAAATAATGATGAGGAGCTACAAAATGGGCGAGTGATCATGATCCTTCTCAGACACACAATTTACAAATATTTTCTCCTGTTCTTTTGATTGCCTTTTCACTTTTTCATGGTGTCTTTTGAAATATGAAGGTTTTTAATTTTTGTGAAGTTCAATTTATCTATTTTTATTTTGTCGTTTGTGTTTTTGGTGTCATGTCTATGAATCCTTTGCCAAGTCCAAGGTATGAAGATTACCCCTCTGTTTTCTTCTAAAAGTTTTAGAGTTTTACTTTGTGCATTTAGCTCTTAGATCCAACTTCATTCTTTGGCATGTGGCTCTCTACTTGACCCAGCACCAGGTGTTGAAAAGATTATTCTTCCCTGCTTTGCTCTCAGTACCCTTGTCAAAAATAATTTGTCTATAGATGTGTGGGTTTATTTCTGGACTCTCAACTCTATCCCAAAGATCCATATTCCTTTACTTCTGTTCCAGTACCACACTGTCTTGATTAAGTGGTTAAATGGTTTGTTTTTTGTTTTTGTTTTTTTGAGGTACTGGGGCCAGTGATTGAACCTGGGACCTCATATGTGAGAAGCTGGCACTCAACCACTGAGCCTCATCAGCTCCCCTGAGTTGGTTTTTTTCATTTGTTTGCTTGTTTGTTTTTAGGAGACACTGGGAACCAAACCCAGGACTTGCCATGTAGGAAGCAGGAGCTCAGCCGCTAGAGCCACATCTACTCCCTGTAGTAAAGCTTTGAAAGTTGTATGAATCCTCCTACTTTCTTTAACTGTCTAAGATTGTTTTGGCTATTCTGGGTCTTAGTAATTCTATATGAATTTTTGAATCACCTTATCAATTTCTACAAATGAGTCAGAGGTGATTCTCATGGAGATTTTGTTGAAGCGTATGTAAGCTGGAGGAGTATTACCATCTTACCAATGTTAACTTTTTGATTAATGATCATGGGATCCTTTTCCAATTACTTATATCAAACCTCCATTTTTGTAGAATTTCATGAAGTGTATTTTCACATGACCTTATCTGAGCTTCACAACAGGCCTGTAAAGCAATTATTATGATTAATACCATTTAACAGAAAAATAAATGTGATTCAAGAGGTCGAGGGATTGGGAAGCTGATTTGGTCCAATGGATAGGGCATCCGCCTACCACATGGGAGGTTCAGGGTTCAAACCCAGGGCCTCCTGACCTATGTGGTGAGCTGGCCCATGCACAGCAGTGATGCGTGCAGGGAGTGCCATGCCACATGGGGTGTCCCCCACGTAGGGGAGCCCCACGCGCAAGGAGTGCGCCCCATAAGGAAAGCCACCCAGCGCCAAAAAAAAAAAGTGTAGCCTGCCCAGGAGTGGCACCACACACACACGGAGAGCTGAAGCAGCAAGAAAAGGCAACAGAAAGAGACAGATTCCCGGTGCTGCTGACACAAGCACACACAGAAGAACACACAGTGAATGAACACAAGAGAACAGACAACTGGGCGACTGGGGGTGGGGGGTGGGAAGGGAGGAAGGGAAGAGAAATAAATTTAAAAAAAGAGGTCCAGGGACTAGAGTAACAACTGAGTTAGCAGTTGGAATTACAGGAGGTAAAAGTGCCTGAAAGGGAACTTTTTAGGAGTAATGTTTTCATAACTTGTTGAGCTGCCCTTTCCTGCCCTTTTATTTTTGTGAATTTGAAACAGAGTTGGTAAAAAAAATAAAAAATAAGCACAGATTTTTCAAATAAAAGAGGTCCAGGACTGGTCTCAGACCCAATAAACAACAAGAGGTGGAAACTGAACTCAGACTCTGTCCGCAGGCTGGAGTTTCCGTACCGCATCCTATTGCCTCCAGCGCCGGCGAAGCAAAATTGCTGGGCAGAGACTCCCCTTGCTACCCAAGGAAAGGCCAGAGCCAAGAAATCAGTAACAGGGAAGGAATTAGGACAGTTGAGGGAAATGGAATGGGGGGGGGGAGGCGGAGGGAGAGAAATATAGTCGTTTTGGCCAGGAATGCGGAGTGACTACATTTCGCCTTGGACGTCCACGGCCTGGAAGGGACAGACGGAGGTTTCTGACGATGAAGAGATGCAGCTCCGTCACCCCATTCTTCAGTGTCCCCAGTGGGCCACCCCGGGGTGGGAGGCTGGGGACCGCCAGCGCTCGTCTAGCCTCCAGCAGTGTTTCCCAAAATAAAGGAGGCTCCAAGGGTAATTTTTGACATGACGGGATTGGCCTTGTGAATGTGGCTTCAGTCCTGCCCCGCCCAGTCCCTTGCACAGGCTGGCCCCGCGCACGACAAGGTACAGCGGAGCGTGCTCTACAGGGGCCGCCCTGTGCCCTGCGCATGCGCATCGCCTCCCGCCCACGACTGTTTCCGGCTCAGAGGCGGTGCGTTTCCGGTCCCTTTTAATTCCAGGGAAAAACCGGTCAAGCGTAGAACTTCACTCACATACTTAACACTCTCGCTGAGCTGCTGCCTGGCCCGCGCCTCCCCCCGTCCTTCCAGACTTCTCGGCCGGCACGTGGGAGCAGGGGAGAAAGGCGGGAGGAGACTGGGCCTGCTGTTGACCCCTCCTGGCGGCGTGGCCTCTGTCACCAACACTTCATGGCCACGGAGGCCCCTCATCCTGGGCGTCCCCGTTCCGCGTCTCACTCCAGGGCGAGGCACGTTCTCCGAAGGGCCTGGGGCGCCCTGATGCGCGAACACCCCTTCGGCCTGACCTCACCCCCGCTGGGCCTCCAAGACGGGTGCAGCGTCTCCCTCACACCTCGAGGCAGAGGACGCGCCCGGGCTCCTCCCACGGCCCTGTCCAGGCCGCAGCGGGCCTGGCGCGCGGCCCAGGGCGGTCAGCAGACCTCCCGGCGGGAGCGAGAGGCTTCCCTGCCACCAGACCCCAGTCCTGGAGAGAGGGTCTGAGGCCCTGAGGGGAGGAGCACTAGTGAGCCCCAAGCCACACGGCCTCTCCCCTGACTGGTGGGCCAGCACGGGGGGCGCCCCTGCCCGCCTCCTCCGTCTCCAGGCAGCTGCCCCGAGGGCCTGCGGGGGATGATGATAAAGCTGCAGAAGCTGACCCAGCTGTCTTCTGATAAGCCCCAGGGAAGGATCTGGCCTCAGTTGTTTTGTGGCTTGAAGGTGGGTCCAAAAAACTGTCTTTATTCTCAGCCTTGGATCACAGTCACCAGTTTCGATTACAGCAAAGAGAAATTCTCAGTTGGTGCTCACGTGTCTAAATCACCTTCCTAACACTTTGTCTCCTTTTTCAAGTGGAGAAAGCAAGCCTTCTTCAGGCAACATCTATCTACGAACTAAGAATATTCGACTTTCCTTGTGCTTATTTTCACAGTACATTTTATTTATGACAAGTGATACTGGTGGTCCATTTACCAACTCTCTTTTTAAGATTAATTTATTTCTCCCCCTCCCTCCGTTGTCTGCTTTCTGTGTCCATTCACTGTGTGTTCTTCCGTGTCTGCTTGTATTCTCAGGCAGCTCTGGGAACCGATCCTGGGACCTTCTGGAGAGGGAGAGAGGCGATTACTCTCTTGCCACCTCAGCTTCCTGTTCTGGTATGTCTCTCATTGTCTCTGTCTCTTGTTGCATCATCTTGCTGCACCAGCTCTCCGTGTCAGCCAGCTCTCCTGCGTGGGCCGGCACTCCACATGGGCCAGCTCACTGCTCAGGCCAGCTTGCCCTCACCAGGAGGGCCCTGGGCATCGAACCCTGGACCTCCTATATGGTAAACGGGAGCCCAACTGCTTTAGCCACATTCGTTCCACCGGCGTTCTTTTTAAACAAACTTATTTAGGTTAAAAAAATATGTTGGTTAAAGAAAAAATGTTGGGTTAATAATTGTACAAGTGGTACAAGGATGTGGACCAAATATTGAAAGTGATACTTATGAATAAAAAATTAAAATAAATAAATAAAAACTGTTAAGTGGTAAAAAAAAAAAAAAAGAAAGTGATATTTGGGGAGTGGATGTGGCTCAAGTGGTTGAGCACCTGCTTCCTTTATGGGAGGTCCCGGGTTCGGTTATTGCTGCTTCTTAAAAACAAACAAACCCACACAACAAGTAAACAAATGAAAAAACCAACTGAGGGGAGCCGAAGTGATTCTGTGGGTGAGCTCCAGCTTCCCACACATGAGGTCCTGGGTTTAATCCCAGCCCTGGTGAAGCGGGCTAGTTTAGGGAATGAAAAGACAGATCCAGGACCTTGCAGGAAACCACAGCCGTGAAACATGTGGCCATGGGAACCCTCCCGGAGGGAAGGACCCCACAAGATGGCTCCTGGAAGAACCCCCATTAGGAACAGGATTTTGTCCAGGATTAAGGAAAAGCCCCGGCTAATGTCAAGGGGCCTTGTCATCCCCTGCCCCCAGGTAATTGATGGGTGGGGTAACCAATCAAAACAGCAAACAACTGGGATTCCCTCCCCCCAACATTAGCAAAGGGGTGGAATAATTAATGACTTCAAAAGCAAGCACGAAGCTAAATCACCCTATGATGCCCTTTCCCTGCCGGGACCAGAATGCAAGTAGACCTGGGGATTTGTAATCTGTAATGGGGATTTAAAGTCTGTAAACCAGCCCTTTTAACCCTTTTTCTCCTTTTTCCTCTCTCTGCCTCGACCAGCCCACAAAGATACCCGAGCCCCATAATCTTATATTTTCCCTCATTTCTCCTCCCATTTCTCTTCTCTCTTTTTCTTAATAAACTCCTGGCCTAACTAAACTGGCATGTACTTAAATTCTTGTTTGTAACACAGCCAATAACCTAGAGGAAATCCAGCAACACCAGTACCAAAAAAAATGACTGAAGTGTGTGAAACACTGTCTTAGAAACAAGAGTACAAATACGCCAAGGATGTAGCCTGCTTGGAGTAGCAGCGACCTGCTAGTAATTAGCTACTCACCATAGTACTGAGAACTGGCCACGTGCCTGGTGTTTGTCAGCTTACGTGGCTTTATTGCAGGGTAATTTATACACCACAAAATCCTATCATTTTACCCTACAATTCAGTGACTTTTAGTGAATGTTCACAATCCAGTTTTAGAGCATTTTCATCTTTCCTAAAAGAGCCCTCGTGCCCATTTGTAATCACACCCTTCCCCCCCCCCCAGTCCCAGGTGACTCTAAGCCATTTGAAGTCTCCAGAGACTTGCCTTTTCTGGATTTGCTTTCCTCACATAGATAGAACGTAAAACTATGTCTTTTTCGTCTGCCTTCGTTCACTCTGCATAATGTTTTTGTGGTTCATTCATGATGAATGCTGTTCTCCCACCCGTCTTTGTATGGACATGTGTTTTCATTTCTCCTGGGTAGATGCCCAGGAAAAGAACTGCCGTGTTTTGTATGGCAAATTTATGTTTAACTTTTAAGAAACTGCCAAACTGTTTTTTCAAAAGGTGGCACCATTTTACATTCCTATCAGCAATGTACAAGCATGCCAGGCATTTTATCTATATTTTCCTGAATGTCTCTGTGTGGTTACATTGTCACTACTAGTTTACAGGTGAGACACCCAAGGCTAAGAGCGCTAACTAATGTCCAGGAGATGGCCCAGCCTCAACAAAGCCAGAGGTCAATCACATCTGATTCCAAATGCTCTCCTTTTTCTACTCTGGGAAGATGCTCTTTGCAGGATGTTTTGGTTTTTTTTCCTCCAGCAGGAACAGGGGAGGGTGTGGCAGCCACTGTGTTTTGAGCTTACTCCCTGGAGCTGACACTGGAGATAAATTAAGTACTGAGGCCCAAGGCCAGCAAAGAGGTTAGTCATTTTTTTGGTTGTTACCTGGTCCTGGATACCAAGCCCCGGAAATGATTTGTATGACTCATTTCTTTCTTTAAATTTGGAAGGAAACAGTTCAGGTTATTGAATGACATAACAAATGAGCAAGCTGGGCAATATATGAAAAGAACCCCATCACAGTGGACTTTGTTTTAGGATTGCTTGGCTGGCCACAGAACAGGGAGAGATTTTTGCTCTCCTGTTTCTGAGTCAGCAAGTTGTTACTGAAATCACATCCGCTAACAAGCCCAGACAACCGCTGGCTGCTGCGTAGTTCCCATTGTCTTGTTTTGTGTGGACAGTCAAAGCACACACAGCAGGTGTACAAATAGATTCTAGAAAGACACGGGAAAGGACAGAGTCAAATCGAAAAGATCAGGCAGGAATTATTGCTTTCCATAATCTTTACCTTCGGCAGGATTCTCATAAAAATCGATCTTTCCTTATTCCTATCTTTCTACATCACTGTCTCTGGGGATATTATGTGCGGGTAAACAAGCCTGGAGTCTGGCATTTTCACTCATTCATCCTTGACGGCCAGGGCCATGTCGTGTTTCTCTCTCTATTCCCTGCCGAGCTTAGCGTGCTGTCTTGTAACATCGGACCTTCATAATTTATCACCTGGCCTATTACAATCAATCTCCCGATGGGTCACCTTCCACCTGTATCGCCTCTTTCCGCTCCATTTTTTACACTGCTGCCTGGGTTATCTTTCTAAGACACATTTTTTTTTTTTAATACAAGAAGTGCTGACATTTAATTACTTAATTTTTAGATTTATGGGCTGCCAATATGGCAAAGGTAACATCATATATGTCTATATGTAATTTATAGATGCCCACTGATTTACAGTATAGCCAAATATGTATATATTTTTATAGTTGACAATTGCTGTGGGATAAAATCCATATTCTGTAACAGGTTATAAAAGACCATTTATGAGCTGGATCAGCAAGCTCCAGCTTGATGTCTCGTTTTCCCTCCTCTGCTCTAACTAAAAGGCACACTTCTTCACTTTTATTTTTCTAGCATCAGCCTGAGGCCGGGGTGTAAAGCAAGGATTTAATAAATACTTCTTGGTAGCGAAGTAGGCTAGTAAGATAGGGAATTAATAGACAGATCTGGAACCTGGTAGTGAGTCCACGTGGTCATCAGTAACCCCCAAGATGGCTGCTGGGAGACCCTCACCCCCAAGATTCTGCCATCCAGGGCAAAGACAAAGCAAGGAAAAGCCCCGGAGGATATTCCCCAAGGACTTTATCATTGGGCCCTCCCGGGAGATTGATGGGTGGGGAGATGATCAATCTAAACAGCAAACAGCTGGAACCCCTCCCCTGCCATTAACAAAGGGGTGGAATAATTAACAGTTTATAAAGCAAACCACAAGGCCTGCGAGCTTCCTGCTCTCTGGCCTCTGGACTCGTTTCTGCTGTCTGAGCACAACTCTCAACATTTTTTCTCTGCCACATGGCCACACAAGTAAAACTTGGGGATTTATAACCTATAATGGGAAATTGTAGCCTATAAATCAGCCCTCTTTATCCCTTTTCAGCCCCTTCCTCTCTACCTGGGACCTCTGCTATGTTATTTTCTCCCATTTCTCCTCCCTCCCTACCTGAATAAATTATTGACCTAACTCACCCGGAGGGCTCTTGAAATTCATTTCTGCAGCGTAGTGAAGAACCTAGACAAAATCCAGCAGCATATTTAGTGAGCCAGTCCAGGAGTTTATCAGTGAGTGAAACTATGGCCTACAGCCTGTTCATTGCCTCCCTTTGGTTCTCTATTTTAAATGGGTTCACTTATGAGCCCCCAAAGGTCATAATCCTGGGGGGGAAGGGCCAGGTCTCGGGAATTCTCTACGTCTGCGCCGTGCGCCCAAGTTTGTTAGATCTGACCCCAGCCAGGGAGGCTGGGTCATAGGGCAATGGCTTAAATCATGGCCCTGCCAAGACACAGGTTCTCCAGCAGAGCACCAGGCCCTGCGAAGCTTCTTTTTCAATCCATTTTAGCAGTCGGGGTCTTTGTCCTTGGGCCTGCCTGCCATTGCCTTTTTTTTTAGCATCTTTTTTTTTTTTGGTCTTTATTTATTTTTTTAATATTACATTAAAAAAATATGAGGTCCCCATATACCCCCCACCCTCTCACGCCCCTCCTCCCCCCATAACAACAACCTCCTCCATCATCATGAGACATTCATTGCATTTGGTGAATACATCTCTGAGCACCACTGCACCTCATAGTCAATGGTCCACACCATAGCCCACACTCTCCCACATTCCACCGAGGGGGCCATTGGAGGACATACAATGTCCAGTAACTGTCCCTGCAGCACCACCCAGGACAACTCCAACCCCCGAAAATGTCCCCACATCACATTTCTTCCTCCTACTCCCTACCCCCAGCAGCCACCATGGCCACTTTCTCCACACCAATGCTACATTTTCTTCTATTACTAATCACAATAGTTGATGAATAGAATATCAGTAAGTCCACTCTAATCCATATTCTATTCCTCCATCCTGTGGACCATAGAATGGTTGTGTCCATTCCCCCTCTAGATCAAGAGGGGGTTAGATTCCACATGGATGCTGGGTGCAATTCTCCTGCTTGCAGTTGTGGGCACGCTTGGCTCCCTGGTGTGGTGGCTGACCCTCTTCACCTCCCTGTTACCTGAGTGGGGTAAGTCCAATAAACCAGAGTGTAGGAGCTGAAGTCTGTTGAGGCTCAGGGCCTGGCTATCACATGGTCAGTCCAGAGATTCAGGTCCCCTGGATATACACTAAACCCCAGCACCAACTACAGTTCCAGTAAAAGTAACTGGAGAGGCTTGTGGACAAAGATCACATCTGAGTCCAGCTCCATCACACAGAAACACAAACTCCAAAGTAGGGCCAGCTGACCTGGCACGGAACTCCATCTGCCATGACCATAGAACCTGTGGGTCTCTGTAGCCCTCAGAGGAACCAATACCTGGGGTTGTATCTACTTCCTTCTCTCCTCAGCAGCACCGTGGCAGTGGCGGGAAGCCGCGGGGCTCACCCCTCCCAGGGCATCCTTGCCTTTGCAGACCATCCAGGCAGGCAGAGCCAAAAGGGTTGTGAGGGGGAGTTCCCTTCCCCAGGGGTGTCCCAGGCAGGACACCCTTGCACAATTAACCTTTTCCCATGTTTTACCTTTCTACTTCTTGCTACTGAATTTCTCTTTACAGGTTTGTGTTAGAATGCTTTGGTCTGTTTCAAAAACTGTGAAAATGAAAAGTGCCTTTGTCTAGCAAAGAAACCATTGCCTCAGGGCCCCAAGGCCTGTTAGCTAGAGCAATTAATCTAATCACTTAATGGTCTATTGAAAGCTGGTTTATTTAACTGGGAAACTATCTGACAGTAAAGTCAGGAAACTAGGATGGCTTTATTTTTGTCCCTTCTCAGAGGAAGGAGCAGTATTCAAGGAAGAAGCACTATTTGGCTTGGCAGCTTCAGGCTGAAATCTAGTCAGCCTGTCTCCCAAGTCCAGGCGGCCCAGGAAAGCCCGGTGGCAGGGGCTCTACAATTCCCCGGGGTGGCGGGCATCAGAGAGCAGCCAAGTGTTTCCTGAGGTTTAATTCAGGAATTCCGTTTGGGTCAGTTGGCCTTGGACCCTGTAAAGGTCAGGGGTGCTGAGATCCAGAGCAGGAAACTGAGTGGCCCCATTCCTTGGGCCCATCCACTCAGAGAGCAGTCGAATATCCCCTGAGAGACTGACATCTCAGGTGCTTTGATTTGGGGCCACCGCTCAGTCTCCCACCAAGTGGGCTTGGGCTCACTGATCTGACGGTTACAGGAAGCATCCGATATCCCCCAGGACCTAGGTCGCCCACTCAGGGACGCCTGTGGGCCAGGTCGGCTCTGAATAAAAATTCTCAGGACTCTGAGACAGAGCTTCAGCTCCAAAATTATAGGAAGTGGTGAACCTTAGTCAGACTAGGACTCTGGGATGCCAGATCAGTCAACTAAAAAGGTGCTTCTTCATTCTTCCTAGAATAATGGGCATAGTTTCTAGCCCACCAGTAAATTCCCCGTAGGAGTATCTTCTCAGGAATCAGGCAATTCTGCCTACTGCGGGTCTACACAGCCACAGTATAGCTGAGAGCAGCCTCTGTATAGGACCCTGATTTCCAGTTAAACCAGTGTAAGAAAAAAAAAAACAGATAGATCAGAGGCCCAGAAACCTCATGTCGTGTCTCCTTAAAGAAATGAAAAAATAAACCTCAAACTTCTCAGTTTAAACTCAGTTGTGCCTATAAAATGTGTGAATAGTGATCAAAATAAAAAAACCTCATGTGCCAACAGTTAAAGTCAAAGAGTTCCTAGAAATACTAAAGGTATAAAATTCTGTTTTACTCTCTGCTTAATTTTGTGTTCAACTTTGAAATCCATTTAACTTTGTCAGTTTGCTTGTTCCTAGGAAATCAGATTTGGGGTTCATCTGTTACAAATCGGATAATTGTGAACAGTAACCTGAAAATGAGTCTTTAAAAGTCAACACTGGCTTGCTAGTGAATTTAACATATAAATCACAAGTGGAATTTATTTAACTACTAGAAAACATGGAAAAATCTCACAAAGTTGTTCAAGAGATAAACTTCAGCATTGTCAAACTCTTACGCATTCAAACCAAGCCTTCAATACACTGGAGGTTACCTCTCCATTTGAGTTATTGGCTAGATTGGTCACTAACCCCTAAAACAATAAAGGATATTTACTACATCTCCAGTTGTGCTCCTGAAGTTGATGGAAACTACGTTGCAGTTTCAAAACCTTGCAGCAGCCAACGGTGGCTCAATGTAGCCAGATGTACAATAGATATCACCTCCAGATGGGCACTGTTTCATAGTGCCAAAGGGTGCTATGCACCAGGCCGGGGGAATACTGGAACTACTTTCCAAGCTTCTCTCTAGCATCAACGGTGCTGTAGCTTCTGTAAAGAACATACAAGTGGAGCAATGATCACCAGGGTACTGTGAGTAAAACTTAACACAATTGGCATTATGGCCTGCTCCCATGGAGAAATAACATGTAAGGTATTGCAAACCTGAAACTTAAATCTATTAATCACAGCTCAAAGAGAAACTTATGCATTGAGTAGTACATTAATTGTATTAAGTATTGTACCTATGTCCTGTTCTAGATATATGTCTGATGATTATGGTGATATTTCTATTAGCTCATATACAGAAGGACATTGAACATGTTAAAAGTCCTGGTAAGGGAAGCAGATGTGGCTCAACTGATAGAGCATCTGCCTACCATATGGGAGGTCCAGAGTTTGAACCCAGGGCCTTTTGGCCCATGTGTGAGCTGGCCCATATGCAGCACTGCAGCACACAAGGAGTACCATGCCATGCAGGGGTGTCCCCCATGTAGGGGAGCCCCATGTGCAAGGAATGTGCCCCACATTGAGCCGCCCCACGCGACAAAAGTGCAGCCCACCCAGGAGTGGAGAGCAGCAAGATGACACAATAAAAAAAGAGACATAGATTCCTGGTGCCACTGAGAATGCCAGCGGACCCAGAAGAACACATAGCAAATGGACACAGAGAGCAGACAACAGAGGGAAGGGGAGAGAAATAAATAAAATAAATCTTAAAAAAAAAAAAAGGCCTGGTAAACTTCATTTTCTGAGTAGTTAATAAACATGTCTATAAGATAAAGGAATGGCCACCTTGCCTGAGAGCCCTGGGGCCAACAGCCCTTTTAATTAAAAAGCCGCCAAACTAACTTGGGGGCAACCTTTCATAGTCTTCACCCCACATCAGGTAAAGGATGTGCTTGGGGCCAGGGGCCACCAGTGGCTCACGGGAAGCCAGTTAATTAAATACCAGGCTCAATGACTAGAAACCCCCAAGGTGCAGATAAGGGTATGTCACACTCTCAATCCAGCCACCCCACTACCAGTGGAGGGCCCAAGGTCAGATCCTGAGGGACCCTTCTCCACTCTGCCTTGAAACTCTTAACCAAAATTACTCAGGCAGGCCAGATCTAAAAGATGAGACTTTTGTGAACCCAAACATTGAAGAGTTCACAGATAAAAGCAGTTCTATTAATGAAGGTGTTGAAAGGGTAGCCTGTGCAGTGGTTTCTCAATTTAAAAGCACAGAAGACAAAGCTTGTCCCCCTGCAACTTCAGCCCAGAAGGCAGAGCTGGAGTTTAAAGATAGCAGCCAAAAAACGGGCTAATATTAACACAGACTCTAAGTATGCCTTCCTTGTCCACACTCACTTTGCTGTATAGCAAACGAAGAAACTTGCTTACTCACAGTAGATCACCTATTAAGCACAGGCAAGAAATCCTAGACTTACTAAAAGCCATACTATTACTTCATGAAACAGCACTTATGCATTGTCCAGGGCATCAGAAGACAAATACTGCTATAGCAAAGAGAAATGCTCAGGCTGACACAGTGCTAAAGCAGCAGCACAAACCAAGTGTTCCCTCCTACCCCTTATTCCAGCATCTGTACCAGTACTTGAAGTTCCACAGTACACCTAGGATAAAACAACCAGGGCAGCTAGCCTGGGGTCCACCCTGGAGGCTGACGGGTGGCTTGTTAAGGATACTCAAGTCTACCTACCAGGAACAGTGGCAGGACTGAAAAGTCCTTCGTGGACTTCACCAAGCCACTCATCTGGGGAGGGATGCCCTATCCAGCTTAGCCAAACAGGATTTTGAAAGACAAAGCCTGGTGAAGACAGCCAAAGAAATTACCAGGAGTTGCTCAATTAGAGCCAAAACATAAGGATCTTTACTCTGTAGTTCTGATCACTCCCACAGCTATTAAAGTTAAAGGAATGTCCACTTGGTACACTAATCCTAGGTGAAGCCAGCTGCCCAAGAAAGTGCCAGCTCACCAGAAGCACCTGATGGGATGGACAAATGCCAGTCATTGGACAGCCTAAAATACATCTGCAAGCGACAAAGCTAAGTAGTGTCTATGTCAAAGTCAGCTATTCCCTGTAACTCTAGCCCAAATGCCTATTGCTAGGGGGAGAGTGAACCAAACACCCCTTTTTAAAAACCTTGTCTGTTTTCATCTTCTTTAGCTTAACTGAAAAGGAGAATGCTTCTTCTCATTCCTCTCCTCTACCATAGGAACTGGGATTGACAGTTTATACCTAGCCATGTTGTCTATTGCAATTTCTCTCTAGCATTAACCAACAGCATAAAATAACTTAAGAAAGAGTACTGTTTCCCACCAACTTCAGGAAAATGTAGGCTTTGCAGGCATGTAGCCTTTTCCACGTCTGTGGTTACATGTTTAAAACTTAGTGGGAACATATAGTTTCAAAATTTTAATCAAGTCTATTTTTAACAAGAATCAACATCTTGTTAGCTATATGGGAATTTCAGTCAGCTTCACCCAGGATGCCAAATCCATCTTCCTCCAACCAAGATAGACTAGCAGGAGGGTTTTACACCTTGTCAGGTAGGACCTACTACCCCTAACCAGCAGGAAGTAGCTACAGAAGAATAATTGTTTCCCTTTAACATCCCTTTAAGATGAAAGATACAAACTCTCTGAGGGGGGAATGAAGCAGGCTAGTAAGATAGGGGAACAACAGATGGATCTGAAACCTGGCAAGCAGTCCACGTGGACATCAGCAACCCCAAGATGACTGCTGGAAGACCCTCCCCAAGATTTTGCCGCTCAGAAGAAGACTTCCTCTGAAGCCAGGAGAAGCCCCGGATATTCCCTAAGGACTTTATCATTGGGCCCCCCTGGGAGATTAGTGGGGGAAATAAACAATCCAAGCAGTAAGAGGCTGGGACTCCTCCCCTGCTCTTAGCAAAGGGGTGGGATAATTAGCAGTTCAAAAGCCAGGTGCAAGGCCTGAAGGAGTGCTCTTGCTCTCTCGCTTATTCTTGCCTCCGGACCTGGACTCCAGCTGCCTTCTCCCCCACTTGAATCACCATGCAAGTAAAACCTGGACATGTATAGCCTATAATGGGAAATCGTAGCCTGTAAATCAGCCTCCTCTTTATCACTTTTCACCCTCTCCTCTCTACCTGGGACCCCTGATCTGTAATCTTCCCCCGTTTCTCTTCCCTCCCTACCTGAATAAATTACTGGTCTAACTCACCTGTGTGCTCTTGAAATTCATTTTTGCAGCATAGCCAAGAACTTAATAAAATCTGGTAAGAGTAGATTGATAAGTACTTTGACTTGTTTTAGTTTCCTAAACTAAATCAAATACCATTGAATGGGTTGGCTTAACATCAAGAATTTCCCGGCTAGAGACTAGAAAGCTGGCTTCCTTTTGGGGTTGGTATCCTCGGGCTGGCCATCCATCTTTGGGGTTCCTTGGCTTTACCTTCCCATGTTAATGCACACAGCAGCATCTTCTTTTTCCTCTTCTGTGTTCTGTTGACTTCCAGCTTCAGGGTCTCTATTGGCTTCTCTGTCTGTGCCCAGCTTCCTTTACTTACCAGCACTTTAGCCGTATTGGATTAAGGCCCATCCTCATTCAGTTTGGGCACACCTTTACTGAAGAAATGTTTTCAAAGCTCCTATTTACAAATGGGTTCGCACCCACAGAATCAGGGATTGACACCTGAATATGCCTTTTGTGATGGGCATAATTCAATCCTCAACATCTGTCAAAAGATATAGAATTCTATAAGATTTTAATGGAGACTTCTAATGCCTAGGTCTTTTTTGGTAACAGAAGATCTGTATATGTGAGGTAAATAAATGCCTATCTAGTTTTTCTTAGAGTGGAACCACTGATTCATTCAAGTTAAGGCTTGAATTTTTAAGGTCTTTTCTTCTAAATTACAGAAGAGTGCATTCCTTAAAGTAGAAGAAATTAATAAAAGAATAGCAAGAGTGCTAATTTTCCTAACATTAGACAATTTAGTGAAATGTAATTTGAAAGTTTACCTAAATTTGAACTATATTACTAAATATTTTCTTAAAACATGAAAATAAGTATACATTTTAAAAATTATTTTATTTATAAGTAATAAGTAAATTTCCTTTACTTAAAGGAAAGAAAGACTAAAAGAATTGGCTATGATATCAAGCTTGCTCACATTTTACAGACTATGTGGAAGTTGACATTTAACAGTTCTACCAATGCTATTCTGAGAAATGGATGAATTAAACCTCCTTGAGAATCTTAAAATTTAGTCACCATGTGACTAAATTTACATTTGTAACTTTAGTGATATGCTAATCTTTAGTGATATGCTAATTACTTATATATTATTTAGCAATAGAAATAATTATATATTAATAGTATATATTTAGTGACATGCTAATTACTTGTATAATCATGTTATTCTATAAAATTCTGTGTATAGACACCCATATAAGTAAGGTGTGGTGGTTTGAAGCTGTGTGTATTCCAGAAAAACATGTTCTTAAATCTAATCCATCGCTGTGGTGGAAACCCATTGCAGGGAGCCACTCTTGGAGAGGCTGCAGCAGTTAAGGTGGCCCAGCTCAGTCAGGGTGGGTCTTAATCCTGTTACTGGAGCCCTTTATATGGGAATGAGATTCAGACAGATGGACAGCCACAGGAAACAAGGAGCTGAAACAGAATCTGGAGGGAAGGAAGAGACCAGGAGACACTGCCCTGTGCCTTACCATTTGACAAGCTATGGACCAAGGACTGCCAGCTGCAAGCCCCAGAATGCCCCAACTTGGGGAGAAATCGTTGCTTTATCGATGTCTTGATTTGGACATTTTCCCAGCCTCAAAACCATGAGAGACTAAATTCCCATTGTTTAACCCAACCCATTTCATGCTATTTGCTTGAGCAGCCCGGGGAACTAAAACACAGGGTGATATCAGAGTAGAATTAATTATCAAACTCCTTAGTTATATCCCTTTAAACATTATTATTTTTTTTTTAAAGATTTTTTAAAAAATTATTTCTCTCCCCTTTCCCAGTTGTCTGCTCTCTGTGTCCATTTGCTGTGTGTTCTTCTGTGACCGCTTCTATCCTTATCAGCGGCACTGGGAATCTGCTTCTTTTTATTGCATCATCTTGCTTTGTCAGCTCTCCGTGTGTGCAGTGCCACTCCTGGGCAGGCTGCGCTTTTTTTGAGTGGGGCAGATCTCCTTATGTGGTGCACTCCTTGCACATGGGGCTCCCCTGTGTGGGGGACACCCCTGCGTGGCACGGCACTCCTTACACGCATCAGCTTGGCGCATGGGCCAGCTCACCACACAGGTCAGGAGGCCCGGGGTTTGAACCCTGGACCTCCCATATGGTAGGCAGATGCTCTATAAGTTGAGTTTTTTTAAAACTGAGTCATGTACCCCCCAAGAAAAGACTAGGAAAAATTTTGGGGCAAATTTGACAGTCTATTATTATATAAAAAGCTCTTAGAATGAGATAAAACACCATTTCCTATGATGTCAAAGGGCAAAAGGCATGAAAAGGCTAAATTACAAAAGAGGTAATGTGATTAAAATATAAACATGGAAAATTGTTCAACTTCAGCTTCAACTAGAAATCAACATTATCTGTTTTTGCTGAGCTAAATAACTAAAATCAAAGGAAAAACAAACAATATCATCCACGGCTGGTGAGTCTAGACATCTATCTATCTATCTATCTATCTATCTATCTATCTATCTATCTATCTATCTATCTATCTATCTATCTTATTTCCCCTCCCTTCTTGTCGCTTGCTTACTGTCTGCTCTCTGTGTCCATTTGCTGTGTGCTCTTCTGTGTTCTTGTCTCCCTTCTTTGTTGTGTCACTTTGCTGAGTTGGCTCTCCCTGGCGCTTGCCGGCCGGTTTCGATATTGGAGTCTGATGCTAAAGTCTTAAGCTGGAGTCCCAGGTAAGAGACAGAGCTGTTCGCCTGATAGTCTACAGCTGACCTTGTGGAGGAAACAGAGGAGCTGAGTCCAGAGGAACCCAGGAAGCCTGAGCCCTCGCAGACGTCGGCAGCCATCTTGCTCCAACACATGGAAATAGACTTTGATGAGGGAAGTAACTTATGCTTTATGGCCTGGTATCTGTAAGCTCCTACCCCAAATAAATACATTCTATAAAAACCAACCAATTTCTGGTATTTTGCATCAGCACCCCTTTGGCTGACTAATACAACCCCCAAAGTTAGTATTTTTCCCTTTGAATGGTAAGTTATGACCTCTTTAATCTTTTTTATTTTCCTTATGTTGGACATAAATAATATAATCAGAAAATAATAAACTGATATGTAAAAACAATCACTATTAGTTATTAAAACCTGGGTGCTAATGTATCACACTTGATTTATAAGTTGATTTTCTGCTTAGCTTGGACTAAGCTAAGGATTCCATCTGCCCTCTCTCATGATGAAACTGAGAGAAAGAGTTTCATCTCTGACTGGAGAGATAGGACATTGAAAGGTCCCCGAGTTGGTTGACAAAGGGGTAAGAAAGCTGAGCAAACCCAGGGTTGCTGCTATGGGTTAACCTGAGTCCAGTAAGTACTGCTGAGACGTGTTTGAGGCAGATTATTCTAATGGTTATGGACCATTTAGGTTCACTTCCCAGAAGGCTTGAAAAAGTAGCAAGGTTCCTCACGTGTAACATAAAACATATTAACATCGTTGACCAAAAGACTAAATGGGTGGAAGGATAAGCCAGGGCTAATATTGAAATTGAGGCTCTTCACTCCTGCTGAGGCATTTTTAGACCATTTTAATCATTTCCAGTGAATTATAGAGCTCTAGAACTGGCAGGGGTCTTTGGAATCAACTGCTCTAACTTCCTCATGTCAGAGCTGAGCAAACTAAATTCCAGGGACGTTGAATAACCCCATCGACAAAGTAAAAGGGACAGGGTTATGACTTCTTTAATCACACTACTTCCCTTCTGAAAACAAAAACAAACAAAACTTTAAAGTTTTTCAGAGAATCATTAACTACAAATTTCTTGGTCTGTTCCTTGCTGGTTTCATAAAAACTTCAGCCCAACCTGTCTTTCTACCTGATCTCCCACTAATCTGCGTGAGAGCTTGGAGTTTCCACCACCTTTTTCTTTCTGACCTTTCTACCTCGGGTGACACTCCTCCTTCCCCCTTGCCAATAAGGCCATTGTTCCTTCTCTCTGCCTATCTAAAATAATCACTTTTCAATGTCCAACTAAAGTACTTTGTGGGTTGATTATAACCAAAAGCTAAGATTAGTGAGTGCCTTGATTTGGCTAAAGCGTGCATAAATGAAGAAGGCAAAAGCTTGTGCTTGAGATGAGGGAGAATGAAGGAGCCCTGGGGATAATAATAATAATAATGATAATGATAATGATAATAGTAATGACAATGTTAACCAATAACATTTATTGCATGCTGACTATGTGCAGGACCCTATGTTAACCGTTTTTGTATTTGTTGTCACAATACTCTCAATAACTCTGTGAAATAATGTACCTGTTAGCATTTTGTTACATGTAACAGAAAGTCCTGTCATGAGTGTTTAAAGAAGTCAGGGGTTTGTGTTTGTTCATTTTTTTCCTTTCTCCAGGCATTGAGCCTGCCTTCCAGATGGAAAGGGTGAACGAAAAAGGACAATGGGCATCTCTTTCAAGGATTTCCACCAACATCTCATCAGTCAAAACTTTGTCTCATGGTCACCTCTAGCTGCAAGGGAAGCTGAAGAGATACTCTGGTAGTTTGATACTATTTTGAAATCATATTATTATGAATTTGAAAAAGAGATATTGACTATGTTTGTAAACTAGTCTGTTCCTAAGGACATGATACCCTTTGATTGTATTAGATTCAGTTGAGATGCCTTTGATTAAATTATGTTAAGATTAGGGGTTTGGGGAGTGGATGTGGCTCAAGCAGTTGAGCGCTCGCTTCCCACATGGCAGGTCCTGGGTTCAGTTCCAGGTACCTTCCAGAAAAAACAAAAAACAAACAAGCAAACAAATGGAAAAGCCAAATCAAGGGAGCCAGTGTGGCTCAGTGGTTGGTTGAGTGCAAGCTTCCTACTTACAAGGTCCCGGGTTCAATCCCTGGTCCTGGTCCCTCAAAAAAAATATTAGGGCTTTGATTTGACCACCTCATTAGGGTGACTCAGTTTGAGTCCCCACCCACCCTTTGTGAGCTATATATACAGACACTTGCTTAGGGAAAAGATGAAAGTAGATACACAGAAGAACATAGAAGAAGAGAGACAGCTCTATAGACACAGCAGAGGCCCCAGGAAGAGAGATGAGCTTGAGAGTCTAGAGCTGACCTTGTGAAGAGACCAGAACAGCTTAGCCCAGAAAGAAACAAGCCCTGGGGAGAGAGATGAGCCTTGTGCCAGCCTTCAGCTGAGACTGGAAGAAGCTGAACCCACAGAGCCTTAAGATGAAGAGGAAGGCTGAGCCCTCACAGATATCGCCCGCCATCTTTTTCCAGCATGTGGTAATAGAGTTTGGTGAGGAAGTAACTTGAAGTTGAACTCTTTAAGGCCTTCTAACTGTAAGCTTCCACCCCACATAAATACCGTTTACAAAAGCCAACAGATTTCTGGTACTTTGCATCAATACTCCTTTGGCTGACTAATAACATTCTGTTAATAAAGATGAAGGAATGGCTATTTTGGTGGTCAATTCAATGAGGAAGATGAGGTTTAAGTATGTTAATAATCAAAGTGGTAGAAGAAGGTCTGACTGCAGAGCCCATGTTCCCAACCATGACTTTATATGCACTGTTTTAAAAAATGGCTTCAGGGGAAACAGACTTGGCCCAGTGGTTAGGGCATCCGTCTACCATATGGGAGGTCCGCGGTTCAAACCCCGGGCCTCCTTGACCCGTGTGAAGCTGGCCCATGCGCAGCGCTGATGCACGCAAGGAGTGCCCTGTCCCTCAGGGGTGTCCCCGGCGTAGGGGAGCCCCACGCACAAGGAGAGTGCCCTGTAAGGAGAGCCACCCAGCGCGAAAGAAAGTGCAGCCTGCCCAGGAATGGCGCCGCCCACACTTCCCTTGCCGCTGGCGACAACAGAAGCGGACAAAGAAACAAGAAGCAGCAAATAGACACAGAGAACAGACAACCAGGGGAGGGAGGAGGAATTAAATAAATAAATAAATCTTAAAAAAAAAAAAAGGCTTCAGGTCCACTCCCCACAGAAGACGCAGGCTAAGAAATCTCAGAACACATTTTGTTCTGCCGTTGCCCTTCTTTGGTAGCCGCTAGTCCTCTAGCCCTCTTCACTGCTGCCTTTCCCCCTCAGATCTTGGAGAGGAGGTTGCAGTTTGGGGTTAGGGCTGGAAGGAAGAAAACCAGGGTAGTTCTTTCTTTTCTTTCCCATTTAAAGACCTAGATAATTCCACAAAATGATAAAGAGGATGGTTTAACAGGGGCTTGACATAGAGTCAAATGAAAACTTGAGGTTTTGATCATAGAATTGTTGCTTGGGCCATGAAAGACCCATATTAGTAAGAAAGGGGACTTAGTTTAATTTTTTTGTGTTAAGTTTCGGTTGTTGGGAAAACTTCCAGGTAGCTATACATAATCTTGGATGGGTCAATCATAATGAGCAAGTGTGAAGAAAAATAAGATGACTGTATAGGGAGAGATGTTCATGTCTTATTGCAATATTAAAATATATTTGTTGTAACTATTTATGAATTATAACCAGTCTTTATATGTCTAAGAATGAAAAAGGGAAGGAGTATTTTACAGACTTGGAGATAATGAGACAATACCCCTTTTTGGTTTTTTTTTTAATTACTAGGAGGATCATCAATTTATATTTATGTCCACGTTTGGGGTTTCCTTATGGAACCATTTCTATGGATTAGAGAGAAGGAAGAAACACAAAAATAAAGAATTCAATTAGAAATCCTTAATGACATGTGGGATTCACAAAATTCTGCTTCAGACCACCAAATAGTGGTGAATGCTTTGAGTTTTTTTCATTTCATGAATATACTGTTTATTCCAGATGCGACAGAAGTCAATGTGGGAAAGTGTTTACTTCCTGTGTTTGCCAAACTTTAGGGTGCAAATGCAGTATTAGATTCTTCTCAAGAGGTGAAATTTTCTGAACACTGCCAAGTACCCTCTTTGAGTGTGTGATATACTTTTTGCTGTTACTTTAAAGTGTGGTCCACGGAACTAGCAGTGGCAACACCACCCAAGAATTTGTTAGAAATGCAGAATCTCAGACCCTACCCCAGACCTTCTGAATCACTGTCTTCATTTTTTAAACAAAATTTATATGAAAATTAAAATTTGATTCAAGAACTATTGTGGTTAGTAATCAAAGAAAATGTGGCATTGGTGTGGAAAAAGTGGCCATGGTGGCTGCTGGGTCTGGGGCATGGGAGGAAGAGATGAGATGTGGAGGCATTTTCAGGACTTGGAGTTGTCCTGGGTGGTGCTGCAGGGACAATTACCGGACATCATAGGTCCTCCCATGGCCCCCTGGATGGAATGTGGGAGAGTGTGGGCTATGACATGGACCATTGACCATGAGGTGCAGCGATGCTCAGAGATGTATTCACCAAATGCAATGAATGTGTCATGATGATGGAGGAGAATATTGCTATGGGGGGAATAGTGGGGCGAGGGGGGTGGGGGGTGCATGGGGACCTCATATTTTTTGAATGTAATATTAAAAAATAACTAAATTAATTTAAAAAAATAAAATTATGCAGGGCAGAGTGTAAACTACTATGTAAACTATTGACCATGGTTAGTAGCACTGCTTCAATATGTGTTCATCAATTGTAACAAATATACTACACCAATGAAAGGTGTTGTTAATGGGGGAAAATGTGGGAGGGGAAGGAGGTGGGATATGTGGAAATCTCCTGTATTTTCAATGTAACATTTATGTAATCTGAAGTTTCTTTAAAAATAAAAAAATCGGTCTTGGGAAAAAAAATAAAAATAAAAAAATGAAATAAAATTTGGGAAGCATCGATATAGCCAAATAAGAAAGTCTTTGGCTTCCGGTAATTATTATAACACACGGGGGTCTGGAACTCCTTGGAGAATGTGCTGAAAACTAGGGAATTTCCCCCCAGCAGGAATGCACTTGTGAACTTGAACTCAGTATTTTGCATATGAATTTTATGGGACTCATAGTCCCAAGGTGTGGCAGTTTGATATTATTTATGAATTCTAAAAAGAGATGTTGATTGCTTGTAAACTGGTCTGGTCCTCTGGGTGTGATAACCCTTTGATTGTATTAGGTTCAGCTGAGGTGTCTGATTAAATTAAGATTAGGGCTTTGATTCACCCATGTCCTTAGTGTGCAACACAGCCCCCTTGGTGAGCTGATAAACAGACTCTCACACAGAGGTAGATACGCAGAAAAAGACATGCCAGAGTAGAGAACTTGGGAAGAGAGGAGACATTCACCTGATAGTTTACAAGTGACCTTGTGCAGAGAACAGAGCAGCTGAGAAGCCCCAGGAGACAAGCCTTGTGCCAGCCAACAGCTGAGATCAGAAGGCGCTGGGACCATGGAGCCTTGAGAGGAAGAAGGAAGGCTGGAGCCTCGCACACATCGCCCGCCATCTTGCTTCGACACTTGGCAAATGACTTTGGGTGAGAAAGTACCTCTATGGTACCTCGAGTTGGACTCTTTAGGACCTTGTGACTGTAAGCTTCTACCTCAAATAAACATCCTTTGTACAAGTCAACAGCTTTCTGGCACTTTGCATCAGCACCCCTTTTGGCTGACTAATCACAGGGTTGAAAGCTAGGACTTCTCTAACCTGTGGAAACACTCTTTAATGAATCACAGAAGGACATGAGGTGAACATGAAGAATTGGAGCTGTTGGGGCATGTGTGTGGCTTGAGTCAAGAAACAAAACACAAGAAAAAGATTTTTTCCCCCCAGAAACCTAGTCATCAGCAATGATTATATTTTTAGGTGTTAATGATTAATATTTCTTTCTTGGGAGGAAGTAAAACATTTAACCTTAAACCATTTTGATTTTGTCTTGGCTAAACTGAAAAGGAATTGTCTGCCATCCTGGAATTCCATGAGCAGCCTTAAGAGGACAGAATCCTGCTCAGTTCTCAAGATCTGGGTTGTTGATTTCAATATGAGAAGGAAGAGAAGTTAAGAGAATATTTACATTCCATGACCACAGGAGTAGAGTAAATAAAAAACACTGTTAAGAAAGAAAAACAGTCTTGTTTAAATGTAAATATAGGCAGGATCTGTCTGCTGAGAAGGAGCCAGAGGCTGAGCAACTTAAAATCCAACCATGAAGTAATCAGGGGAGGCATGAAGGTAAAAAGCTGTTATCTCCACATTTCTTACTGACTCCTGCTTTCAATAATCAGAGACATGGGGTCCTCACTATCAGAGGAGGGTTATTTCTCTAGCCAGTGGCTCTTTGTTCCCACAGGCTTTAAAACTATGCATTTGTGCCCCTCATAACAATGTCACTGTCTTTCAGTCTTCTCATAGGCTCGATTGCCATATGTGCTAGAAAAATCCATCCCAACTGTTTTTCGTCTGATTTGTGTCAGCAATTATCTATTTCTGAGGATTATTCATGGATTACACATAAATATTCAGAATAATGTTCCTGGAGATATTAATCTTTGCTCTTTTTAGCTTAGGGTTTTGTTTTAATTTTTTTTTTTTTTTATTTCCTTTCTCCCAGTCTTCGTAAGACTTAACCTAGTTTTCTACTTGGCCCATGTAGCAGTTTGATATTATTGATGAATTCCAAAAAGAAATATTGGATTATGTTTGTAAACTGGTCTTTTCCTCTGGACATATTAGATTATATTGGATTCAGAGGTTTATTTGATTAAATAATGATTAAAGCCTTGACTGGGCCACATCAGTAGGATGTGTCCCCTTGGTGGGCAAGGACTTACAGATAAAAGAGATGACAAAGGACAGATGTTGGAGTTTTGATGTTGGAGTCTTGAGCTGGAGCCCCGGGAAATAAGCACACAGAGGAGCTTGGTCATGAGGAAAGAGAGAAGGCCCCAGGAAGAGAAACAAGCCGTTCATCTAATAGTCTATAGCTGGTGTTGTGGAGATAACAGATCAGCTGAGCCTGGACAGAGGCAAGCCCCGGGAAGAGAGGTACCCAGGAAGCCTGAACCCTTACAGACATCAGCAGCTATCTTGCTCCAACACATGGCAATAAACTTTGGTGTGGGAGGTAACTTGTGCTTTATGGCTTGGTAACTGTAAGCTTCTACCCCAAATAAATACCCTTTATAAAAGTCAACCGATTTCTGGTATTTTGCACCCCTTTTGGCTGACTAATGCAGCCAGCCAATATATTCACAGTCTCATTTAGATGAAGTGGGGCTATCCATGTGAAAGGTTCAGCAAGTTGTAAAGTGTATCTGCTCCCTGCTTGTTGTGTCTCTTGTCGTGTCAGCCTGTCGAGTCAGCTCACTGTCTTGCTTCTTTTCTTTAGGAGGCACCAGGAACTGAACCTGGGACCTCCCATGTGGAAGCCACATCTGCTCCCTGCTTGTTGTGTCTCTTGTCATGTCAGCCTGTCGAGTCAGCTCGCTGTCTTGCTTCTTTTCTTTAGGAGGCACCAGGAACTGAACCTGGGACCTCCCATGTGGTAGGTGGGCACCCAACTGCTTGAGTCACATCCGCTTCCCTCCATTGTGTGTGTGGTTGTTTTTTTTTTTTAGGTCAATAAAAAGAATTTATTTGGGAAATGGGGGAAAGAACAGAGCTTGCTGAGAAATGGGAAAGAAAGATGGAAATATACACCAAAATTTGGTGCCGGCTCCCCTCGGCAGAGAGAACCTCCGTTAGTTTTTAAAAATGAAGGTTTAATCATGAGCAGGAGTAACTCAGTGGTTGTGCACCTGCTTCACATATATGAGGTCCCGTTCAATCCCAGGTACCTCCTAAAACAACATCAGCAACAACAACGAAAACAGTTTAAGTTAACCAGAGTAAGTGCTCTCAGTGTTTTATTGGTAAAATTCTTAGGGAGCATTTTCCTTAGTGCTTTCTGGGAGCTCTGTTTTTGAAAACTGGTCGTTCACATCTTTTCAGCTAATGTGGTGGTTTGGAGTTATGCCACCCAGAAAAACATGTTCCTGAACTTAATCCATTCCCGTGGCTGTGAGCCCTTGTAGACAGGACCTTTCGATGAGGTTGCTTCAGTTAAGGTGTGGCACAAATGAATCCTATTACTGAAGGCCATGCGACAGAAAAGGCAAGGACCAAGGACCACCAGCAGACGGTCCTGAATGTCACCGCGTTCTGGGAGAAAGCATCACCTTGATGACACCTTGACTTTGTTCTCTTAGTTTGCCAAAGGCTGCCAATGCAAGGAACCAGAAATGGGTTGGCTTTTATGATGGGAAATTTACTTGGGTAAAAGCTTATTGTTCTGAAGCTGCAAAAATATCCCAATCAAGGCATCATCAGAGATGCTGTCTCACCAAAGGCCGACTGCCAGCAGATCCTGGAGTCCTGTCACATGATGAGGCAAGATGGTGGCTCTGTGGGTCTCTCTCTCCTCTCTCCTCAAACTCAGTTGAACACAATCAGGCATCACTCCCTGGGCTGCATCTCCTTGAGCCTCTGGGGCATCTCTGTCTTTCTGCAGTTGTAGGTGGACCTAGAGTCCTCTCTCTCATGGCAGGGTCAAAATGGCAGGACTCCCTTTCTCTGTGTTTCTCTGTGTTCTCAGTTTATATAAGACGGAGTAAAGAGGGTAGTGATCCCACCTGGGTCACACCTCACTGGCACAGTCCAATCAAAAACCCTAAAGTGATCTATTCAAGTGATCTAATCAAAGGTCTCTTAATTGAATTTAATGCGGTCAAAGGCCCCACATCCACAGGAATGAGTTAGTTCAAGAACATAATCTTTTCTTGGATCCACAAAATTGAAACTGTCACATTCTCCTAGCCTCGAAACCATGAGCCAATACATTTCCATTGTTTTAGTACCAGAAAGTGGGATGCTGCTATTGCAAATACAAAAATATATGGAAATGACTTTGAAATTGGGTAATGGATAGGAGCTGGAAGAATTGTGAGGTGCCTGTAGAAAAAGCCTAGAAAGCTTTGAATAGAATGTTGTTAGAAGTATGGATGCTAATGGTACTTCTGGCAATGCCTTAGAAGGAAATGATGGGTGTGTTATTGGAAATTGGATGAAAGGCGATCCTTGTTACAGAGTGGCAGAGAACTTGGCAAAACTGAGTTCTGATATCAGATGGAAGGCAGAACTTGAAAGCAATGACCTTAAATATTTAGCTGAGGACATTTCCAAGCTAAGTGTGAAAGGTACAGCCTGGTTTCTCCCTGCGTCTTGTCGTAAAACGTGAGAGGAAAGCGATAAGCTGAAAAATGAACAGACACAAAGAAAATAGAAATTGATTGTTTGGAAAATTCTAAGCCTCTCCAGATTGCATACTTGGGGCCTAGGGCCAGAAATGGCTCTATCAGAGATGTCCCTGAGCTTTCAGGAAGTGAGTCCCCAGAAAAAGGGCACCATGTAAGGGTTTAACTGAGCGTGGATCCAGATGGCTATTTCAGTACAAGTTAGGATAGGAAGTGCAGTTAGGCAGGAAGGATCTAAAGAAAGTCCTTCTGACAACCACCACACCATGGAGCCTAGAGTGATTACAACTGAAAATGGGAGGATTGCATCCAGCATCCAGGTGGAATCTGAGCCTCCTCTTGACATAAAGGTGCAATGGACACAACCAATCCAGTGTCCACATAGAAGAGGTGGCATTGGATTGGGAAAAGTGGACATAATGGACAAAGGGTATGGGGAAAGGCAGGAAGAGATGAGAGGTGGAGGCGTCTTCGGGACATGGAGCTGCCCTGGATGGTGCTTCAGAGGTAATCACCGGACATTGTAAATCCTCACAGGGCCTACATGATGGAATAGAGGAGAGTATGGGCCATGATGTGAACCAATGTATATGAGGTGCAGAGGTGCCCAAAGATGTACTTACCAAATCCAATGGATGTGTCATGATGATGGGAACGAGTGTTGTTGGGGGGGGGGAGAGGGGGGGTGGGGGGGTGGGGTTGAATGGGACCTCACATATATATTTTTAATGTAATATTATTACAAAGTCAATAAAAAATTAAAAAATTTAAAAAAAAAAAAAAAAAAAATAAAGAAAGTCCTTCTGTCTGATGGTTTGGACTCCTGTGTAGTACATGCAAAACCGGCACGTTTTTTGTGAGATCTATGTGAGGAGAACCACTGCCAGCCTGGACTGAAAGGGACAGAGAAGGGACAAATTGAAGGACGAATGACTTTAAGGGTAGAACCATGGAAGCTGAACCCTGGACTGAAGAGATCTCCTAAGTCCCAGAGAGCAGACCCACCCCCCTCTGCGGAAAGGGCGAGTATACCCCTGCTTTTGGTGGGGGCAGGCATATGCCCCAGCACTTGGAAGCAGTGGTCCGAGCACCCCACTGTTCAGGAGGAGTGTGGCTCTTCCCATCAACTTGGGGAAGAGCCTGAGCGCTGGCATTTGTGGAGAGCTTGGCCACCATCCTGATGCTTGGAGAGGGTGGAACATTCACCCCAGTGTTCGGGGAGAGCAAGGCCACTGTGGAAGTTATGGAGGAGGTGGGGCTGCTGCTCCATCAGGCCCTGAGGACAAAGCATCCTTCCACAGATGGCTCTCAGACCCTGGAATCTAATGACATTTGCCCTGCTGGGTTTCTGAATTGTTCGTAAGCCGTGACTCCTGTTTTCCTTCCAACTATCCCTTCTAGAATGGGAATGTCAATCCTATGCCTGTGTCTCCATTGTTTATTGGAAGCAAATAACTTGTTTTCCAGGTTTCACAGGTCCATAGACAGAGGGGAATTGTGCGAATTGATTTTGATGAAATTTTGTACTTGTCATTGTTACTGAAATGACTTCAGGCTTTTGGAATGTTGTGATATAATGAATTATTTTGCATATGGGAACAACATATCCTTTTGGGGTCCAGAGGGCAGACTATGGTGACTTGGAGCTATGTATCCCAGAAAAACATGTTCTTGAACTGAATCCATTCCTGTGAGTGTGAACCTCTTGCCAATAAGACCATATGATGAGGCTACTTCAATTAAGGAGTGGCATGAATGAATCAGGTTGGGTCTTAATCCTATTACTGAAGGCCACAGAAAGAGAGGAAGTAGGGAGTCAGGTAGCTCAGTGATTGAGCACCTGCTTCCCATGTATGAGGCCCTGGGTTCAATCCCTTTTACCTCCTTAAAAAACAAAACAAACAAACAAACAAAAAAAACCCAAGAGGCAGTAGCCAGAGGCTGAAAGTCAGTGGAACCTGGAAGAGAAGGGAGATGCTGGGAGAGGCTGCCATGTGCCTTGCCATATGAGAAAAGCAAGGCCAAGGATCACCAGCAGCCAGCTCCAAAATGCCACCGTCTTCTGGGAGAAAGCATTGCCTTAATGACACTTGATTTTGGACTTCTCCAAAGAACCATGGTAAATAGATTCTCAGTTAAGGCAATACATCACATGGTATTTGATTTAGCAGTTAGGAAACTGAAAGAGCCTACTTTACTAAACATTGTTTTTCTTTATGCATTCCAATACTCCTTTTCAGCTCTTGTCTGAAAACAATCACACTACTAGGTCAAAATCTGCGATTTCTTTCTCTTCCTTCCTCTTTCTTGTTCTCCTGTCATTTGCCTCTATTGCTTTTCAGCTAGAGAGGAAACCACATGATAAACTGGTAGAAAAAGTTGGCAAAAGGTCCACTTTAAAACAATCTACATTTAATAAAGTTTATGCTTTTGGCTAGAAGCAACCTTCCCCAGTAACCAAGTAGCAGTAGTTTATCCACTAGTGAAAGTATACAGAGGGGCTGTTGGGCTGATACGAACCACTTTGGTACAAACAGGGTGTGATCAGAGAAAAGTGAATCATACAGTGCTGTTTCCTGCTTATAGAAAGAGGATCTCTTCATCGGGGAGTGCAGAGGGTGTCAGAGGTAATCTGTGCTAGTGAACAGACCACAGGCAAAAATGTGAAGCAGATCAAGGATACCTGGCACAGAAACGTCACCCCTGGAGCTTCAGAATCATTCTTGAGTTATCCCACACATCCCATTTCCTAAAGGACTGTGCTAAGTGTGTAGTAGATGCTCCAAAACCACATATTTTTCTATGTTTCCAATGATCATTGTTACTAATTAGGAAAACTACTCATGTGTATTTTATTTCTTCTGCATCTGGTCTCCACTTCAAACTCTCTTAGAAACTCAGTCATATAGCAATTCATCTCCTTCATGTTTCTTCACATAATGATGGGATTTTATATTTTCCTTTCCAATAATTAGACTTTTTGTTTTTTTGTATTTTATTGCATTGCTTTAACTTCCAGAGCAGTGTTAAACAATTGCAATAAATGTGACATTCTTGTTCTTTCCTTTTAATAAGAATGCTTCAGTCTATTGCCATAAGTAGGATATATCCATGTTTTAAAATAAATACTTAAGAAGAACATTTGCATTCCTCTTTGATAATGATATTTATAAAATTTAACAAGAAATGAACACTATTTTATCAAATGACTTCTTAGCATCTACTGAATCTTCACTAAAAAAGTTTAAATGTGTTTTCATTTTTAAATGTCCTTGTATACAGGTATACTAGTCAGCCAAAGGGGTGCTGATGCAAAATACCAGAAATCTATTGACTTTTATAAAGGGTATTTATTTGGGGTAGAAACTTGCAATTACCAGGCCATAAAGCATAGGTTACTTCCCTCACCAAAGTCTGTTGCCATGTAGCAGAGCAAGATGGCTCCCAACGTTCAGCCTTCCTCTTCCTCTTAAGTCTCTGTGGTCCCAGCTTCTTCCAATATCAAAGTCTTGTCTTTCTCCCAGGGCTCTTTTCTCTCTGGGCTCAGCTGCTTTGCTCTCTCCACAAGGCCAGCTATAGACAATCAGGCTGTCACTCTTCTTGGGACCTCTGTCGTGTCTATAGAGCCATCTCTATTCCTCTATGTTCTTCTCCTGTGTGTTTACTTCCCTGGGCTCCAGCTCTAAAACTCTAACCTTCCTTCTCTGCTTTGCACTTTCTCTGTGAGTCCCCACCCACCAAGGAGGCAGGACTCAACATCCTACTGATGTGGCCCAATCAAAGCCTTAATCATTATTTAATCAAGTAAAAGTGAAACCTCTGAATCCAACATAATCTAATATGCCCAGAGGAACAAACCAGTTCACAAAAATAATCCAATATCTATTTTTGGGATTCATAAACAATATCAAACTGCTACAATGGCAGATCTCATTTTATTTTACTTTGCAAATATTGTTTTTTACAAATTGAAGATTTGTGGCAACCCTGCTTTGAGGAAGTCTGCTGGTGCCCTTTTTTCCAACAGCATGTGCTCACTTTGTGTCTCTGAGTCACATTTTGGTAATTCTCACAATATTTCAAACTTTTTCTTTATTATTACATCTGTCACAGTGATCTGTGGTCAGCGATCTTTGATGTTGCTATTATAATTTTGGGGGATACCATGAGACATGTCCATATAAGATGGTGAACATAATTGATAGATTTTGGAAATTTCCTGACTATTCCACCAGTCAGATTGGAGCCATTCCCCATCTCTCTCTCTCTCCTCAGGCCTCCCTCAACCCTGAGATCAACAGTACTGAAATTAGGCCAATTATAACCCAACAAGGGCCTCTAAGTTTTCAAGTGAAAGGAAGCATCGCACATCTCTCACTTTAAATCAAAAGCTAGAAATAATTAAGTTTATTGAGAAAGGCATGTCAAATGCTGAGATAGACTGAATGCTAGACCTCTTGTACCAAACAGTCAAGGTGTAAATGCAAAAGAAAAATTCCTGAAGGAAATGAAAAAATGCTACTTTTTTAGTTTGCTAAAGGCTGAGGGAAGCAATACACCAGAAATGGGTTGGCTTTTACAATGGGGATTTATTAACTTAAAAGCTTATAGTTCCAAGGCTGAGAAAAGTGTCCAAGTCAAGGCATCATCAGCTGATGCTCTCTCCCTGAGGACAGCTGTACGAGATCCCGGACTTGTCTGCACATCCGGTGTCTGCCATTCTCTGCCTTCTCCTCCAGCCTATTGTTATTATCTTTATATCATTTACATATGAACATACATAAACAATTAAGTGTATAGTAAAAGTTGTGAACTTACAAAGCAAACATGCATAACATCATACAGGGGTCCCATACATCAACCTTCCACCAACACCTTGCATTGTCATGAGATGTTTGTTACAAATTATGAAAGAATATTGTCAAAATCTTACTAGTAATCATAGTCCTTATCTTACATTTGGTGTGTTTTTTCCCCCAACCCACCCTATTATTATTTAAAAAAATTTTTTTAATGAAAGAAGTTGTAAACTTATAAAACAACCATGCACATGTGCAGAATTCCCAAACCACCCCTCCATCAACACACCACACTGTAGTGGAATATTTGCTACAGATAAGATAATATCATCTGATTGTTACCATGTCCATAGTGTACATTTGGCTCACATTTTGCATAGTGCCTCATTACCAACACAAGACATCTTTCACATAGATGCAAGAATATATTATTACTACTAATCACAGTCCATAGTTCATTCCAGCTGTATTATTCCCATGCTTCTCCACATTCCCAACACCCTGCAGTAGTGATGTACCTTTGCTCTAGCTCACAAAGGACACTCTTGCATCTGTACCATAAACCACAATGCTCATCCACCTCTTGGGTTACTGTGCTATTCAGTTCCTAGATTATTCTCTTGCATTCTGTCAATTGGCATATACATACCTAAAATATCATTTTCAGTCACATCCCCATTTACAAACTAGCTGTTGCTCACTGTGTGTTGCCATCCACTCTATACATTTCCATACTTTTATAGTAAAGCTAATTAAAACTTCTGCTTGTATTAAACATCAGCAGTCCATTCTGTCCTCCTCTTATCACCTTTAAGAATCCACCACCTACCACCAGGGCTTCAAGATATTTTCCTACAATTTCTTCCAGAAGTTTTATGTTTCTTGCTTTTATTTTTAGGTTTTTGATCCATTTTGAGTTAATTTTTGGATAAGGTGTGAGCTAGGGGTCCTCTTTCCTTCTTTCAGCTATGGATAGTCAATTCTTTCAGCACCATTTGGTTTTTTGTTTGTTTGTTTTTTAAAGATTTATTTTTTATTTATTTCTCTCTCCTTCCCTCCCCCCCAGTTGTCTGCTCTCTGTGTCCATTCGCTGTGTGTTGTTCTGTGACCGCTTCTGTGTTATCAGTGGCACTGGGAATCTGTGTTTCTTTTTGTTGCGTCATCTTGTTGTGTCAGCTCTCCGTGTGTGCTGGCGCCACTCTTGGGCAGGCTGCACTTTCTTTCGCACTGGGCGGCTCTTCTTATAGGGCACATTCCTTGTGCATGGGGCTCCCATACGCAGGGGACACCCCTGCGTGGCAGGGCACTTCTTGGCGCGCATCAGCACTGTGCATGGGCCAGCTCCACATGGGTTAAGGAGGCCCAGGGTTTGAACCATGGACCTCCCATGTGGTAGGCAGATGCCCTAACCATTGGGACATGTCTGCTTCCCAGCACCATTTGTTGAATGGATTGTTCTGCCCGAGCTGTGTGAGTTTGACAGGCTAGTCAAAAATCACTTGATCATACCTGTGAGGCTCTATTTCTGAACCATCAGTTTGGTTCCATTGGTCTTTTGTGTCTGCCTTTAGGCCAGTACCATGCTGTTTTTACCACTATAGCTAGGTAAAAAGACTTAAAGTCTGGAAATGAGGGTTGGTTTTTCCTTTTTATGAGGTTTCTGGCTATTCAGAACCCCTTACCCTTCCAAATAAGTTTGATGATCGTATTTTCAGTTTTTTATTTGATGCTAATGGAATTTTTATCTAGATTGTATTGAATCTATATATCAATTTGAGTAAAATTTATATCTTAATGATATTTAGTCTTGCAACCCATGAGCATGGAATGTTCTTCCAATTATTTACTGTTTGAGTTTTATTTTTCATATTTTATTTTCACCACTTTAGACAATTTTAGTTACTTTTATTGATATAATCTTCATTTCTAGACTCTCTTCCAGGCCTCTCTCTCTGTTTTTTCTTTTCAGGATCTAGCACACTCCTTAGTATTTCCTGAAAATCTGGTCTCTTGCTTAGAAATTCTCTCAGTTTCTGTTTATCTACGAATATTTTAATCTCACCCTTATTTTTGAAAGACAGTCTCGCTGGATATAAGATTCTTGTCTGGAAGTTTTTCTCTTGTAGTATCTTAAAGATATCAGACCACTGTCTTCTTGCCTCCATGGTTTCTGGTGAGAAATCAGCACTTAATCTTATTAGATATCCCTTATATATTATGCATTGGTTTTCTCTTGCTGTTCTCAGAATTCTCTTTGTCTTTGGCATTTGACATTCTGATGAGTATGTGTCTCAGAGTTGGTCTATTCAGATTTTTTTCTGATGGGAGTACATTATACTTCTTGGACAGGCTTATCTATGTCCTTCAATAGGGTGGGAAATTTTCTACCATTATTTCTTCAAATATTCCTTCTGCCCCTTTTCCCTTCTCCTTCTGGGACACCCATGACACATATGTTTGCATGCCTTTTGCTGTCATTTAGTTCCCTGAGACCTTGTTCAATTTTTCCATTCTTTTCTTCATCTATTCTTTTGTATGTTCACTTTCAGAGGCCATTTCTTCAAGTTTACCAATTCTTTCTTCTGCCTTCTCAAATCTGCGGTTATATGATTCCAGTGTTGTTTTAATTTCATTTATTACACCTTTCATTCCCATAAGATCTGCTATTTTTCTATGTATGCTTTCAAATTCTTCTTGTGCTCATTCAGTGTCTTCTTAATATCCTTAATCCCTTTCGCCATCTCATTGAATTTATTAAGAAGATTTGTTTGAACATCTATGATTAGTTGTCTCAACTTCTTTATGTCATCTGGAGGCTTATCATGTTCCTTTAACTGGGCCATAGCTTCCTGTTTCTTGGTGTGGATTGTAATTTTTTGTTGGTGTCTTGGCATCTGGATTACAGGAGTATTTATTCTGGGTGTAGTTTTTCTCTTTAGTTTAGGGCTTCCTGCCCTTTCTCCCTTACTTGTTGTGTAGTAGGTGCCAACCATGTAGTTGGTGCTGTAAGCTGTGGAGACTCAAGCTGCCCTCATTGCACCAGGGACCAATGAAGCTTCTTCCAACTGTCTTCTTTTCCAGGGGTAGGGACAGAGTCACAGCTGTGTGGAATAATCCAAGTCGTGCAGGCCTAGACTGTAGTTGCCCAGAGAGACTGATGAAGCTTCACACCTCTTCCTCCCCTACCGGGGGAAGGGATGGAGCTGCAGGTGTGGGCAGCAATCAATGTAGTGTGGGTCCAAGATGACTGCCCTGGTAGACTTCTGATTTTCAATCTGTACTAGCGAAAGTTAACTGCAGGTACCTGGATAGGCTGGTGCAGGGCCCGCCAGCTTCTTCCCTGATAGAGGTGGGGCTGAAGCCTAGGCTAGGGCTGCAGGCCAATCTGAGTGAAAGAAACTGGTTCCTACAGTCACTGTGATTTTCAGTCAGCCCAGCTTCCCCTCAGGCTGGGGGCAGAGTCAAAATGGTGGACAATGGCCTCTTTCTGATTTGGGCTGATTCACACCCCAGCTGTCTACCAATCAGTAGCCAAAATCGGTGGCCAATCATCTCTTCCTCCCCTGTTTTTGGGAACTGGAGCTTCCAATTCCAGTCACAGAAAATCTCCTGGGGCAGCTTGTGCCGCCAGAGAAGGATAATCACTGGCCTCCGTGGCTTGGCTGGTAATGCCTGAAGAGGCTGGCACAGGTTCCTGCAGCTTCCTCCCTGCTGGAGGTGGCACTGGGGCCTAGGCTGGGACTGCAATCTGACTTGGATGGAAAGAAGACGGTCCCCACCAGCACTGGGATTTTCAGTCTGCCCCACTTCCCCTCATGCCAGGTGCAGAGTTAAGATGGAGGCTCCTGGCCTCTTACTGACTTGGACGGGTTCAAACTTTAGCTGTTCTCAGGATTATACTTTAGCCTGCAGAATTTACTCGTCAGTATCTGAAATTGGTGCCCAACTGTCTCTTCCTCCCCTGTTTTTGGGAAGTGGGGCTTCCAATTCCAGCCACAGAACAGCTCCCGAGGTGGCTTGTGCCTCCAGTGGAGGATGGGCACTGACCTCCAGGGCGTGGAGCCTCTACTTACAAGTCATCTCTGCAGACGTGCAGTCGCCTTCCCTTCCTTCAAGGATGTGGCAGGATGCCCTTATGGCCTCCTGGAGCCCCCAAACAGGTGCCTCAGCTAGCTCCAGAGAGCTCTGGGTGTTTACTAACTGCCCTGTAGCAGGAGTTGACTCTAGGAGCTCCTTACTCCACCACCATCTTGCTGGTTCTCCTTGTTCTTTTATTTTTATTTATTTATTTTCCCCACCTTCCTGTTTTTTTCTTCTCTTCTTGATTTTCTACTCTAGGATTCAGTGGGATTCGATCCTGGGGACCTCTGATGTGGAGTTAGGTTCCCTGTCACTTGTGCCACCTCAGTTCCTGGTTTCTGTTGCCCCTTGCCTTGACTCTTCCCTTCGTCTCTCTTTGGTTGGGTCATCATCTTGCTGCATGACTTGCTTGCATGGGCAGTGGCTCACTCTGCGAGCATGCTTTTTTTTTTAATCAGGGCTTGGTCACAGGTCCTCCCATATGGTAGGCAGAAGCCCAATCACTTGAGCCACATCTCCTTCCCTGACTTCAATTTTGAAAGAAGTTCTACTGTTGGTAAAATGCCATCAAACAGCATCACATGTTAGAGAAATTTTTCATGAACGGAACAGTCAATCAGTTTGGCGGACTTCATCATTGCCTTACTTTAAGAAATTGCCACAGCCACCCGAACCTTCAGCAACCACCACCCTGATCCATTAGCCGCCATCAACACTGAGGCGAGACCACCAGCAAAAAGGTACGGCTTGTTGAAGGCTCAGGAGATGGTTAGCATTTTTAGCAATAAAATATTTATCAATTGAGATATGTACATTGTTTTTCCTTTAAACATAATGTGATTGCACACATACTTAGACTATAGTACAGTGTAAACTAAACTTTTATAGGCACTGGAAAATGTGTCTTGCTTTATTGTGATTTTATTTTATATTTTATTTGTTTATTTTATTTTTGGAGGTACGGGGGACTGGGGACTGAACCCAGGTCCTTGTATGTGGGAAGCCAGTGCTCAACCACGGAAACACATCAGCTCCCCTGAGTTGGTTTTTTCATTTGCTTGCTTGTTTTTTCAGGGGGCACTGGGGACTGAGCCTGGGACCTCCCACGTGGGAAGCAGGCGCTCGAGTGCTTGAGCCACATCTGCCCCTGTGATATTCACTTTAGGACCATGGTCAGGAATGGAACCCACAATATCTCTGAGTTATGCTTGTGTTTATATGCACATAGATGTTCTTTTGTGAGTTCAAAGAACTTAATCATATACATCCTGGATTTCATGTTTCTTATATTGTAGTCTGTTTTTTCTTTTTCTTTTATTTTTGCTTTGCTCTCTCCATCCCTTCTCCTACCCCTGTACCCATATCAACTTTTTTTTAAAGATTATTTTATCTTATTTATTCCTATCCCCTCTCCCCCTACCTGCGCATGCCGTCTGCTCTCGGTGTCCATTTGCTGCGCGTTCTTCTGTGTCTGCTTGTCTTCTCTTCTTGCCATCTCTTTAGGAGGCACCAGGAACTGACCCTGGGACCAGCTTTGCCTTCACCAGAAGGTCCAGGGACCTGAATCCGGGACCCCCTCTATGGTAGAAAGGAGCCCAATCACTTGAGCCACATCCCTTCCTCCCCATATCATCCTCACACAATGTTTTTTTCTCTATGTGCACAACCCAGAAATGTGTTATACATATATTCATAAATATGTAGACATTTGCATATACATATATACACACACCTATGCAGGGCTTTTGGTCATTATTTGTTTTATAGCAATGGGATATTAAACATGTGATGGCCACTTTTATGTGTTAACTTAGATATTCAATCAAAAACTAATCTAGTTGTTGGTGCAAAGGTATTTTACAGATGTCATTAAAGTTCATAATTAGTTGACTTTAAGTAAGGGAGATTATTTTAGATAGATAATCTGGGTTGGCCTGAGGCAATCAGTTAGAAGACCTTAAGAGCAGTATTGAGGTTTCCAGGAAGAAGAATTCTACTTGTGCACTGCAGCTCAGCTTGTGCCAGAGAGTTGCAGCCTGCCCCTGCTCCTGTCCTTCTCTATGGCTTTTGTTCTTGCCTAGCCAGGCTCCCCCAGCACATAAGTCAGTTCCTTACATTGAATCTCACATAGATCCCCTACTGGTTCTGTTTCTCTAGCTGAACCCTCACTGATACAACACACTATTCCCCTCCCAAGATGATTCCCTCATCTGCCTGCTCGTTGTCTGTTCACTGTGTCTGCTCATTTTCTACTTGTCTTCTTTAGGAGGCACTGGGAACAGAACCCAGGACCTCCCACGTATGAGGCAGGCACTCAACTCCTCGAGCCACATTCACTCCCCACAACAAACTATTTTTGTATTTTGCCTTTTCATTCAACAGTACCTCTTGAAAAATCTCTTAAAGCTCACAGACATAGTCTTTAATAGGTACACATTATTCTATAGTGTGGAGGTTCCATTCTTTTTCAGCTCTTTCTAGTTTCCTGCCATTATGGAAAAAACTGCATTAAGCACCTTATTTGATGCTTTCCTTTTTCCTAGATAGAATCCCAAAATGGGGACTGCTGGGGTAAGCGATTATATACATATGTGCATTTTAAATTTTATTTTAAGAGACACTGGGGACTGAACCTGGGACCTCCTGTGTGGAAAGCAGGTGCTCAACTCCTTTAGCCACATCTGTTCCCTGTGTTGGCTTCTTTTTTTTTTAAGGCACTGGGGGCCAAACATTGAACCTGGAACCTTACACGTGGGAAGCCGGTGCTCAACCACTGAGCCACATCGTCTTCCCTGAGTTGGTCTTTCCTCGTCTGTTTTGCTAGTTTGTTTTTGTCTTTTCAGGAGGCACCAGGAACCGAATCCGGAACCTCCCATGTGGGAGGCGGGCGCTCAACCACTTGAGCCCTATCCATTCCCCACGTGCTGGCTTTTAAAACTGGAAATTCATTAGGGTAAACGCTTCCAGTTCCGGGGCCATGAAATATCCAAATCAAGGCATCAGCAAAGATGTTTTCTCACCGCAGTCGGCTGCTGGGGATCCTGGTGTCCTGCCTTCCCTTCAGAATCCACCGCCCCGCAGAGCTAGGGGTGGGCGCCCGGCGCGGGGCGCGGCTCCTCCCGGGCTTCGGCTCTCGGCCTCCACTGCTTCGCTTTCTTCCCGGGTTCAGCGGCGGCTCTCGGGCGGCTGCTCACGGCGTCTGGAGCTGCTGCGGGGCCTGTCTCTTGGGGGCCTCGTGTTTACGCTCCAGGGCCAGCGATCCGATCCTCGAGCCCTTTCTCACAGCGCCGTCTGCGCTGCCTTTTCCGTGCTCCCCTCTGAGTCTCCGTTTATGTAAGACTCAGCAAGAGGGGGAGACACTGCGTTACACCCCGCGGCTGTAGTCCAGTCAAAAGGCCTGACATCCCCGGGAATGGACTGGTTAGGAAGCATCATCTCTCCTTGTAGGAATTCTTAGAAGAACTTCGAACTGTCACAGCAGATTTTCTGGTGAATTAAAACTTACATATGTGTGTTGTATCCCTATGCATCCCGGGCAATGTTTTCTGCCTTAAGACCTATTTTGTCTAACTTAGTTTTTCCTCCGTTAAGTATTTAAGAAAACATTTTTAAAAATCGTGATAACATGCATATAATATAAAATTTCCCTTTTTAACCACTTTCAAGTACACAAATCGATAGCATTAATTACCTTCATAACGTTGTGCTACCGTCACCACCACCCATTACCAAAACTTTTCCATCACCCCAAACAAATTCTGGGCCCCTTAAGCATTAACTCCCACCAGCCCTGGCCTACCTTTGGAAATAATGTATTTTCTGTCTATGAATTTGCCTATTCTAGTTATTTCATTTAAGTGAGATCATGCAGCTGTGCTTTTGTATTTGTCTTATTCTTATGGCTTCAAGACACATCTTGAGGGAGCCAGTGTAGCTCAAGTACTTGAGTGCTGGCTTACCACGTACGAGGTCCCAGCTTTTATCCCTGGGCCCAGTATCTACAAAAAAACCAAGGCATATCTATGCTGTAGCATGTATCAGAACTTCATTCCTTTTAACGGACTACTAATTTCATTGTGTGTATAGCCTACATTTTATTTATCATTGATCTGTTGATGGACACTTGGGTTGCTTCCACCTTTTGAGTGTTGTGGAGAATACTTCTATGAACATTGGTCTATAAGTATCTGTTCGAGTCCCTGCTTTCAATGCTTTGGATAAATAGCTAGAAGAGGAATTGCCAGGCCATATGATAATACTATACTTAAATTTTTGAGGAACTGCCAAACTGTCTTCTACAGAGGTTGCATCATTTTATATTCCCACCAACCGTGTGTGTGTTCCTATTTCTCTACATCCTTGCCAACACTTGTTATTTTCCTTTTCTAAAAATTTTAATAATAGCCATTCTAGTGGGTAATGAAGTGGTATCTCTTTGTAGTTTTGATTTGAATGACCATAATGGTGAATATGAGCATATTTTCATCTACTTACTGACCATTTATATATCTTCTTTGGATTTTTCAGTTAGTATTTACCTGTTTTTCTATATTTTGACATTTTGGGAAGCGGATTTGGCTCAAATGATAGATTGTCCACCTACCACATGGGAGGTCCAGGGTTCAAACCCAGGGCCTCCTGACCCATGTGGTGAGCTGGCCCACGGGCAGTGCTGATGCGCACAAGGAGTGCCGTGCCATGTAGAGGTGTCCCCTGCATAGGGGAGCCCCATATGCAAGGAGTGTGCCCTGTAAGGAGAATCGCCCCATGCAAAAAAAGTGCAGCCTGCCCAGGAGTGGCGCTGCACACACGGAGAGCTGATGCAGCAAGATGGCACAACAAAAAAGAGACACAGATTCCTGGTGCCGTTGACAAGAATACAATCAGACACAGAAGAACACACAGCAAATGGACACAGAGAGCAGACAACTGGCGGGGTGGGGGGAAGGGGAGAGAAATAAATAAAAAATAAAAACTAAATCTTAAAAAAATATGTATTTCTTTTACTTTTAGCTTCCTTGATGTGTCCTTATATTTTAGGGAGTTTTGTTTTTTTTTTTTTCAGCCTGTAGGGGTGTGTATGTGTATTTTCACATAAATTCTGTCTGACAATCTTTTTTACTGTGCTGTTTAGTTGTTTCACATTTATTGTGATCTGGATTTATTTCTACCATTATATGCTATCCATTTATTATACTTTTTCTCTTTTTTCCCTGAGTTTTCATTCTTGGATTGATATTTTTAATTTTTTGCATTCAAATTTTTTTTTTACCTCTACTATATTAAATTTTATTATCTCTGCTTATTTTTTTGGTCTTTTCCTAACTAACTTAATATGCATTCCTAATAAAATCTAAGCTTAAATGATTTACCCTTCCCTCAACTACTTTGAAACATTTAGGCCGCTTTACCTCAGATCATATCCTTCAGTAATTATGTAATATTATGTTTGTTACTTAAGTTCTTGTCATTTTCTTAATTATAGATAGACATTAATATTTTGTATATATTCAATATTTGTTTGGAATTACTTAGTGTTTTAGTTTCCTGGGCTTCTTAAAGCAAATACCATTAAATGGGTTGGCTTACACAATGGGAATTTATTAGCTCACAGTTTGAGGTTGAGAAAATGTCCAAATTAAGGCATCGTTATGGTGATGCTTTCCTCCTGGAGCCCGGCTGCCAGCTACCCTTGCTCTTCTGTCACATGCAAGGCACGTGGTGGCGTCTCCTGGTCTCTCCCTTCTCCTCTGGGTTTTGTTGCTTTCACCTTCTTGCTTCTGTGGCTTTCTCTGTCTATCTGAATTTCATTCTTTTATAAAGGAATCCTCTAGTAAGAGGATTAAGGCCTACTCTGATTGAGCGGGTCACACCTTAATTAAAACAGCCTCATCAAAAAAACCATCATCCTAGTTATAATGGGTTCACACCCATTGGAATGGATTAAAGTCCAAGAACGTGTTTTTCTGGGGTACACATAGTTTCAGAACACCACACACCACCCTCTGGACCCCCAAAAGACACATTTTTCCCCGTATGCAGAATCCATTCATTCCTTCACAACGTTGCAAAAGCCTGAAGTTATTTCCGTAACAATGGTGGGTACGAAGTCTCATCGGAATTGGTTACAGGTGTGGTCTGTAACTGTAGCAAATGCCCCGCTGTCTCTGGCTCTGTGAAACCTAAAGAACAAGTTACCTGCTTCCAATATAGGATGGCTTAACAGGCATAGGATAAGCATTCCGTTCCCATAGGAAGAAATTAAAAGGAAAATCAGGGTTACGGGTCCCAAACACTTCTGAAACCCTGCAAGGCAAACTCCATTAGGTTTCAAGGTCTGAGAGCCATCTGGGAAGGATGTTTTGTTCTCAGGACCTGCTGGAGCTGCAGCCCGACTGCTTGCAGACACTTCCATAGGGCTCTTCCCAAACCCTCAGAGAAAACTGGGATGGCAGCCAGACTCTCTGCAATCCCCAGAGAACAGGCTCCAGTTTCTAGGAGCACTGGGCAGCAGCACTCTTGCTGAGGAATGGGATGGAAAGTGCCTCCTCTCCAAGCTCAGGGGCAGAAGCACCCTTTTCACCCACATGGCTGGACCCTTTCTCTCTGAGAAAATGTCTTCAGTCCAGACTTCTGCTTCCACAGTTCTGCCCTTGAAATTATTTTTCCTTCAATCTTTCCCTTTTCTGGTCCCTTCTAATCCAGACTGGCGGTGGTTCTACTCATACCCAGATCTCACACAAAAAAAACTTGTCGGTTTTGCATGTAGTACACAGGGGTCCAAACCATCAGACAAAATAACTTTCCACAGATCCTTTCTGGATAACTGCACCTCCAATCCTGACTTGCACTTAGATGGCTGACTGGATCAAATGCACTTAAATCTTCACCTGGAGTATTATGCTCTGGGGACTTTTTCAGGAAGCTCAGAATTTTTGAAACCATCAATTTCTGGTTTCTTTGTGACCAGGAGTTTACTTCTCAGCTTAACCTTTCCTCTCACATTTTACTATAATTCTGAAAGGAGAAGCCAGGCTGCACTTCCCACACTAACCTTGGAAATCTCCTCAGCTAAAATTTCAAACTCATCACTTTAAAATTCTGCCTTCCATCTGACATCAGAACTCAATTTTGTGAAGCAGATGTGGCTCAAGCAGTTGCACCCACATACCACATGGAAGGTCCTGGGTTCAGTTTCCGGTGCCTCCTAAAGAAGACAAGTAAGACAGAGAGCTGATGAGTTGGGCTGACACAGTGAACTGACGCAACAAGATGACGCAATGGGGAAGCACAATGAGAGACACAACAAGCAGGGAGCGATGCAACTTGAGCAATTGGATGCCTCCCTCCTACATGGAAGGTCCCACGTTCAGTTCCCAGTGCCTCGTAATAAGAAGACAAGCAGACACAGAGAGCACACGATGAACAGGAACAGAGAGTAGGCAGCGAGTGCAAACAACAAATGGGGGGGAGGGTAGAAATAAATCTTAAAAAAGTAAGACAACTCAATTTTGCCAAGTTCTCTGCCATTTTAAAACTAGGGTTGCCTTTCCTCTAGTTTCCAACAACACATTTGTCATTATCTTCTAAGGCCTCATCAGAAGTAATTTTAGCATTCCTATGTCTACCAAAAGTCTCTTCAAAACAATCTATGCCTTTTCTATCGAGCACCTCACAATTCTTCTAGACTCTCTCCATTACCCATTACAAACGCAGTTTCCACCTTTTTTTTAGGTACTGGGGCCACTGGGGATTGAACCCGGGACCTTGTATGTGGGAAGGAGGCGCTCAACCACTGAGCCACATTAGCTCCCCTGAGTTGGCTTTTTTGTTTGTTTGCTTGTTTTTTTTGTTTTATTTTTAGGCGGCACCAGGGACTGAACCTGAGACCTTCCATGTGGGAAGCAGGCACTCAACTGCTTGAGCCACATCCACTCCCCCCACATTTTTGATATTTGCAATAGCAGCACTGCACTCTTCTGGTACCCAAATCTGTTTCAGTTTCGTACGCTTAAAGCAGATACCGTGAAATAGGTTGGCTTACACAATGGGAATTTATTAGCTCACAGTTTGAGGTTGAGAAAATGTCCAAATTAAGGCATCGTTACGGTGATGCTTTCCTCCTGAAGCCCGGCTGCCAGCTACCCTTGCTCTTCTGTCACATGCAAGGCACATGGTGGCGTCTCCTGGTCTCTCCCTTCTCTTCTGGGTTTTGTTGCTTTCAGCTTCTTGCTTCTGTGGCTTTCTCTGTCTGTCTGAATTTCATTCTCCTATAAAGGACTCAAATAAGAGGATTAAGACCTATTCAGATTGAGGCGGGTCACACCTTCACTGACGGAGACTCATCAAAAAGTCCTACTTGCAATGGATCCACACCCCCCAGAATGGATTAAATTCCAGGAACGTGTTTTTGTGGGGTACACACAGTCTCAAACCTCCGTGCCTATATATTTTCCTTTTTTTTTTTTTTTTCCTCACAACTCCTTGCCGTTCTAACATCCACCTATGATTATATTCTTTCCGCTTCATGTATAACCTTTTCCTCCAAGGAGGAAATTTCCTCTGCTGAGCACCTGTTGTTGGTAGACTCTTAATTTTCATTTTCCTGAAAATGTTTTGTTTTACCATTGGTGAAGAAAGGCAAGTTTCCCTGACCAACCCTCCTTCAGGGCGAGTTTATTTTTATTAGCCCTTACAGTGAGCATGTAATTCAATTTTACAGGTGGGTCTCCGGTTAGGTTTTCTATTGTGGGTGGATCCACAGCTTCATCACCGGACCTCTCCCCATAACTTTACCTCTTAGAAGCCTCAGGGAAAACTAGCTCCGATGTATTCTTTTCTCCCAGTGTTTCCACATTGACTTTTAATTTCAAAATTTTAACAATCCTAGCTTTATAATATGGGGTATATAATATTGTCAAAGATGACAAGTTTGTTTCTTCTTTTCTAATGTTTATACTGTTACTTAGTCTAATTTGCATTGTCTAGGTTTTTCGGGACCGTGTCAGTTAGAAGTGGAGTAGCGGCATCCACGGCTTGTTCTTGATTTTCACTTGCAAGGCTTTTGTTTATTATTATTATTATTATAGGAGGTACCAGGGATTGAACCCAGGACCTCATATATGCAAAGCAGGTGCTCAGTCGCTGAGCGACACCCACTCCATTTGGAGGCCTTTTAAAAATTGATATTAATGAGGCCCAATGTGTTGTTTTTGGGCCCAATTTGTATTACGTCGATATTTCTCCTTATTAAAAATCTCTAGTATCTTATAAATTTTCAGTTGCTGCTGAAGGCTTTCTCATATGAATTGAATTTTGCTATAAAACAAAATATTTGGTATGCTAAAAATAGGAATTCCAGCTGAAGCCTTTTTTCTTTTTGGGGTACCGAGGCCAGGGGTTGAACCCGGGACCTCATGCTTGGGAAGCCAGGGCTCGACCACTGAGCCACCTTGGCTCCCTGAGTTGGTTGTTTCATTTACTGGGTTGTTGTTTGCTTTCGGTCTTTAGGAGGCACTGGGGACCGACCCTGGGATCTCCCGTGTGGGAAGCAGGTGCTCAACCACTTGAATCACAATCGCCCCCCCCAAGGGCTTTCTTATGTTCAAGGCATTCAAAAGGCAAAAGGTTTTTCTTTTTTTAAAAAGAGTTTCCCATCGTCAAAATGTTTTAATGAATATGAATTCATGAATTCTCTGGTATCTAATATGACCTGACTTCTGTTTGCTTCACTACAGTAATTTTTTCACCTGTATTGGTTCTTATATGTAGAACATGGACTGAAAATTGAGAGAAGGCTCTTCCACGCATTGTATATTCATAATGCTTAATACCTGCATGAGTTTCCACATGTGCAATGTGTGGTGTGATTTGAGAGAAGCCTTTGCCACCCCTAGGACACTCACAGACGGTTTCTCCTGTATGAATGTTGTACTATTTAATCAGGAAAAACTTCTGCCTGAAGATTGTTACACATTCATTACATTTATAGGGTGTCTTTTTACAAATGTATTTCTCCCCCCATTCCCCCCGTTGTCTGCTCTCTGTGTCCCTTCGCTGTGTGTTCTTCTGTGTCTGCTTGTCTTCTCACTAGGTGGCTCTGGGAACTGATCCTGGGACCTTCTGGAGTGGGAAAGAGGCGATTACTCTCTTGCGCCACCTCAGCTCCCTGTTCTGCTGCATTTTCTTATTTTCTCTCCTCTTTGTCTCTTGTTGCGTCATCTTGCTGCGCCAGTTCTCTGCGTTGGCCGGCACTCCTGCGCAGGGTGGCGTTCCCATGCAAGCGGCCACTCCTGCGAAGGGCTACATTCTAGCGTGGGCCGGCACTCCACATGGGCTAGCTCATCGTGTGGGCCAGCTTGCCCTCACCAGGAGGCCCTGGGCATCGATCCCTGGACCTCCTATATAGTAGATGGGAGCCCAAATGGTTGAACCACATCCGTTTCTATAGGGTGTCTTTTGAAGTTGCATTTTGTCATGTCCAGTGAAATTTGACTAGCCAACTGAAGGCTTTTCCCGATTCTGTACACACAAACTGCTTACCACCAGTATGACTTCTCTGGTGTCTAATGAGGCTTGACTTCTGAATGAAAGCTTTCTCACACCCAGTGCATTCATAAGATTTCTCTCTTCTATGGATTATCCGATGGATTATGAGACTTTCCTTTTGGCTGAAGATACTCCCATTGATTGCATACATAGGGTTTCTTTCCAGTGTGAATATTTTGATCTTTAATGAGGCATTGCTTCTTGTTAAAGACACTTCCACATTGATTACATTCAAAGGGTTTCCTTCTAGCATGAAGTTTCTCATGCTCTGTGAGACAGATTTGCTACTGAAGTATTTCCAACTTTCCTTACAACAGTCAGGCTTCTCTCCAGTACCACTCCTTTGGTGTCTAATGAGACGTGACATCTGAAGAGAAGCTTCCCCACATTCATAAGCTCTTCCCCAGAATGAGTACGAAGCTTTCCACTACTGCTGAAGGCTTTTCCACTTTTCCACTTTCACATGATTCCCCGTATTAGTTTCTAAATGTAGAGTGATGGATGAGATTCTGGAAACCCCTTGGGAGACAGATGAAGTGAGACAGAGAACACTTGACTCCGTTCGGCACTTTCACCTTGTTTCTCTCCAGCATGCAATTGTAAATCACCTGTGAGGTGTTGCTCAGGCAAGGTTTTTCCACATTCATTACAGGGTGGTTTTCTATCCGATATGAATTTTTTCATATGGAAGGAGATTTGATTTTGCCGGAGGCTTTCCAACATGCCTTACATGCTATGGTTTCTCTTCTGTATTAATTCTCAGGTATCTGTTGACATATTTCTAAGAGAAGAATTTTCTCACAATGAATATTCTTAAGTGAGATTACTATAAATAGGATGAACCATACCATGCTCAGTATATCCATTATAATTCTTTCTTACACTGCTTCTCTCATATTGAAATCTAAATTATGGCCCAAATCTTACAATCTGAGTTTCATTCACAAAGGAGTTTCTTTGAAGTATCAGTGTTTGATGGAAAGGACTTTTCCGTTTTGTACATTTTTTCTGTCTTTTTTCTTGGCTGTGTTTCAATCTCCAGCCCCTGGTACTTCAAAAAAAGAAAAGAAAACAAAAAAGAAAACAGAAAAAAAAAAACCAAAACCCAAACTTCTGGGGGGAGAAGGAGGGGTATATGGGAATCCCCTTATATTTTCTTTTTAAGATTTATTTCTTTCTCCACACCCCCTCATTGTTGTTTTTTCATTTGCCATGTCTGTTCGTTGTGTGCTGGTCCTTTAGGAGGCACCAGGAACTGAACGCGGGGCCCCCCATGTGAGAGGGAGGCACCCAATCGCCCGAGCCACCTCCCACTCCTTGCTTTGCTGCGTCTCGTCTCTCATTGTGTTTCCTTGCTCTCTTTTTTTTTAAAAGATTTATTTTATTTCTTTCTCCTTCCCCCCATTGACTGCTCTCTGTGTCCACTTGCTGTGTGTTCTTCTGTGTCCGCTTGTAATTTTAGGGGGCACTGGGAAACGTGTCTCTCTTTGTTGTGTCATCTTGCCACGTCAGCTCTCTGTGTGAGTAGTGCCACTCCTGGGCAGGCTGAGCTTTTTTCATGCGGGGCGGCTGTCCTTGCAGGGTGCACTCTTTGCGCCCCTATGCAGGGGTGCCCCTGCGTGGTACAGCACTCCTCGCACACAGCAGCACTGCGCATGGGCCAGTTTACCACATGGGTCAGGAGGCCCTAGGGATCGAACCCGGGACCCTCCATATGGTAGGCAGATACTCTATCAGTTGAGCCACATCCGCTTCCCATCCTCGCTGTCTCTTGGTTGTGTCATCTCACTGCGTCATCTCATTGCATCAGCGCACCGCGCCAGCCCCTCGAGTCAGCCCGTTGCACCAGCTCACTGTCTTCTTTAGGAGGCACTGGGAACTGAACCCAGACCTCCCACGTGGTAGGCAGGAGCCCAGTCGCCTGACCACATCCGCATGCCCCCATGTTTTCAACGTAACATTTATGTAATCTAAATATTCTTTCAAAATTAAAAAAAGTGATAAGAATTTGTAAATAAAAATAAATAAAAATATTAAAAATAAATAAATTTGTAGTTAAATTAAAAAGCTAGATTAAAATAGATATTGTTAGGAATTCCAAAAATAGATATTGGATTATGTTTTTAAACATTATCTATACCTGGGCATGATTAAATTATGATTAGGGCTTTGATTGGGCCACGTCAGTAGGGTGTTGATTCCCCACCCACCTGTGGGATAAAAGAGATGGCAAAGGACAGAGTTCGGGGTTTCGATGTTGGAGTTTTGATGCTGGAGTTTTCACCTTGGGCCCGAGAAGTGAACATACAGGAGATGAACACAGAGGAATAGAGCCGACTCCTTACACGTGGCAGAAGCCCTGGGAAGAGAGACAGAGCTGTTTGCCTGACAGTCTACAGCTGGCCTTGTGAAGAAAACAGAGTAGCTGAGCCCAGCAAGAGAGGAGCCCAGGAAGCCTGAGCCCTCGCAGACGTCAGCAGCCATCTTGCTTCAACACGTGGCAACAGACTTTGGTGAGGGAAGTAACTTACGCTTTATGGGCTCGTACTATAAGCTCCCACCCCATATAAATACCCTTTATGGAAGCCAACGGATTTCTGGTATTTTGCATCAGCACCCTTTTGGCTGACTGACACACACCATAACAGCAAGTTCTTTTACAATTATTTTTTCCATTAAAAATAAATTGGGGGAAGTGGATTTGGCTCAACTGATAAGAGCATCTGCCTACCATATTGGAGGTCCAGGGTTCAAACCCAGGGCCTCCTGACCCACGTAGTGAGCTGGCCCACACACAGTGCTGATGTGCGGAAGGAGTGCTGTGCCACGCAGGGATGTCCCCAGCATAGTGGAACCTGTGAGGAGAGCTGCCCTGTGTGAAAAAAGTGCAGCCTGCCCAGGAGTGGTGCTGCAGACATGGAGAGCTGATGCAGCAAGATGATGCGACAAAGAGACATAGATTTCCAGTGCCACTGACAAAAATGCAAGCAGACACAGAACACACAGTGAATGGACACAGAGAGCAGATAAATGGGGGTGGGGTGGGGAGAGAAATAAAAATAAATAAATAAAAATTTAAAAATAAATCAATAAATCAATAGGCAGAAGAGGTTGTGGATCAAGCAATTGGGCTCCTGTCTACCATATGGGAGGTCCAGTGTTCAATTTATGGGGCCTCCTGGTAGAGGCAAGTTGGTCTGCGTGGTGAGCTGGCCTGAGTGGAAAGCTACCCTGAGCAGAGTTTTGGCCCACACAGGAGTGCTGGCCCAGCAAGTTGGCCCGCTTGGAAAGCTGGCGCAGCAAGACGATGCAGCAAAAAGAGACGCAGAGGAGAAACAATACGAGACGCAGTAGACCAGGGAGCTGAGGTGGTGCAAGAGATTGAGGACTTCTCTCCCACTCTGGAAGGTCCCAGGACTGGTTCCCAGTGCTGCCTGATGAGAACACAAGCAGACACAGAAGAACACACAGTGAATGGACACAGAGAGCAGATAATGGGGGCTGGGGGAAGAGATAAATAAATAAATAAATCTTTAAAAATAAATAAATAGGGAAGAGGATATGGCTCCAGTGGTTGGGCTCCCATTTACCATATGGGAGGCCCCAGATTCGATTCCTGGGGCCTCCTAGTGAAGGCAAGCTGGCCGGTGCCATGGAGAGCAGATGGCCCGAGCTGTAGAGAGGTGGTGCAGCAAGATGACACAACAAAGGGACACACGAGGAGAGACAGTGAGAGATGCAGCAGACCAAGGAGCTGAGGTGGCTTCAGCAACTGAGTGCCCCTCTTCCATGTCAGAGGTTGCAGGACCGGTTCCAGGTGCCTCCTAAAGAGAAGACGAGCAGACACAGAGAGCACACAGCAAATGGACACAGAGAGCAGCCAGCAAATGGACACAGAGAGCAGACAGCAAATGGACACAGAGAGCAGGCAGCGAATGCAAGCAACTAAGGGGGGAATAAATAAAATAAAATAATAAAAATACACAAAGAATGTTGATTTTGTGTTGCACTACATAATAAATATCTGATTTTATATAAAAATCACACAGAACGTTTAAAAATATTTCTTGGTCTTTTTTTTTTTAACTTTTCAAAAGCACTTTTGTCTCATAAATGCTCAGACCTAGCTACCCTTCCTCTTTGGCTTCTTCCTGAGCGACCCCTACCTAACCCTAAAGCACTGGGAACAACTCTGATCTGGCCACAGATTTTTCCTGATTCTTTGTCTTCAAGCCCACACTGTTCCAATATCAGACTTCTACTTCTATCACCCGCTTTCTGCGCAATGCAGACCTGAAGCCAAATGGCTTATTTTGAAATAATTTCAGATCTACAGAGAAGTTGCAAAAATAGTACAAAAATGCCCATATACAGATCATGCAGATTCCATATACGTTAACATCTTGACCATGTTTGCTTTTTCATTCTCTCTCTCAGTATTATAGACGGATAGTTTTGAAGCCAGATTCCTCTAGGTCCTTGGCTATGTTACATAAAAGAATTTAAGAAAATGCCGGTTTAGTTAGGCCAATAGTTTATTGAGGAAAATGAGAGAAGAGAACAGAAATGGGAAAAAAGAACAGATTCACATCCCCAGGTATAGGTGTGGGCTGCTCCAGGCAGAGAAAGAGATTTGGCTTGAGTGGATCCTTTTTTTTTTTAAGAGTTATTTTATTTATTTCCCTCTACCCCCTCATTGTTTGCGTTTTCTATGTCTGTTTGTTGTGTGCTGGTCTTCTTTTTAGGAAGCATGAGAAACTGAACCTGGGACCTCCCGTGTGGGAGAGAGTCACCTAATCGCTTGAGCCACCTCCACTCCCTGATTTGTTGTGTCTCTCATTATGTTTTCCTCCCTGTGTTTCTTGTTGTGTCAGCCTGTTGTGTCAGCTTGCTCTGCCGGCCCATCACGTCAGCTCTCTGTCTTCTTTTGGAGGCACCGGGAACTGAACTGGGGACCTTCCATGTGGTAGATGGGAGCTTAATTGCTTGAACCACATCCACATCCCTTGTGTGGTTACTTTTTTTTTTTTAAATTTAATTCTCCCCCTTCCCCCGGTTGTCTGTTCCCTGTGTCTATTTGCTGTGGGGTTTGAACCGTGGACCTCCCATGTGGCAGACAGACGCCCTAACCACTGGGCCAAGTCCGCTTCCCCCTTGTGTGGTTACTTTTTAAGCCATTAATTATTCCTCGCCTTTCTAATGTTCATGGGGGAGCCCCAGCTGTTTGCTGTTCTGATTGATTACTCCACCTGCCAGTTCCTCACGGGGCCCAATGATAAGGCTCCGTGTGGGTATCAGGCTTTTCCTTGATCCCAGGTGAAATCTCCTTCCAAATAGAGTCCTCCTGGCGAGGTCCTCCTGGCAGCCTTCTGGTGGGGTCTTTCCCTCGGGGGCTTCCAGGCAGGGTTCCGTGGCCACGTGTTTCACCGCATGTTTTTCTCCAGGTTTTAGACTTGTCTTCCCATTCCCTAGACTAGCCTGCCTCAGTTTTATACATATATACATACATATTTATTTTTCTGAACTGTTTGAATGGAAATTGCAGATATATTGCCCCTTTATCCTGTATTTCATAAAAACAAGAATATCCTCTTATATAACCACAGTACAACGTTCAAAACCAGGAGATTAACAATCATGCGGCATTGTTATCTAACCTACAGATCCCACTCCAGTGCAACCACACTGTCCTCTGTATCTTTTGTTCCTGGTCCAGGATCCAGCCTGGGCTCCTCTATTGCCCTGAGTTATCATGCGTTTAGTGATTCTGTCTCTTGAGCCTACTTTCATCTGAAACACTTTCTCAGGCTTCCTTTGTCTTTCATGACCTTAATATTCTTGAGGAGTACATGTCAGTTATTTTGTAGAACGTCCCTTAATTTGGGTGTGCTTGGATTCAGGTTATTTATTTTTGCTAGCCATGTCACCCAAGTGCAGGGGTGACTTTCTCAGTGAACCTCGTGAGGAGGCACATGGTATCTGTTGTTCTAGTCCTGAAGATATTAACTTTAATTGAGAGGTTAAGACAATCATTGCCAAATTTCTCCACTATAAAGTTACAGCTTTCCCCTTCATAATTCCTAAGGATTGTTTGAGAAGATATGTTGAGATCATGTTTTGTTTTTCTTTCTTTATTTTTTTAATGTTACATTCAAAAAATATGAGGTCCCCATATACCCCCCACCCCCCTCACCCCAGTCCTCTGCCCTTAACAACAATCTCCTTCATCATCATGAGACATTCATTGCATTTGGTGAATTTGGGGGTGAGCACCGCTGCACCCCATGGTCAGTGGTCCACATCACAGCCCACACTCTCCCACGTTCCATCCAGTGGCTCATGGAAGGCCATACAATGTCCAGTAACTGTCCCTGCAGCACCACCCAGGACAACTCCAACCCCCGAAAATGCCCCCACATCACATGAGATCATGTTGATATCAAGCTTTCACCCATTAGATTTGCTTTTTTTAAAAAAGATTTATTTTATTTCTTTTTTTATACCTCTTTGGGTTGTGTAAATTTGATTTCACATTTCCCAGAGCCAATCTGATGATATCTGCTCCCTAAATATTTCTTTACTGGCTCTTCATCTGTATAAGTGATAAAATAAAACCCTCTTCTTTCATTTGTTTTTGTATCCATAGGAAATTTGATATTTTTGATCTCTCCAAATGCTCCAAAATATTCTTTTATTTGTTCTTTAGATGTATCTGGGCTCAAACCACCCACAAATACTTTTTTGGGGGGTTCTTTCCCTTCTTTCCCTTTTAGCACCTTCGCCCTGTTGGGGCCTATCAATTTGCCATCCAGTTTGTGTTCCTTCAGTTCCAAAGCCTTATCAGCACTAGCGATATCTTTGAGAGGCAAAAATGCAAATCCCCTTGATCTTCCAGTGACTGGGTATGTCTTAATTTTGCAGTCTACAACTTGTCCAAATCGAGGCAAATACTCAAATCTTTCTTGCTCGTAGCTCAGCTCGAGCCTCCAATGACCATGTGCCGTCGTCCTGCTGATTCTTGCTCGCGGTGATCTCCGATCCCTCTGCGAGTTCCTCTGTGTCGCTGCACTCCTTCTAGACCCCCGTGGTGGCTGAGTCGTCCGCAGGGGGTGCTGGCTCAGCGGCAGAGCGTTGTTTGGAGTTGGATTTAAAATGGCGGGGGAGGTGCTGACCTTGCTTTAACTTTTCTCCATTCCCACCTCTCTTGCCAGGTCTGAGATACAATAAAAAGTCTTCGTGAAAATTGCATGTACAGCATTTTAGCTGTTTTATTGGGCTGTATTATCTGCTATCCCACTGGGGACAGATGTCACTCTTCACCTCCCAGTGTTTCTTCCGACAACTCCTTCTAGGTTTTCCAACCCTCGCTAAGGCTGCTATTGTTAGTTTTCAGCTACTCCCACCTCTGGGTCTTTCAAGATCCAAAGTCCCTGTCTTTCTCTCTCTTTACCTGGCAACGGCACTTGCTACAGTAGACAGCTCCATCCTCTGACACCACCATCCCTTTGTTCTCCTGTTCCGCTGCCCTCAGGCTCTTTCGTGCTCCCCTCCTGTCCCTCACCTCTAATAAATTCAGGAGCTCCCAAGAGCTTAGTCCTGGCCCATCTGGACTCTATACACGCTCTTGCTAAGAATTACCTAATCTAATCTACGTATTTATTTATTATACAATGTACAGCCCAATGAATCCTTAAACTGGATTTCTAGCCCTGATCTCCCTTTTGATTTCCAACTGACTTCATAGTATGCTTACTTGGCTTTCTAAAAGATATTTTAGAAGCTTTACATGACCACAAGAGAACTCAATTTTTTAACCATTTCTCTCTCAGAATTCCCTGCCTCAGTTAAGGCGCCAACACTTACTTGGCCACTCGGGCCTCAACTTTATAAATTGTTCATCATCGTTCTCTTGTCATCACTGTCCTCCAACTTGTACCTTTGCAAGGCCTGTGGCTTGGGCTCCAAAATATATGTCCTTCCACTTTCCCCCGTTTCCTTTACTCCTATTTTAGTAAAGAACACCGTTGTTTCTTGCGTAGAGCTTTTTGCAAGACTCCTCACTCACCAGCTTCCTTGACTTTCATCCCTACTCTGTCAGCTGCTCAAAATGCTCCCTGGGGCAGCCAGCGTTATTTAAAAAACAAAAACAAAAGTAAACTCTCTCTCCATATATCATGTCACTCCCCTGCTTGAAACCTCCAGCTCCTTTGAATTGAACCTAAAACTCAAACTTCCTAGCATAGCCTTCAAAGCACTCTATGATCTGGCCCCTGTATTTCCCTGAAGCTTTCTTGCATCCCTCTACCCCGACCCTATGTTCCAACGACCCTGCCTTCTTACTGTTCCTCAGTGTGCTAGAACTGAAGCTTCCATGAAGGCATGGGCTTAAATATATATAAATATATATTATTAAAGATGTCGTGAGCTTACAAAACAATCATTCATAACGTGCAGAATTCTCACACGTCACCCTTTCACCAACACCTTGCATTGCTGTGGAACAACATTTGCTATGAATCATGAAAGAACATCATCAAATATTCCTACTATGGTCCATAGCTTACATTCGTTATATTTTTTCCATAGACTGCCCCCCGATTATTAATACTGTATTGAAGGCATGGATTTTTATGTGCCTCATTTCCCCCTTAGTCTACAGTGTTCACTGATGAAACCCAAAGCATCTAGGGCAGTGCCTGCATATAGTAGCACTCAATGAATATTCAATGGAAGAACATGTGCATGCTACACTTATTGTTATTATTAATATTTTATTTCACGGACTTTTTACATTTATTTTTTATTTTAGTTTAAAAAATACTTAGATTATACAAATGTCACATAAAAATATAGGGGATTCCCCTATGTCCCACTTTCCACATCTGCATTTTCGCACATTAACCACACACTTCATTAGTGTGGTATATTCATTACAATTGAACACACTTTGAATCATTGCCACTAAATGTGGATTCAAGTTTACATTGTAGTTTACACTCTTCTGCCACTCAATTCTGTAGGTTATAGCAAGATTTACAATGGTCTGTATGTCATTGCAATGTCATTCAGGACAATCCCCAAGTTCTCGAAATGTCCCCATATTACACCTGTTTTTCTCTCTCCCTGCCCTAAGAACCTCCAGTGACCACTGCCTCCACATAAATGATACACTTTCTTCCATTGCTAGAATCACAATAAGTCTATAGTATAATACCAGTAAGTTTGCTTTAGTCGATAGTTCATTCCCCAATACTGAGGATTCTGGTCTGGTGATGTCCCCTCCACCTCTGATTGAGAGGTGGCTGTGATCCCATAGGACCAATGGATGGGATTCTCTTCCTTGCAGTTGTACACTCTCTTAGTTCCCTGGTATGGTAGTTGTCCATTATCACCTCCATGTTAGTTGTCCTGGGTGAATTGGAGAGTAGGCGTTGCAAGTCTGTTGAGATTCAGAGCCCAGCTGGCACATGGGCAGCCCAAAGAGTTAAGTCTCTTAGACATAAACCTACCAACCTTAGTACTAATTATAAGTTCAAATAGAAGGAAAGAAATGCCATGTGTGGGGAAACCTCAATTGAGTCCAACTCTATTACTCTGGGGAGCACAAATTCCAAAGTAGGGCCCACTGGTAAGCACCAAACTCCTGTTCTACCTGCCCTGACTATAGTGTCTGGGTATCTCCAGAGCCCTCAGGAGCCCTGCTATTTGGGGTAGTATCTACTTTGGCAGTCAAAGAGATCCTGCTGATATGTGCCTAAGCCTAATTTCTGGAATGATCTCTCAACTCACTTTGAAGTATCTTAGCCATATAAACTCATTTGTTTTTACCTTTTTCCCCTTTTGGTCAAGGTCTTTTTCTCATTGCACTGCTAGTTGGTGCTTGGTAGTAACCCGTTGGTGCCTGGGAGTCATGTCCCATGCTGGGGGGAAAGTAATGTAATTACATGCTGAGTTTGGCTTAGAGAGATGCCACATTTGAGTAACAAGGAGGCTCCCAGGAGGCAACTCTTAGGCACCCTATAATACTAGGCTAAGTTTCAATTTCAAGAGTAAAGGGTCATATACACAGTCATCAATATAAAGAGCCCACCAGTGGACCATCCTCCTTCATAGTCATTGACCCTGTACTTGGGGGATTGCTGATCCACTAGAGAATGTGGCAGAGCTCTCTCAGATGGGAATTTTATATTCCTCTGGTTATTGTGTGAATCTCCATCCACCATGACAATGCCCCATGAACATATGAACACATTTATATGCCTTATATGATTGCCCAGGTGAGTTTCCTCCCATGTATCCTCCATCACTGACACCCCGCACCAATGGTTCTCCCCTGCCACAGTTGTAACCCTTCGGTGATCCAAAACTTCTTCAAAAATGAAGGCAATAAAATAGCCAAATACAATTAATAAGAAAATGATAGTTTTAAAAATATGAAATAAAGTGCAAAAAATAAAAAAATAATAAAGATTTAGGATGAAAAATATTTTTAAAATTTTTGGATATTTTGCCTTTCATTACTGTAAGATCTGTTGTCCTATATGTACAGTGACTTATGGTCTTTACATTTATTGTTCCCTCAGACTAGAATAAGATCTTAGCATGGCTGGCTTTTTTTTTTTTCTTTTTCCCGTAATTCAAGTTTCAACTCAAATTTAGTATCTCAAAGAGGAGTTATTCTAACATTCTAATTAAATAGTTAGCATACCCCTCCCCTTTGCATTGCCTTGCTTTATTTTCTTCTTACCAGTTCCCACAGCCTGGAATTCCCTTATTAATTTATCTTCTGTGACTCCACTAGAAGATAAACTCATATCAGCTATTCTATCCCTAATGTTTGGAACCATAAGTAGTACACAGCACATGTTCAACAAATACTTGCTGTACACTAAAATGAGTGAATTTTACTGTAAGTTAACTAATTTAAAAACCACATTAAAACAAATAAAAAACAAAAACAAAAAAACCCACCCAGATTTCTGAGGTTCACTCCAGACCTTCCAAATAAAAATATCTCTGGCATTATGTCTACCTTTAAAATTTTTTTTTGCATGCAATCAAAATAATATCTGGGCTGTGTACTCTTAAAGTTTTATAACATTTCTCTAGGTCCCCAAAGGTATCTTGGCTCTCCAGTGCAGATAGTCTGTTTCTCATTGTGTTTACTTTTGAGCTTCTTGATGTCATTTCTAGTTGGCATAACTCAGTTGGGAACCATTCCAATCCACCAAAGAGCATATAATAATGTTAAATTTCAAAAAGTGAGTTCTCCCCAGAGGCCAAGGATATAGGGAGTGGCAGCTTTTGCAAGGCACAGAACTGTCCAACATTCAGCAAGTTTGTCTACTCAACACACCAAAAAGGAACATTCCAATGACTCTTTAAACCAGATAAGATTCCTAAGGTAATTGACTTCCATTTCTACATATCCAGAGAAGCATTAATAGTGCCTTTCGTTATAAACATTAAGGATTGCTTCATCAAGCTCCTTTCTAAAATTTTTTTTTTTAATTTAAAAATTCATTTCTCTCCCCTTCTCTGCCCTCTCCTCTGCCCCCAGTTGTCTGCTCTCTCTGTCCGTTCACTGTGTGTTCTTCTGTGTCCACTTATATTCTTGTCAGCAGCACTGGGAATCTGTCTCTTTTTGTTGCATCATCTTGCTGCGTCAGCTCTCCGTGTGTGTGGCACCATTCCTGGGCAGGCTGCACTTTCTTTCGTGCTGGGCGGCTCTCCTTATGGGGTGCATTTCTTGTGCGTGGGGCTCCCCTACATGTGGGACACCCCATGTGGCATGGCACTCCTTGCATGCATTAGCACTGCATGTGGGTCAGCTCATCACACGGGTCAGGAGGCCCTGGGTTTAACCTTGGACCTCCCACGTGGTAGGCAGACACCCTATCCATTGGGCCAAATCTGCTTCCCTGAATTTTCTTTTTAAATGAAATTCCACAAGTGTTTCTTGAAAAACCTTGCACCAAGTCCAGTGTTGCCTGCTGGGGTCTGTCTACAAAAGGACAAGGCAGGGTCTAGCCATCAATTTGCTAACAAGGTAGTTAGCTGTCTTTGAATTTATAAAAACTTAATATAAAGTCTTCCCTTTCCTCTTCGTTTCAAGCTTATTAAACTCAACAAAACAGGGAAGCAAATGTGGCTCAAGTGATAAGGCCTCTGCCTACCGTAGGGGAGGACCCAGGTTCGAACCTTGGGGCCCCCTGGTGAAAAAGAAGAGAAAGCATGACTGCACAGCAAGCCAGCGCCTGCGTGGTGAGCTGAGTGCCCACGCGATAGGTCAAATGCCCACATGGTGAGCCTAGTGCTTGTGTGGCAAGCTGAGTGTCAATGTGGGTGCCTATGTGGCAAGCCAAGTGCCCATATGAGTGCCTGTGTGGCAAGCCGAGTACTCACGTGGCAAGCTGAGTGCCTGTGTGAGTGCCTGCATGGTGAGCCAGTGCCCGCATGCCAAGCTACTATCCGCGTGGCAATGAGTGCCCGTGCAGTGAGCCAGTGTCCACAAAAGTGAGTCACACAGCAAGATGATGATGCAACAAAACAGAGACGAAGGGGAGAGTCAAGGTTACTGTGCAGCAGAGACCAGGAACTAAGGTGGCGCAATTGACAGGGAACCTCTCTCCACATCATAGGTCCTCAGACTCCAATCCCTCTGAATCCTAGAGGAGAAAGATGAGAAGACAAAAAGGGAGAAAATAGTTACAGAAGATCACAGAGCAAATGGACACAGATGGCAAAAACAGCAGGGCAGGGAAGGTGAGGGGAAAATTTTAAAAAAAAAACACTCAGGAGGAAAAAATATTGTTGAAGAATTGTACAGGTATTCTCTTCCTTGTGGGTGTTTGTTCTCAAGTCTTTGTTTAGTTGTGCTTTCTCCCTCTTTTGATTAGTTCAGCGATTCCGTAGGTTTTATCACCATTAGTGCTTCTTTCTACTTATTCAAGTTTCAGACTGTGTACTAAGTCTTTACATGCAAATCTCACTCAATCTTCAAAAGATCGTCAAAGGGGAAACGGCCACTCCAAGAAGTTCCCAAGTCTTTTTGAGATTTAGCTGCCAGCGCACTCCTGGTAGGTAGCTGGAGGTGAGTGTCTCGCTCAAAAACTTGAGTTCACTTCTATGCACTTGGCTGTCCTTTAAGGGGATTTTAAGGAAGGGGACGATGCTCACACCTAGAATCAAGAAATGAGTTAAAGCATTGGGGAACCGGCGTTGACTAACACTTCTTAACGTTTCTGAAAATCATTTCCCTTCTCAGAACATCCAGAGGGGCAAAGGGGAAGAGGAGAGATGCAGGAAAGGCGCTCTGGGGCTTGGTAGGGGATGTTTCCCTTTGTACAGGCAGTGGCGGGAAACTGAGGACAAAGTCAAGCGGGTGAGCGGAGAGGAACTGGGGAGCGGGGAGCACCAGGAGGACCTCCCTCCAGCCACCCACCCCGACGGGATAGGGACTCCGGCACTCCGCTCCGCCGGTCAAGGGGCTCCAGAGCGCAGGCAGGCAGGCGGGTGCACCCACAGACGCACACCGCGGGAAGACGCCGGGCGCACGCGGGCAGGAGGCGTCTCGGGACACGCGGGCGCCCGGCCCTGGCGCTCGGCGCCCTCTCCTTCCGCTGGGGCCCGACCCACAACCCCAGAGTCGGGTTCTCTCATTGGCTTAGCGCACCAACGCCGCCCGAGACCCGCGCTTTGATTGGGTTGTAAAAGAACAGCAGAGCACGAAATAAAGAGACCTTCAGTCATTGGGCCGTTGCGTGAATCTCCTTTTGGCTTCTCTGGCGACTGAATAAACGTCTCAGGATCTTCGTCATGACTCTTAAATCTGGGCCTGTCAGTTCGCCCCGGTGTTACTCGTCTCTAGGCCTGGCATGGGGTTCTCAGAGTTCAGCCAATCATATAACGTGTAGCTCTGGTTGCCAGGCAGGTTATGCTAATAAGACCACGCCCTTTATGCTGCTCCCACTCTGCGGCGGGAAGAACCACCTGGAGGTGGCGGGGGGGTTTGATTTCCATCACCCCTAGGGAGAGAGGATCGGGGACCCACTGATCTTCCAGCTCCCCTCACCCAACGTCGTGTAAGTACCTAAAGGATTAAGGGAACTGAATAAGCCAGGGTCCAGAGGGCCCCATCGACTGGGAGGGTGTTTCGTCTTTGCTTAGTCCCACCCAAAATGGCGCCCAGCTCTTTCCGCGTTTCAGAGCCCGGCCGGGGCCAACCGACCGCGGGCCCGGGTGGGGGGGGAATTGATGGTGGTGGTGGGGGAGAAATCCCGGCGGCACCGCCCGATGGTACAGTCCAGCCGGGGCTGGGACAAGGCACCTCACTCGGGGTGGGGGGTCAAACCATGTGCACCTTCGAAGGGAAAGGGGCAAAGCCCTTCAGGAGACCCTCCCGGCGCCGCGTCCGGCCCCGGCTTCGGCGCCTCCCAGCCCCTGCCCTCCCCGCGCCCGGCCTTCCCCTGCGACCACCCGGCGGCCGGCCCTCTCCCCGGCCGCGCGCCCCGCGCTCCCCTGCCCGCGTTGGTTGGGCCGGGACGGCCGTTGGGCGCCCGGCTCGCTCCCCGCGGTTGGGCGGTTGGACGCGCGCGTGGGCCGCTGGCCGGGGCCGGGGCCGCCGAGGGGCGGTGCGGGCGGGCCGGGGCCCCCGGGGGAGCCGCGGCGGGGCGGGCGCCCGCTCGGTCTTTGTGCGCCCGCGCACTCCCGCCTGCGGCCGGGCGTTAGGCCCCCGCACCCTTGGTCGGCGGGCGGGCGGCCTGCGTCGGGGTCAGGGGCGGGGGCTGGTGTGGGGCGAACCGGGTGCCCCGGGGCGCGCAGGGCGAGGCCGAGGTGGGCGCGGTGGGGGCCGGCGGCCTCGCCCCTGCCCACCCGCGCCCCGAGTCGAGCGCAGCACCCCGAGCGCGGGCCTTCCTAGGGGCCCTGGCGAGCGTTGCGGGGCGCGGGGTGCTGGGCGCTGCTTTCGCACCTGGTCTCCAGCTCTCACGCAGCCCTGTTAGGCATTCGCCAGGTGCTAGAGGCTCCGCAAGGAAAGCCCGGTGGTCCCTTGTCAGCCCCGCAGGCCCACCAGCCCCGCACAGTTGGGTTTTGTGTGCGTGCGCCTAGCCGTGCTTGGTGCCCTGGTTGGATTTCAATCACTGTCCGCGTACTCCTCGGCACAGGGCGGGGCGGGTTTTGGGCCTGCCTTCGAGGGTTAAATGGGCGAGGAGTCCCTCAGCCTCTTCACCTATTCAAATCTCGCCCAAGGCTTTCACCTGCATTGTAAAAATACCTTCTGTGCACGCAATAAAAGACCTGAAACAAAGTATCCGCAGACGTTTCTCTGGCAGTTGTGTTTTGATTTTTTTGGAGGTTGGTGGCTTTTATGCGGTTTCCCTGTTTTCTACACCCACCTTGGAAATCCCAGGGGCATCTGGCAATGGTTACCTGGAAAGTTCTCTCAATAGTACTTTCCTTTATTAAAAACCACAAAAGCACCACCGTTTTGTGGCCTTTTCTTCTGACCTGTCTCCTAGTTTACCACTCCACCTTGGTTGTAAGTGCTTTGAGGGCCGGAAAGTATATTTGCTGACCTTTTCTTCACTTTCTGCCCCACTCCCAGCACCACAACACCTTTCATAGGGATTAAGCATACTCATTTGTCACTTCCAAAGTGAGAAAACTATTATTTTTTTAAAATTAGAATTGGTTGGGGGCAAAGCAATATTTCAGAGTAACTCTATTAGGTTTCCATATTTCATTTTGGCCCAGACATTTCTTTCACCTTCTGACTTATTTATTCCTTGTGCACTGACTCTTTGCTATGCCCTATTACTTGATTTGAAAGGTTGCTAAACTGATTTGTTTTTCCAAAAAGCCACTATTAGTTTTTCTATTGTTTTTCTTGCATATTAGCATGTGTATCGTATATTGCACATCTGAGTGCAGTCTACCATGTATAGAGAGAACAAGATCTCTGTCCTCAAGAGTCCTGAAGTGCTTTTTACTTAGGGATCAACGCTGTCTAAGCGATAGCCTATCAATCCAATATTGCCTTAAATTGATTGGCATTGCCTCAATCTCCACTTGTCTATGTTTCTTTTTCTTCTGGTTTTAACAATAATTCACGGTCATTAAAGAAATCGTAGAAAATACAGAAGCAGCATAAAAAGTAAAAATCACTAAAATACAATTACCAGAGATAGCCTCTGCTGATGTTTTGGTTAGTTTCAAGTCTTTCTTTGAGCATGTACAGAACATTTCTACAAACCTGGTGTAATATGTGGTTTAGTACCTAGTTTTTAAAGTGTATGAAGCAGAATGACTTCACCGATGATACTGTTTTCAGAAGTTTCCTCCATTGTGTCATGGGATCATCAAGAAATCCTCTGAACTAAAAGAAATTTAATTTTTTGACTCATCTTTTGAAAATGTGAAATCAGTGGGGCTAGGTTTCTGCAGGGGAAGCAGAACTGATCAAAACTTTGAGAAGTACTGAGCTATAATCTTGTTTTCCTCAGTAACTTTACATTTTAAGCATTGCTAAACACATTGGAAACTGCATAACTATTAAACAGCCTGTCATTGCAATGTTTGCGTTGTTTAGTCAGAGTTTGTTTTAAAGTTGAATGCCAATGCACTTTGACCTATTACCTCTAAAATAGGTAGTCTCTCCCACAAGGAGTGTAGACACATGCTGCCCAGCAGTTTGTATGTTTTTTTGCAAGCAGAATTTATTGATTATGATTTAAATTTATTGTAGCTACCTTAATAGGTCAGTGAATGAGAATTTGGTTTGGTGTTTAGAAAGAGCCAGTGAATTAAGAAAAACGAAATGTTTGCTACAACCAAATCTTTGCGGAAGATCCCAGCTGGAATTTTCCTGGTGGGTGTGGTAGGGGTAAGGGGTGGGAGGGAGCTTTTGTGGACATGAGTATTATTTTGATCACTTTTCTGGTGGGCACTGTTGACTCCTTTCTCACCCTAAATCTGTCATCAGATCATTTACATTGTTTAGTTTAATATCTGCTACCGTGTATCGGGCTTCTGTCTTTTTTTTTTTTTTTTTTAATTCTGAATGTTATACCCTAATTCAAGATTTGTCTAGCACATTCTGAGAGGCACCTCTTCAATTTATTTCCTACAACCCCTTCTGCAGCCCTGGTATATTGATACCTCCCTATGAACCCTAGAACATTATTTCGATTCCCTTTCCAAAATTCTTTGGTGGCTTTGCATTGCCTGTACCTGTGTAGAATTTAAATTTGTTCAGGTTGTAGAAAGTACCTGAAAGATAGTTCTTTTTGGATAATTTTGAAATAATTTAAGAAATGGAGAGGGAGGGGGGAAATTCTGGATAATCCCAAATCACAATTAGAAGACTAGTTCAAATGTGGCAAGAGCAATCGTTATAAAAGCAATACTACACAACAGTTTATGAGCTCCCAAACATCAGATTGCTGAACACCTGTTATTGCTTGTTACTCATTTTTTAGTTGAGCTCTATTTTATTTCAAACATGAGATTATTGGGGCTAAATGCCCCTTTTCTTTACCTATGTGCTTCACTTTGATTGTCTGCCTCTCTGATGTTGGAATTCACAGCCTCTTTCTTGCTGTGATGGTTAGAAGAGCTGTCCTTTAGATATGTGCTGTCCATTTCCGTAGCCATTAGCCTCATGTGGCTGTCGAGCACTTGAAAAATGACTAGTGCTGTAGGAAAAAAAAGCATGTTATCTCAGTTTAAAAAATTATTGATTACATGTTAAAATGATAATGTTGACTATGTTGTGTTATATAAAATATCTTACTAAAATTTACCTGTTTCTACTTTTAAAACTGTGGCTGCTAGAAAATTAAAAATTACCTAAAACTGCATTTGTGACTTGCATGATATTTCTATTGAATCGTGCTGCCTTAGACTTAATCTGATACGGGGTGGGTATTCCCAAGTGGCAATAAGACATAATGCATTATCTTTTGGTTTCTGTAGCTTCAAATATACTTCTAATATGTGGATCTGATTTTTTTTAGTGCTTATGATAGCTCTCACAAAAGCAGTCTTACTCTTTTGACAAATACACTCAATCTCAAAACCACTTCCACGTAATTGAGTTGACTGTTATTGAATTAATATATTCAATCATTTGAACTTAAAATGATAAAATGACATAATTCGTTTTTAAAAAGTTGAGCTAAGCATTATCTGCTGAATTTTCCCAAACTTGTTCTGCTACTTATTTATTGATATTTATAAATTTCTCTTTTTCAAAGATGTAAAAAACTATCTCTGAGAGAAACTTAAAACTGAGAAAATCAGGTTCACAGTTGTTGTTTTTTCGCCTAAGGGGTCAAAGGAACCTAGATTCCCAGCTTGGCTCTGCATACGGGCTGTGACCTCCCCCAAGTTACCTAACTTCTGTAAACTTCAGTTTCCTTATCAAATCATTTAACTAACTTCTTAATTATTAATGAGAAGAATAGTATCAACCTCACAGAATCAGTATGAGGAAAGCAGGTTATACTTACCACAATTGTATAAATGGCTCAGTACCAGCGCTTAGTAATAAATAACTATAGTGCCTTTAAGTATTGCTGTTTGGTTCTTTTTTTTTTTTTTTTTTTCAGATTTAGTAATAATAGCAATTTGCCGTATTTATTTCATTTTTGTTGATCTATATATAATAGACATCATGGCATTTACTTTAAGTACTTCAGGCTATGTCTCTGAAAATAAGAATGCTTTCCTATATAAATATTGCATCATTCTAACACAATTTCTTTTTTCTTCCTTTTTTTCCTAACACAATTTCTTAATAACATGTAATACTAGTAAACATTTAAGTTTCCTCAGTTGTTCCTTAATTTTTTTTCTTTATACTTGGTGTAAATAAGATCCACTGACCAAATTTTGTTAGGTTTCTTGAGTCTCATTCAAGAACAGGCTCCCTCCACCCCCTACCACTTTTTTCTTCATTTTGTTTTTGTCTATTTTTTTTTTTTTGGTTTATACCCTACTGTTTTTAAAATACCATTGATTTGTTGAAGAAACCAGGCCATTCTGATTATGTTAGGGTGAGCCACATGAAATTGCTATTTTTGAGGGTCAGAAAGCCAAGATCAGAAGTTTATGTGGTTCTGTCTAATAGAATGTGATAATTATACTGGAGTAGTCTGATTGCTTCCTTATGGTTTGCTTAACTTGTTTCTCCTACCCCTTCCTGCCCTCCCAACCCCCCATCCTCCAACTCTACCAACCTGTGGATTTTCTGCCAACTGAAAGTTAGATTTATAAATTGATTTATATTTGTATCTTACATAAATGGAATCATATAATATGTGTCTGGTTTCTTTCACTTATAGTGTTTTTTTGTCTGATATTAATATCTTGTGGTATTAACATATATTTAGTTTCAAAGAATAACAGCCTTATATTATGTAATTTCACCCATATTCATATTTCACATGTAGTATTACTGTGCTATATATTCCCATGTTAAATTTTTCAGCTTTCCTTTTAGTAATGTACGTGACCTTAGACTTTCCCTTTAAACTGCTCTCATACCTGTATAATGGTACTGCTAGTTACAAACATTAGTTGTGCTTTCACTTTTTTTTCATTTCCATAGATTAACACACATTCTTTTTACCAATTCTGTACAAGTTAACCCTCATTCTATTTTCTGGTGACCCATATTCAAGTTAGTGGAGTCATGAGATTACACTATATATTTAGTTCATAATAGCACAATCATACACTATTTGTCCTTTTGTGCCTGGCTTGCTACACTCAACATATATCAATATCTTCCAGGTTCATCCTTGTTGCATATTTGTCATATATTTTAAGACTTCATTTCTTCTTAAAGCTGCATAATATTCCATCGTGTGTATGCACCAGTTTGTTTATCCATTCATCAGTAGATAGACACCTGGGTTGTTTCTGTCTTTTGGCAATTGTAAATAATACTGCTATGAACATTGGTGTGCAGATGTCTGTTTGTGTTACTGATCTCAGTTCTTCTGGGTACATACCTCGTAGTGGTATTGCCAGGTCACATGACAAAGCTATTATACAACTTCTTTTTTTATTTCTAAACTAATAATTTTATTGATACATATCAATAAAGCGTACAATTCATTCAAAGTGTACAAGCAATGGTATCTGGTATAATTGCATAGCTGTGCATTCATCACTTCAATCATTTTTTTTTAAGATTTATTTTTATTTATTTCTCTCCACTTCCCCTGCCTCTCCCCCGCTCGCCCCGTTGTCTGCTCTCGGTGTCCATTCACTGTGTATTCTTCTGTGTCCGCTTGTATTCTTGTCAGGCGGCACTGGGAATCTGTGTCTCTTTTTGTTGCGTCATCTTGCTGTGCCAGTTCTCCATGTGTGCAGCGCCACTCCTGGGCAGGCTGCATTCTTTTCACATGGGGTGGCTCTCCTTGCAGGGCATGCTCCTTGCACGTGGGGCTCCCCTATGCAGGGGTACCCGTGTGGCATAGCACTCCTTGCGCACAGCAGCACTGCATATGGGCCAGCTCACCACACAGGCCAGGAGGCCCTGGGTTTGAACCCTGGACCTCCCATTGGTAGGCAGACGCTCTATCCGTTGAGCCAAATTCGCTTCCCTCCCACCTATTATTGATTTCCAGTTTCATTCCATTATGATCTGAGAAGGTGCTTTGTATAATCTCAGGCTTTTTATATTTATCGAGGGTTGCATTGTAACCAAACATGTGGTCTGTCCTGGAGAAAGACCCATGAGCACTTGAGAACAATGTATAACCTGCTGAGTTTGGCCACAACGTTTTATGTTTGTCTCTTAGGTCTAGCTCATTTATCATGTTGTTCAAATTCTGTTTCCTTCTTCATCTTCTTTCTAGTTGTTCTATCAAATGATGTGAGTGGTGTATTCAAATCTCCAACAATTATTGGAGAGATGTCTCTTTCTCCCTTCATTTTTGCCAGAGTTTGCCTCATGTTATTTGGGCCATCCTGGTTAGGTGTATAGATATTTGTGGCTGTTATATCTTCCTGGTTGATTGTCCCTTTTATTAATATATAATGGTCTTCTGTATCTCTTACAACTTTTTTTGCATTTAAAATCTGTTTTGTTGGGAAACGGATTTGGCCTGGTGGTTGGGGCGTCCGTCTACCACATGGGGGGTCCGCGGTTCAAACCCCGGGCCTCCTTGACCCGTGTGGAGCTGGCCCATGCGCAGTGCTGATGCGCGCAAGGAGTGCCCTGCCACGCAGGGGTGTCCCCCGCGTAGGGGAGCCCCACTGCAAGGAGTGCGCCCGTAGGGAGAGCCGCCCAGCGTGAAACAAAGTGCAGCCTGCCCAGGAATGGCGCCGCCCACACTTCCCGTGCCGCTGACGACAACAGAAGCGGACAAAGAAACAAGACGCAGCAAATAGACACAGAGAACAGACAATGGGGAGGCGGGGGGGAATTAAATAAATAAGAAAAAAAAATCTGTTTTGTCAATATTAGTTTAGCTAGCCCTTTTTTTTTGGTTACTATTTGCATGGAGAATCTTTTTCAACCTTTCACTTTCAGCAGGTTTGTATCCCTGGGTCTATGGTGAGCTTCTTGTAGGCAGCATATGGATGGCTTATGTTTTTTTTATCCATTCTGTCAGCTTATATCTTTTGGTTGGGATGTCTATTCCATTCACATTCAATGATATTATTGTAAATACATTATATTTTTACTTCCACCTTTTTGTTCTTTGTTTTTTTTATGTCTTGTTTTTGACTGCCTTTTTACTCTTTTGGCTATCCTTTTTGCTATTCTTCTGTATTCTCCTGCAAGCCTGTCTCTCCGCTCTTTTTCTTTCAGGCTGTAAGTCTCCCTTTAATATTTCCTGAAAATGTCAATTCTCTTCTATGCACTCTCTTAGTTTCTGTTCATTTGTGAATATTTTAAACTCATCTTCATATTTGAAGGACAGTTTTGCTGGATAAAGAATTCTTGCCAGGTAGGTTTTTTTCTTTCAGTATCCTAATTGTATCATAGCCCTGTCTTCTTGCCTCCATGGTTTCTGATGAGAACTCTACTCCAAGTCTTACTGGGCATCCCTTGTATGTGATGGTTTGCTTCTCCCTTGCTGTTTTTGGAATTTTCTTTTTATCTTTGATGATTGACACTCTGAGTAGTGTGTGTCTTGGAGTAGGTCTATTTCCATTTATTCTGGTTGGGGTATGTGGTACTTCTCGGGCATGTATGTTCATTTCTTTCATGAGGGTTCAAAAATTTTCAGGTATCATTTCCTCAAATTTTCTTTTTGCTTTCCCCTTCTCTTTTCTTTTTGGATCTCCCATGCTACATATGTTGTTGTGTTACATGCTATCATTCAATTCCCTGAGCCTCTATCCATTTTTATCCATTCTTTTCTCTTTCTGTTCTTTTTCCCCTTCAATTTCAGCTATTCTGTCTTCTGTATAACTTACTCTTTCTTCGTTCATTTCAAGTATGCTGTTAATATGCCTCTAACCTGTCTTTTTTAAGATTTTTTTGTTGTTGTGTGGATTTCTTATTTCCTTCTGTGTGTGTGTTTACGTATGTATACATACTTTTTAAAATAAAAATTCCCTAATTTTATGAAAGCATATTACATCATCTAGATCAGAGGAAACTGGTCCACAGAATTGATGTTTAAGCAGGACTTTCACAATTCCTATCAAATGTATACAAGGCCCATTTTTTCCCACTTGTTACTAAGTTTTATACTGATGACTTGATTCAGTAAAATAATTTGGCTACCTTTGAGTCAAAAAGGACTTCTACATGTTTCTTCTTGGAATGCTGGGCTTGTGCCTGTGTGCCAGTATGTTACAAAGGAACTTATATACTTAATAAGCTTTGACAACAATTTTCCATTTAGTAGTGTTCTGGGGCATGGTCTCCTGTTGGTACTCTGTTGGTAATAAACATGTCTTTTTATTGTTTACAGCAGTATCATGTATAGCAGTCACATGATTTTTTGGTTTCTCAGCCAAACTGCAGATTCCTTGAAGTAGGAACTGGGTCTTCTTTAACTCAGTCCACAGCACAATGCTGAAGTTCCAGACTATAAGCATTTTATTAGTTGACTGGTTGAATCTATTAACGCTTTGCCTCCCTTCTCTCGCACCCAATACCAGAATGGCTGAAGTGCTTTCCTGCCAGGGCATGTGGCTAAAATTTATTTTGAGGGTTTTTTGTTTTTCCTGATTGCCATTTTAATAATCAACAAACATGTAGTGACAGCTTCCTATGTGTGTGCCAGGCACTATCTGAAATATTGAGGATACAAAGATGGATAAATAAATGGAGACTCCTGGCTCAAGGATATCACAGAGTATAAGTTAAAGCATTGTTGCACAAGGATTTTTCTTATTTCTCCCCCCTCTTGCTGTTTGTGCTTGCTGTCTACTCTCTATGTCTGTCTGTTGTGTTCTTTCTGTGTCTGCTCATCATCTTCTAATGTGTTTTTTATCTCATCTAATTTGTCTTTAAAAATTCCAATGAGCTCTGTTACTTTTCTATTCTTGTTTTCATATTTTCCTTTGTGCTCACTCAGTGTATTCTTGCTATCCTTTTTTCTTTTGCCATAATGTCTTTCAACTCATTGATTGACTTTGGAAATTTGTGTGCCTCTCATTATTAGCTGTCTCAAATCCTGAATCTCTTCTGAGGCTTTGATACCAAAAAGATGCTCTAGGCATCTTATCAAAAAATTTAAATCCTTTAATATATTTAAAAAGTAATATCCTTTTCAGATTTATGACTTTCATCAGTTACAAACTATAGAAGATATTATATATTTTTGAGTTAATTTTTTATTTTTAAAAAGATGCTTTAGATTATGTATATGTTACGTAAAAAATATAGGGGATTCCATAGACCCACCCCTCCCCCACTTACCCCCATTAATAACCTCTTTCATTAGTGAGGTACATTTGTTATAATTGATGAACACATAGTGAAGCATTGTTACTAACCATGGACTATAGTTTACATTATAGTTTACATTTTGCACCACACAATTTTGTAGGTTTTGACAAAATGTATAATGGCCTGTATCTGTGATTGCAATGTCATGCAGGACAATTTCAGTGTCCTCAAAATACCCCATGTTACACCTTTTCTTCCCTCTTCCTCCCCTCAGAACCTCTGTTGGCCACTGTTTTTATAACAATGATACAAGTTCTTCCATTGCTAGAATAATCATAAATCTACTTAAGTCCATAGTTGCATTCCCCCCATATGTTTGTTCATTCTTCAGTCTTGATGATTTTGGGATAGTGATGCCCATTCTATTTCTAACTGAGAGGGGACTTAGTCCCATGGGGCAGATGGGTGGGACTGTCTTGCTTGCAGTTGTAGACACTCTCTATTTTTTGGGAATGGGGTTGTCATCCTCCTCCTTTTGTTAGTTGTCCTGGGCATGACCAATGAACTGGAGAGTAGGTGTTGCAACTCTTGCTGAGATTCAAGGCTCAACTGGCATATGAACAGGCCAAAGAGTTAAGTCTTTGGGACATATATTTAATGAGTATAGTGCTAATTGTATTTTCAAGTAAAAGGGGCAGAAGAGTCATGTGTAGGGAAATTATAAATAAGTCTAATTCTGTTACATTGGGGCACATATATTCCAAAGTAAGGTCCACTGACAGGGTGCTAAATTCCTGAGATTGTCTGCCCTGCCTATAGTGTCTAGTTGTCTCTTGAGCCCTCAGGAGCCCTGCTATTTGAGACATTATTTACTGTAGCACTCAATGAAATCCTGCTGAGACATGCATAAATGTAACCTCTGGAATCACTTCCTGAGTCACTTTGAAATCTCTGAGCCATGAAAACTCATTTGCATTTAATATTTCCTCCTTTAGCTCAAAGTCTTTTTCCAAATGAATTGCTAATTGATGCTTGGTAATAATCCCTCAGTGCCAGGGAGGCTCATCCCTGGGAATCATGTCCTATGCTGGGGAAAGGTAGTGCATTTATATGCTGGATTTGGCTTAGAGAGAGACCACATTTGAGCAACAACGAGGCTTTCAAGAGGTAACTCTTAGGCAATATATAATACTAGGCTAAGTTTCAATTTCTCAAGAAAGTTTCATAAATACAACTGTCAATATCAAGGGCCTAGCATATTTGTCTGTCTTCTTTTGCTAGGCACTGCCATGTACTCAGGGAATTCTTGCTGTTCTATTAAAGAATGTAGTAGGACTTCCCAGCATGGGAATTCAATATTCTTTGGTTATTGTGTGGGTTTCCACTCCCTGAGATAACATATTATAACCACTTGAACATATTCATATGCCACAGATGCATGCACAGGTGCCTCCCTCCCCACACTTCCCCCCATCACCAACACCTCACACCAGTGATTCTGCCCTGCCACTGTTGTGACCCTTCTGTGGAAGATATATTTTAAGTCTAACAAAATATGTGTAAGACCTTTATGGAAAATAAATTTTAAATTTTTATTGAGTGACTTTAAATAAAACAAATAAATGGAGAGAGACACTGATGAAGGATTGGGAAACTCAGTATCATAATATTGTAAAGGTGTCATTCTCTAGAAGCTGATTTGTAAATTCAACATGATCCCAGCAAATTTTTTAAAACCAGACTGGGGGGAGTGGATGTGGCTCAAGCGATTGAGCGCTTACCTCCCACATGGGAAGTCCCGAGTTCAATTCCCGGTGCCTCCTGAAAAAATGAACACAAACAACAAGCAAAATGAACCACGAAAAATAAAAACGAACTCAGGGAAGCCGCCATGGCTCAGGGATTGAGTGCTGGCTTCCCACATACGAGGTGCTGGGTTCATTCCCTGGTACCTTAAAAAAAAATCCAACCGAAAAACAAAAACTACATTGGACAAGCTGCTTATCAAGTTTTATATTTATTTATTTATTTTTAGGAGGTACCTGGGATTGAACCCAGGACCTTGTACGTGGGAAGCTGGCACTCCAGCCCTGAGCTACATCTGTTCCCCTGATTACAAAGTTATTACCATCACCACAAAGTAGGCAAGACACTCTGGAAAATGAAAAAGAAGTTGGAACAATTTCTGCTATTAGAGATCAAGAAGTATTCTAGAGCTGTAGTAATTAAGAGTGTGATATTGGCACTGAAGTAGGCTATTAGATCAATGGAACACAATAATGCATCCAGCGACAGCCTCACATCTTCAGATACTTGATTTATAGCACAGGAGGCATGGCCGATCAGAGAAGGGAGAGGCTTCCTATTAAATAGCTTTGGGGTAATTGACCTTCCATATAGAAAAATTAAATTGGCTACCTGCCTCATGTCAATATCAATTTCAGATGGATTAAAAACCTAACTATGAAAGACAAAATAAGAAAGCTTTTTTATTAGAGGAGAATATACTTATGATCTCAATTTAGAGAAGGGTTTCCTTAACAAGACAATACGTGCACTAATAAAATAAGGGGCAAAAATATTGAACAGGCAGTTCAGAAAAGGAGAAATCCAAATGGCTAATAAACATATGAAGAGGTTGTTCAACCTTTTTAGTAAACAGGTAGGTGCACATTACAACCACAATTTCACATTACCGTTTACTCCTAAATTAAAGATGGCAATGCTTGGCATTATCTAGAAAGTCAAAGATATGCATACTCTAAAACCCTGCAGTTCCACTGCTGTATATGAGAAGAGCAGAAAAAATATTTGGAGGAATTGATTTTCATGGTATGAATGAATTCAGTTGATATAAATGGCCTGCTATATTCTGTTATTCTGTTCTCTACACCCAGGGAGCTACTTTTAGAACAATGGTGAATAAATATTATTTATATTCCCTATCTGCTGAGTGTTTTAATAAGGTCTTCCATCCAATCTCTTCTTCAGTTCCTAAAACAGTGCTGGTCACGTAATAGGCACTTAATAAATATTGTTGTGAGTTTTTTTTTTTTTAAAGATTTATTTTTATTTATTTAATTTCCCTCCCCTCCCCCGGTTGTCTGTTTTTCTGTGTCTTTTTGCTGCGTCTTGTTTCTTTGTCCGCTTCTGTTGTCGTCAGCGGCAAGGGAAGTGTGAGCGGCGCCATTCCTCAGCAGGCTGCATTTTCTTTCGCGCTTGGGCGGCTCTCCTTACAGGGTGCACTCCTTGCGCGTGGGGCTCCCCTACGCGGGGGACACCCCTGGGTGGCACGGCACTCCTTGTATGCATCAGCACTGCGCATGGGCCAGCTCCACATGGGTCAAGGAGGCCCGGGGTTTGAACCGCGGACCTCCCATGTGGTAGGCGGACACCCTAACCACTGGGCCAAAGTCCGTTTCCCATGTGAGTTTTTATTATTTGACTTTTTACAATGGATACCCTTCACCATGGCTTTTCAGTTACCTCAACTCTCTGGCTATCGAGTTATTTGCTCATTAAGCCTGCTTGTGAGTTTGGTAAATTACAACCTTCTCTGTTCCCTTGAGACTAAGTCTGGCCTAGTAATTGCATCGTTGTGGTGGGAGACTGGGAGACAGAAGCAGATCAAACTGTGCTTGGATTCTAGAAACTTAGCTTTAGATAAAAGCTGTTACAGCAAAGAAGGAGAAAAAAATATTCAAGCTCTAGTAAAAGGGAATAAATTCCATCTATCAGCTCCTTGCCCTTGGACAGATGATCATTCTTGGTTGGTGTGAGGATTCACCGAGGCTGAAGGTTTAAAGGCCATCTCACAGTGCCTGGCCCTGCCGGCACTCAGTAAATGCAGTTGCTATACTGGTTACTCTCCTGGTGGTTGTTTAGAAGTATCACTGATTTTCCACATAAGTATTTTTAATTAGATGAACCATAATTATGCTGATTTTTAAAATAAAGAGCTGCATCTGTTAAGGGATCTTACTTTTGAGATCTCTTTTAACTCCTTCCCTACCTTTCCAAATGTCTCCAACATGTTTTAGTGTAGCTGAATGAAACGGTCCAGTTTAGCATTTGCAAAGAGTAGATGTGGCTGAGGTTGCTAAACAGGAACTTGATGTCCCTTGTTTTGTCTCTCCATGAGGAAGAAAACTGCTAATCATATTTATAAAAAGTTCTATCATGTCTTCAAGTGAAATAACGTCATTTACAAGTGTACTCTTACCTACAGTTAGATATTTATTCTCAAATCAGTTGTTTTAAATAGTGAAAGTATATTAAAATGTCTTAATTGTCTTAATTTCTGGTTAAAGTAACTTCATGAGCTAATACTTACCCATGGTATCATAATTTAAATAATATACTCTATATACCTTTGTACTCTGTTGTAACAAACATTATGCTACTCTTGAGCTACATCTGCTCTCCTCCACTCTTAACAGCTAGCCTGTGAGTTAGATGAGACGGGTGGTATTATTCAAATTGTTAAGATAAAGAAATTTTACTTGCCTTTAAATCTGATGTTTTCCCACTACTCCTTACTGAGAAAACACTTTCAGAACTGTCCTGGCTAGTAGAAGACAACTCTAATAACTAGACCAGTGAACACTGGCCTTTCTATAGCAGTTTTTCTTAAGATGGAGGAGGTTGGAATTTGGTAGATTACAAGTCTTAATTATCAGCTAGTAAGGTAGAGTTTTTATGAGGGCAGCATCTGCCTCAATAGCATTCAGTGTTTCATCTATCGGGGCTCACCATCTTGTGTAAAAAACATTTGGTTTTGACCATTCTGTGCTTCACATTTCACTTTGCAAACAGTGGATTGGGCGAGAGGAATGGGAATCTGCAAATAAACAACAGAGGAGCCCCTCCTGGCCTGTTCCAGGGAGAGGAGCTGGGCGTGAGGGACATGACTGCCAACCAGCACCAGTTTGCTTCTTGGATCGTGTTTCAATCTCTTTGAACAAAAGCCTTTGTGTTTTTTAGGAGTTGAGGTAGAATGGAAAGGTAGTTAACACCGTTTTCCTTTATATTATATACATAGTGTTAAATGATGAAAATTGTGTTCCAGAATAATTTTTCTCAAATTTCCTAGCGAAAGCCTCCCCCCCTCTCCCCGTTTAAAACATTTTAAAGCGCTTACATTTACCGAGGAAACAGCTTAACCATTTAAGCTTAGGCCTCTTTCTATTGTGCAGTTTTTTATCCTAACACTTTGGATTGGGGATTGTTGAGTCACAGCCATCCCAGATCCATCTGGAGGGAAGATCTCCGGGGTCTTAGAAGACCCTCTTGCCAGTCTGCAACTCTGTTCCTGAAATTGCTAAACAAGAGGGCCTCAGAAATGCAGGCCAGACAGCGTGGTGCACCGGCGTCCCCGGGCCGGGCTCTGTGTGAACCCCGCCGGCTGTCTAGCAGGGAAGGCTGCTGTTCTGTGTGGCCCAGGGCTGTAAACCCCCAGCCGTGGTGGACGAGCGAGCGTGCGTGCTCACCGTCTCGGCGCAGTCACCCGCAGCCCCCTTCCACAGAGCCGTGTTCACACACATGCCCCCTTCAGATCGTCCTGGGAGAGCTGGTGCACATTTGCTTGTCGTCATGTGGGGAGGGGGGCTGGAAGACGAGGTGCCCGCGAGGCATCTGGTTGACAAGGCAGCTCCATGTCCACCTGGCCCCAGGTTTTTCAGAATTTTTAGGTGTAAATACCACAAACATTTTAGGCATGCTGATGAGTTGCATGTTTTGAAGAAAGGTGCAAGGCTTCTGGCTTAATGGTTTTTTTTTTTTGCAGTAAAAAAAAATTTGTTTTTAAGATGGTGGTGTTGAGCCCGAGGCATTTAATATCACCTGGCTGGCTGGAGCAGGAATTCAGAGCTCCTATCTTTCTCCGGTGTTTACCAAAGGCAGGTCTCAAGGCTTTGTTATAATCAGTCCCTTCTATGACTTGTAGAACAATTTTCCAAAAAGTGTCACGCCCATGTGAAAATGTTTTTCTTCTTGTGCAGCCGTCGGCCAGATCTGGCCGGGTATCAGAATGATCCCGGAAGGTTTAGAAATAAGGATTCCTGTCCCCGCCCCTTCTCCCCCCTCTCTCCCTTCCCTACCAAAAAAATGACTTAATCAAAGTCTCCTGAATCTGTGTTTTCACCTAGCTCCCTAGGTGATTCTGGTGAAACCAGTTCCTGAACGTTGGGGTCTGTGGCTCAACCCAATGGAGTTTAAATTCATTATCGTTTAACATGAAAGTCTATTTTAGGCCCCCCTTGGTTGCTGTCAGAGGCTTTTCTCTCTAGTAGTTGCTAGCCCCTAAGCATGCTTTCCATTTCTCCTGCCTCTGGACCTTTCTCAGGCTGTTATCATGAGAAACACCCTCCTACCTGTGTAATAGCTAGCAGGCCATTCTTCCTAGTATAGCACAAATACCACTTTGATTTCCTTTTCCCTGTGTATCCTACCCCTGGAATAAATTTATCTTAAGGCCCTTAATGATTATTGCCAAGTTGTTTCCTAGAAAGTTTGCATCTGAACTCCCATTTTCACTTTTTCTTTTTCTTTTTAAATAGTTTTACTGAGATAAAATTCACATACTATTCAATAAGCTTATTTAAAGTGTATAGTTCACCATGTGGGATCTAAGCCCCCTCTCAATTTAGAGGTGGAGGGGACTCCACCATCCCAGGGTCCACAGGATGGAGGAATAAAATATGGATTAGAGTGAATTTCCTGGTATTCTACTATAGAACTATTGTGACTCTAGCAATTGAAGAAATTGTATCATTGATGTGGAGACAGTGGCCATGGTAGTTGCTGAGGGCTGGAAGGGGGAAGAAGAGATGAGATGTGGGGGCATTTTCGGGACTTGGAGTTGTCCTAAATGATATTGCAGGGACAGATGCTGGACATTATGTATCCTGCCATAACCCACTGACTGGACTGGGGGAGAGTGTAAACTACAGTGTAAACTGTTATCCATGTGGTGCAGCAGTGCTCCAAAATGTGTTCACCAAATGCAGTGAATGTGCCACGATGATGAAAGAGGTTGTTGATGTGGGAGGAGTGGGGTGGGGTGTGGGGTATATGGGAACCTCTTATATTTTTTAGTGTAATACTTTTTGTGATCTGTGTATCTTTTAAAAAAAGACAAATAAATTTCACAAAAAGAATGTAATCAACCACACACACAAAAATAAAGTGTCTAGTTCAGTGGCTTTTAGTATATGTTAGCAGAGTTGTGTAACTGTCACCACAATCAATTTTAGAACATTTTCATAACCCCCAAAGAAACGCCACACGTCTTAGCCATCATCCCCATCCCATCCCCCATTCCCTACTGTGCTCTGGGCAATTACTGGTCTTACTTTCTGTCTCTATATTGCCCGTTCTGCATAGTTCATATAATGGAATCATCTTTTGTGACTGGCTTCTTTCACTTACTGTAATGTTTTCAAGGTTCATCCATGTTACAGCATGTATCAGTATTTCCTTTTTTTGCTGAATAATATTTTATTATATGGATATACCGCATTTCATTGATCTGTTCATCATTTGGTGGACATTTGGACTGTTTCCACTTTTTGGCTATTATGAATAATATTGCTATAAACATTTGTGTACATGTTTTAGTGTGGATATAGGTTTTCATTTCTGTTCATTTCCCTAGGAGTGGAATTGATGGGTCTCATGGTAATTCTATGCCTAAGTTTTTGAGGAACTGCCAGACTGTTTTACAAAGTGACAGCACAATTTTACATTCCGACCAACAGCATTTCAGGGTTCCAGTTTCTCCACAGCCTTCTCAACATTTGTCATGGGGTTCATTCTGAGGATTAAATGAGTTAAATTAAATTAAATGCCTCTAAAGTTCTGAGCATAATATCTGGCTCTAGTAAGCATTAGCTAAAAGTTAGCTGTTAACATATTATCACTATTCTCTGCTTTTGTTTAATGTGTGCAACAATTCCGCAAGACAGATTTTATTGTTCTCCTTTTGCATGTGAGTAACTGGAAGCTCAGAGAGTTTAAATTGGTTGTCCAAGGTGAAGGGTTTAGGAAACAGCAATTCTGGGGCTTGAACCTGGTCCTTTGGTGCCATGTCATATGGCTTCCACTAAGTACGAAGTCATACGATTGGACTGAGCTGACTCTTTAATTGGCTAGAATAAAATATTTCAAATTCTTTGTTGTAATGTCAGAATTTTGGGTGAAATTGTGAGTATAAAAATACACTACAAAAATGAGCATGAAAGAAACCAGAAGATCATTAACAAGGACAGTTTTGCACAGTTGGTTGATATGGCATAAAAGGCATTGTCTAGTGTTATATTCGGAGCTCTCCAAACAAGAAATAATAGATGATAGGTAATAGGGAAGTGGATTTGGCTCAACTGATAGAGTGTCCGCCTACCACATGGGAGGTCCAGGGTTCAAACCCCGGGCCTCCTTGACCCATGTGGAGCTGGCCCATGTGCAGTGCTGATGCGCGCAAGGAGTGCTGTGCCACGCAGGAGTGTCCCCCACGTAGGGGAGCCCCACGTGCAAGAAGTGTGCCCTGTAAGGAAAGCCACCCTGTGCGAAAAAAGCTCAGCCTGCCCAGGAATGGCGCCGCACACACGGAGAGCTGACACAGCAAGATGACACAACAAAAAGAGACACAGATTCCTGGTGCTGCTGACAAGAATCCAAGCGGACACAGAAGAACACATGCAGCGAATGGACACAGAGAGCAGACAATGGCCAGGGGGCAGGGGGGAAGGGGAGAGAAGTAAATAAAAAAAAAATAGATAATAGGTAATTAGTTTGCATGTATCAAAGCCACAGAAGTTATGTTTAACTATCATCCTGTAGGTTCTGCAGGCATTCGTTTTAAAAGCTGGTGTTAGGGGAGAGTTTAGTATCTGCATGATTTGAATCTGAAGTATATTCTGCTTCTACGACAGCAGTTAAGAAGCCAAGGGGCTTATTTCATTTGGCTGCACTCGTTCTTTTTAACCCTAGAATGAGTATGAATTGCTAGGGTGCACTCATTATAATAATAACCACCCCTACCTCAATGGTGACCACTTTTGGGTGTTTCCTATGTGTCAGGTTGGTCTTAAGCAGTATACATAGCCTTTCATTTGCATCGTTTATTTCTGCGTAGTTCTGCCTGAGCCATCTGACCCTTACTGTTGTTCTCATCTTAGAGATGAGGGAATCAAGGCTTAGACAACTAAAGTGACGTGCCCCAGGTCGCGTCGCTAGTAGCTGGCAGCTGAAGGGCCTGAAGCCGGGCCACCTGACCCTGGAGCCCTGTTGCCCCCCGTCAAAGTCCATGCCAAGGTGGCCGGGGCGAGGGAGGAGGAAGTGTGACGAGTAGTAGGCTGCTTGGAGGTCCTGGCAGAGAACCAGGCATAACAGCGCTTACCACCGGCCCCTTCCGGGAGAAACCCCCTGTCTCCTCCTGTGAACGAATGCAGGTGGCGGGCCCTGCGGGAGGAGTCCCTTCCAGTCCAGACCTGCCCCACTCCTGGCGTGGCCGTGTCAGCCCCCGCCTGCTCTTCCACCACCGCGAGCTCCTTTTGGGCAACGGGGATGGTAATCTCTGAAGTGACGACCCAGGGTCGCCATGCGAACAGCCCATGGTCACGGAGAGGAGGGCCTTTCGGAAGCCACGGAGTCGCGGCGTACATCAAGGCAGTCGCTCGGGATCGTAGAATTGGGCTTCTCAAAGAATTTCTTTTAATATTTTCTTTAGCTTCTCGGGTATTCTATGCATGTATAAGGACTCATTCTGATTTTGACTCCTTGGGAGTAGCTGAGCTCCGTGCACCTTTGCTGTTTTATAGTTGGTACTGTTGTGGAATTTAAGAGAAGTTTAATTATTTTAGTATAGAGAGGCCAGGACTCAGGAATGATTTTGAGAAGGAAAAATGGTTTATTGACGGCCGGCCGGACTCGGGAGCTTTCAGTTTGAATCCCGAGCCCCGAACAAGATTTTTAAACGTCTTTTATACAGAGAGGAAAGGCCAAATGGTCCTTTTGTTTCAGTTCTCAATAGGCTTCAATTAGCATATATCTTTTCCACATCTTAGGTAAGCTTTTAGCAAGGACTCTAGACATTTTAGATAAGCCTTGGTTTTTGCATTTCCCTTAAATACTTAAAGTTTATAGCCCTTGCTTTGTTAAACATTTCCTGGGACTGGAGCCTGCTGGTCCCTAAGAGCAGGACTGCAGCCTCTTACCGTTTCACACCCACAAGTCAAACAACTTAGTTATCTCTGAAGAGACAAAGAGCCTTCCACCCATAGCCCACATCAGTACGAGTTCAAGTTCCCCGGCGATATTCTGATTTGCTACTTTATAGTACTCGATAAAGTCATGGATACTCTCTTCCCCCACCGTATTTTTTTCTTTCTGGTTCATTAAAGTTCAGTTATAAGCGTTGATGTTGGATGTCTACTTAGTTTCTTAATCATGGAGGCAGTTGTGTACCTTTATTTGTAATTGCAACACGTATTTTATTTATGCAAATGCTTCCTAAGAGGGTTCTTGGGTTAAGTGAATACCCTCCTAAGGCGGAAGACTAGATACGTTCATTCCTGAAAGCCTCGTTGATAGCCCGCTGCGCCAGGCCGGGTTCTGAGTGCTGAGGATGCTCAACCAGGTGAGGCGGCCCTCTCGTGGGGCTGCGTTCCAGTGGGGGGACAGACAATGCACAAATATAGAAATTAGTTAACTGATGATCCATGCTTTGCAGAGGGTTGACAGAGAGTGATGTGATGGAGGGTGATGAGGAAAGGCCTGCTACAGGGGTGGCGTTGCCCCTAAGACCTGAGTAACAGGAAGTGGGTAAGCATTGGAAGACACTGGCCCAAAGCATTCCAGGCAGAGGATCCAGCCATCGCAGAGCCCTAAAGGCTGTACTGCACCTCGGGATGGATATATGAATAGGTAACAAAGAAGGGGCGACCCAGAGAGAACCAGGGCTGTTCGGCCTTTGGAGATCAAGCCCAAGAAGACGGTCCAGCAGGTGAGATTGTGAAGGAGTTCCCAGAGATAGGAGGGAACCAGGAAAGTGTCATGCTGGAATATCAAGAGAAGAAAGAGTTTTAAGGAGGACTTGAATGTTGCAATGAGGCCAAGTAGGAAGAGAACAGTCCACTGACCACTGGATGTGGCAGCTGGAAACGAGATCTTAGGGAGGCTGTGGGGCTTGAAGTCCAGCTGGGGTGGTCTGAGAAGGGAATGGGAGGGGACAACATGGAGATGGACTGCTGACAGCGCTGACGTTTTTTTGCTTTGTTTTTTAAAAAGATTTATTTTTATTTATTTCTCTCCCCGCCAACCCCCAGTTGTCTGCTCTCTGTGTCCCTTCGCTGTGTGTTCTTCTGTGACCGCGTCTATCCTTATCAGCTCTGAAGTTTTTATTTTGTATGTGAGAAGGAGCAGGAGGATAGAGGGGGAGGCGAGCAGGAGAGTATGTTCAAGGGAAAGTGTTTAACGTAAACCTCTTACTGAAATACAGGCTACCTCCAGAAAAGTGCGAACTTTTAAACTTTAATAAAGATAGGAAGTGCTAATGCATGTTTGTTCGCTGATGTGAATGTTCCCGTCGGGAGGAACTGATGCTGCAGAAGAGACGGGGCTGAAGCCAGTGAGAGTGCCAGCAGGAGCAGCGGCCCCCGGCAGAGTAGAGAGGCCCGGCTGGGGCTGGGCCATTTCCTCCATGGAACAGGAGGGGAGGTGGAGAGTGTGGGAGTTGACGTGGCGTGGGTAGATGACGGGGGAGTTGAGGGAATAGCTGCTTCCTTGGTCTTGTTTTCTCAGTGAAGTGGGAGGTAAGGTCTGCTCCTGGGAGTCAAGGTGACAATTGGGGATGTCTGAGGAAAGAGAAGGGCAGGAGCAACCCTTTTGGGAGGTGAGAACCCAGAGTGAGAACTCAAGCATAATAGACATGGTCGACTACATCGAGTGCTTTTGGAGACCTGTGGCCCTGAGTGTAAAGTGAGACTGGTCAACTTCTGTTTGGAATTTTCTCCAGCGTTGGATGTGGCATGGAGTAGGTGGGAGGGGTGTTGTGGTAAGGTCGTTGAGCAGAAGGTGATTATAATATGGACACAGCATCTAATCCAATACAAATGTCTATACTGTTGTAATCTTTTGGCCGCCTTGAAAAAAATATTTTAGCTTAGTATTGTGCCGAACTCTATTAGTGGGAAGGAAGGCCTTTTCAGTTTTACCCTTTTTCCACTTATCTATCCCTTTTTGAACCTATCTACTCAGATAACTCATGAAAGTTTATCTCATTATAAAGAATTATAACTTCATGTTTTTTCACAATGAAAATAGCTTTATTATTTTTGATTATTAAACAGTGCATAGTGGCAGTATCTACTGAAAAGTATTCAGAAAATATTAAAAAATATAAAGAAGTCAACACTACCCAAATTCAACTCTTTAGAGACAGCTGTGGTTAACATTTTGGTGACTGTTCCTTAAGATATTTCTTTATGTATGAATATATAGATGTCTTTCCATGTTACATGTAAATATCGTCTATCATCTAGCTATCTATCTGTCCACCCACCCATATATATTTTTAAGTCTTTTTTTATTAGGGTATTTTTGGTAAAAAGATAAAGTCAATCAGTAGGGGCATACTTAAATTATTGGCCCATCCATCAGCTGTTAATAGCACTGAGATCACTAAAAACCAATCTGAAAAGGTGTCCACAATATATTAAGTGAAAATATTATTCCACTTGTGCATATGTGTGTGTGTATGTGTGTAAAGACGTGCCGTTTTGTGTGTTTGGTTTGTATGTATAGAACTGGACGTGTATTAAAACCTCAGTGGCTACATCTGGAGCAAGAGGTGTGTGGGAGGATGTTATTAGTCAGCCAAAGGGGTGCTGATGCAAAGTACCGGAAATTGGTTGGTTTTTATAAAGGGTATTTATTTGGGGTAAGAGCTTACAGATACCAGGCCATAAAGCACAAGTTACTTCCTCACCAAAGTCTATTTTCACGTGTTGGAGCAAGATGGCTGCCGACGTCTGTGAGGGCTCAGGCTTCCTGGGTTCCTCTGGGCTCAGCAACTCTGTTTTCTCTACAAGGTCAGCTGTAGACTATCAGGCGAACGGCTCTGTCTCTCTCCCCAGGGCTCTAGCTTAAGACTTCAGCATCAAACTCCAACATCAGAAACCCTCAACTCTGTTTTATGCCATGCCTTTTATCTGTGAGGCCCCACCCACCAATCGGTGGGGACTCAATGCCCTAATCATAACTCAATCATGCCCAGGTACAGCTCAGATTACAAGCATAATCCAATATTTCTTTTTCGAATTCATCAATAATATTAAACTGCCACAGAGGGTAACTTATTTTTTTATTTCAAATACCTCTATACTGTCAGAACTTTACAAGTTTACTTGAGAAGTAATCCATGTTCACTGTAAAAAATACATCCATTTTGTCAAGACAGTAACTCAAAAGATTATGAGAAAAAGCCTGAGTCCTCTTGTTTTTGGAGCAGTTAACAGCTTGGCCGCAGGAAAACTGTGATTGATATTCTATGTAAATATATTTCATAATAATTAAATGGATTTTACTTCTCTTCTGCCAATGGTTTTGTATAATATTGCCAAGAATATTTATAGAAAATGCATACAGAAGGAATATTTAATACATTTAATTTCAATGTTAGTAGAATTATATTTTTAATTTAATAGATTTTTTTATTTTCAAAGAAGCTTTAGATTACATAAATGTTACACAAAAAAATATATGGGATTCCCATATGCCCATCCCCTCCCCTCCCACACTTTCCCTCATTAACAAATCCTTCATTAATGTAGTACATTTGTTACAATTGGAGAACAAATGTTGAAGTATTGCTACTAACCATGGACTACAGTTTATAGTTTACACTCTGTCCTGCACTATTTTGTAGGTTATGACAAAATATAAAATGGCCTGTATCTGTCACTGCAGTGTCATGCAGGACAACTTCAATGTCCAAAAATGCCCCATATTACAACTATTTTTCCCTCTCCCTCCCCTCAGAGGGGAGCTCTGGAGCTCACTGCCTCCACATCAATGATAAAAGTTCTTGCATTGCTAGAATAATAAGTCTATCGTAGAATAATAATAATTCTACTTTACTCCATTGTTCATTACCCAATCTTGAGGATTTTGGGATGGTGATGCCCACTCTGCTTCTAATTGAGAGGGGCTTAGATCCCATGGGGCAGATAAATGTAACTACCTTGCTTGCAGTTGCAGACACTCTCTGTTCCCTGGGATTGGCATTGTCCATCATTGTTTCCTTGTTAGTTGTCCTGGGTGAGTCCAATGAACAGGACAGTAGGTGTTGCAACTAGTAGAATTACATATTAATAGCAACACAGGGGAATGGATGTAGTTCAAGTGGTTGGGCGCCTGCTTCCCATATACAAGGTCCCAGGTTCAATCCCTGGTACTTCCTTTTTAAAAAAATAGCAACACAGTATTTTTAGATGCTCCTTATATTCTAAAGCTTTCTCATGGCTTTTGTCTTTCTTGATAAAGAAAAATATAGTCAATGATTCTGGTTATATCTTTTTTTTTTTTTTTAGGAGGTACTGGGAATTGAACCCGGGACCTTGTATATGGAAAGTGGGTGCTCAACCACCGAGCTACACCCCCTCCCCTGGTTATATCTTGATTCCACTGTCAAGTCAGTGTTTTTCTTCCTGGGATCTACACAGTTGTTATCGGTCAGTTTTTTAAATTTTTGGTGAACACAGCAACTTGATGAAAGGGAAAGCTTTTCCCACTCTCACACCTTTGGGATTGCCCGCAGTTTCCTACCGGGGCAGCCTGGCCTAGAGACCGGTTCCTGGTGAGAAGGGATGCTGACATGACCCACCTTTCTGCCCTTGCGTCTCCCCTTGGGGCATTTTCTGAGTGTTGGGGTGGGGCCAGAGGCTGGGCTCTGGGAGGGAGAGAGCAGCGCCCTTTAGGGAACCTCGTGGGCCTGGGGGCGGCTCAGGCAGGTGGGCCGGGAAGTGCTGACCGAGCTCTGCTGGGAAAGGGGCCGGCAAAGGTCAGAAAGTCAGACAAAAAGCAGGCGGCAGAGTGGAGCTTCTGGTCGACTCTGCTGCTGGGGAGGCCAAGGTGGGGGTCCCCGTGAAGGTCAAACCCAGGCGCAGAGCCAGCCGTCCTCGTGGAGGCTGCAAACCAGCCCCAAGGCCGCCCGTCCCCGTGGAGGAGCTCGGAGTCGCCTTTGGGAGAGGCCCCCCGAGACTTGGGGGTGCTGGTGTTGGCCTGTGACTCGCTCGGTGTGCCTGCTCCGTGGACATCTGTCCAGCCGTATTAGGGTTCGCACCCTTGCCCGTCAGCCTGTGATGCTGGAGGACGAGCTTGCCCTCTGCTGTCCCGAGGCTTCCACCTAACGCCTGTGAGAGCGGAACAGAGGATTCCTGCTAGATCTCTCTTGGAAACTGCCTTCACTTTTTACCAGCCAACCCGTTCTTCTTTGTAAAAAGGGAAAGGCCAGCCTCAAGGTTTGTCATTCTTTAAAACTCATGCTGGTTCCTCTTGAACTCCGAAAGATTCTAGCGTAGACTCCCAGTAAGTCTAGGTTTTTCTTTTCTTTGAGTGAATGGCAAGAGTTCTTTTGAAGGATGTCATCAGGATCCTAATGCATTACCAAGAAACTATTAAATGTGGTGGGAGGAAAAAAATGTGACAGGCGGATCAATCTTAGTTTCTTTCTTGGTGCGTGACAAGTTTTTATCTGAACTCAAAAAAAAAAAGTCCATATTTCTTGGGTTGACGTGAAGAAGGATTTGCTTGCATGCCTCTTTTTTTTTTTTTAAAGAACATGTCTTTTTTTTTTTTAAGATTTATTTTATTTATTTCTCTCCCCTTCCCCTCCCCCCCCACCCCCCGTTGTCTGTTCTCTGTGTCTATTTGCTGTGTGTTCTTCTTTGTCCGCTTCTGTTGTTGTAAGCGGCACGGGAATCTGTGTTTCTTTTTGTTGCGTCATCTTGTTGTGTCAGCTCTCCGTGTGCGCGGCGCCATTCCTGGGCAGGCTGCACTTTCTTTCGCAGTGGGCGGCTCTCCTTCCGGGGTGCACTCCTTGCGCGTGGGGCTCCCCTACGCGGGGGACACCCCTGCGTGGCAGGGCACTCCTTGCGCACATCAGCACTGCACATGGGCCAGCTCCACACGGGTCAAGGAGGCCCGGGGTTTGAACTGTGGACCTCCCATGTGGTAGGCAAACGCCCTAACCACTGGGCCAAGTCCACTTCCCTGAATGCCTTGACTGGAAAAAGTCCTTTCTTTCATAGAAAATTGTCTCTGAAGCCCTTTGTGCACAAGAAAAAAGTAGGAGGCCTGATGTGAAGATTTCAGTGTGAGAAGTGGAAGGGTAAAATGAGAAGGAAACACAGAGGGGAAAGAAGGGAAAGAAGGCTGGGACCACCATTTCAGACCTGCCTTGTGCTTTCCGGTGTTTGTTTTCATCATCCTATGTTGATTGTCTGTTGTTTCTTTTGAAAACCTAGTTCTGTTTGCTTCTTGTTACACAGCAGCTTCCTGATGATGACTAGGGACACATTAAGAAATCTTCTTTAGGGTATGTTATGCAGTAGTTCTTATCTGGAACAGATAGCTCAGTGTCATAATTTTAGAAGTGCAGTGTACTCTGAAATTGATCTGCCATTGTTTGTTCACCTACCCAGTTTCTGAAGGTTTTTCTGGAGTCCTTTTCCCAATGGCATACAATGTTATTATCTGGAGGAATTTTTCCACTATCTTGGCCATTTCATTGTTTGTTCAATTGTTAACATTTATAACAGATGTTAAGCAGGAGTGACCTCAGAAAAAATGCCTGGAAGACCTCATTATTAACACTTTTTCATTCTTCATTTTCACCCTTAGATGTCTATTTATATAGAGACATTCTAAATCCATAATGGCTTAATTACAAAAAAAGTTTTATTTGGAACCTAGTCAAAGGCTATTCCTTTTTCAAAATATTTGTTGAAAGTTTTTTATGAACTCTCATCACCCTATTTATTCACTTTCTCAGAAACCTTTAGTTCTTTGGGCATATTTCCCCTAACTCAACTTGTATGTGTGTGTTTTACTTCCTAATGGATTAAAAGCTATACATTTCAGTCCCTTTCCTCTCCCCTCCCCTCTAGGTTTCCAGTAGCTCTTCACTGGGGTCAGAATGGTACAATACAGTGGCGCTGGGCCCTGCTCATGGAGCCTCGGCCTGACCAGTTACTTTGCTCTCTTCTGAGTAGTTTCCTCCTCTATGTAGATAGCAGTCCTGCTCCAGCTGTGTCACAGGATTGAAGTGAAGAGCAAATAAAGCAGTCTAGGGAGGCATGTGGGAAACCTTGCAAGGCAAGGTTAAGGGTGTGTTGTTATTTATAACTGCTCATTTCCATTTTCCCTCAGCAATGCTAATTTGTTGTAATTCTTTTCTAAAATCGAGACACTTCCATGATGCATCGATTGGGCTTCCCCTGCTCAGCAAGAATGAGGAGTTTTTGCTGAAATTTGTTATTGTCCATTGCTACTTTTGCTGGCAGTTTCTTCTCGTGCCCCACTGATAGAAGTCCAGTCATTTTTTTTCCCTTCTTATTTCTAAAAGGAAATCCAGAAATCAGTTAAATGTAAAGTTGCCGTTCCAAATGAGTGAACATAATAGAAGCCCTGTATTTTCATTATACTTGGTCTAATTTTATAGCCCTCAAATTGGATGTAACACTTCTTAGTCACATGGGCTCTATCAGCTGCTCAGAATAGGGCACTGTTTTATTATTCTGTGAGGAAATGGGTTTTAAACAACAGTCACTGGGTTGTGACGGGCACTAAATTAATTAAATGAAGAATCTCTTAATGACTCAGCTTTGCCTAGTAGGCTCCTCACATCCTGTCCCTCTGAATGTCTGTAGCAGTGTCAGCCCTTCTGCCACACCCCGGGGCACAGTGCCAGAACTCAAGCGGCTGTGTTTGACTCTAGGTTCTGGGGCAGCCAGTGGGGTGGGGAGTCCCCCAAACCTTCGCCTAAATAGTGTGGCCTAGACCCAAAATGAGTCAGCTGAGTAGCCAGAGACCCAAGAGATATATCCAGATATATCCAGAACCAGAGCGAGAGAAACCAGCAACGGGGGAAAAGAGGGACAAGTGAACGAGGTCCCCAGGGCACTTTGCACTGGCCGAGCTTTTAATAGGAAAGGACTCTTGGGTGAACCGACCAGGCCTTCCTTCGAGGCCCTCCAGTCCCTCTCCCACCCCCACCAAAAAATGCCTTAAAGCGTCCTTCTGCGGGTGAGGACTTTTCCCCACAACCCCACTTCTAGTTGTACCTAAGAAGTGGGGGGAATGAGGCCAGGTTTACCAGGACGTGGGCGGTCACTGCCGTGAGTCGTTCACCTACTATGTGGCTGCCACTTTCTGGTGTTTTCTGTTGTAGCCATCCCGCTACACGGAAGGAGCGCGGGAGAGGACAGACAATCGGGCCTCAGGAGCACCAGGCGGGGCGTGTGGAGAGCAGCCCTTTGACCTGAGCTGGGAGTGAGTCAGAGAAGGGACCAGGGGAAGTCAGGGTTCGTCTTGAGTGTGAGGAGTCGGTGCCCTGGCTGGGAAGGGGCTGGGGTGGGAAAGCCTCCCGGGACAGGCCAGCTCCATGCCGGCGGCGGGCCGGTGGCCTGAAGAGCCGCATCCTGGGCCCCTCTGGGTCCCACTTGTTCTCAAAGGTCAGTGTTGCTTGTGTGGGATAACACCACAGGCCCCTCCACCCAACTATCAGTGCCCTGAAATTCAGTTCATTTTACCTCAGGAAATCTTTCTTGGGGGTCTAATCTTAGCTTGTGCCGCTTTCATTTCTAACTCTTACCCAGTTACCTCAGAACAGCCTGATTCATTTTTCCCCTTTTCTTTAATTTTCCTTCTCTCTCTACTTCTCCCGCCTTCCCTCTGCCTTTCGTTCTGCTTGTCTAGTTCTTCCTTCATTCTTTCCTCACTCCCTCCTTTCACTCCTCTCGTCCTCCCCTCTCACTCCCCCCCAGCCTTACTGTTCTCTTCTGGAACACTCCATCCCCCTTTCCTGTCCTTTATCTTCTCCTTCTCTTCCTACTGTGCCTTCCTCTCTTTCCCCTAGGTCATTTCTGCTTGCTCCACCACTCGTAATTTGACTCAGAAATGACCCTCATCATTATTTCTTTCATTTAAAGAGCTTATAAGGTGCTAACCATATTCTAGATTCTTTTCTAAGCTCTTAGCAAATACTAACTAACTTGTTCAATCCTTTTGACAACTCCGTGAAATAGATTCTGCTGTGAGGCCATATTGTGGATGATGCAAGTGAGTCGCAGGGAGGTTACCTGCCGAGCGGAGCCAGGATTGGAATCCAGGTGGTCTGGCTCCACTTGGCCACTGCCTAGTGTAACGGGAACGTCAGCGCCCCCAGGAAGGGTAAAGAAATGCTACATTTCAAAGTCAAATTAAACCTGAAACGTAGTTGTCCCACCGAGTTCTAAAAATTTTAGAAGTACTATATCCAGAAGTCTCATCTTCATATCTTCACAAAACTTCATCTACCATTTTATCTTATCCTATTTAGACCTGCATTTCTTCGAGTACCAGGATTTTTTTCAAAAAGCCTATTTAAAATCAGTTATACACATCCATCAGCCATGTGGGATCTAAGCCCCCTCTTGATTTAGAGGTGGAGTGGGCATTGCCATCCCAGGGTCCTCAGGATGGAGGAATAAAATATGGATTAGAGTGGACCTACTGGTATTCTACTACAGAATTATTGTGGCTCTAGCAGTGGAAGAAATTATACCATTGATGTGGAGACAGTGGCCATGGGAGTTGCTGAGGGCAGGGAGGGGGAAGAAGAGATGTGATATGGAGGCGTTTTTGGGACTTGGCGTTGTCCTTAATGATATTGCAGGGACAGATGCAGGACATCATATATCCTGCCATAACCCACTGAATGGACTGGGAGAGAGTGTAAACTACAACATAAACTATAATCCATGCTGTGTAGTGGTGCTCCAAAATGTACTCATCAAATGCAATGCATGTACCACACCAATGAAATAAGTTGTTGATGTAGGAGGAGTGGGGGTGTGGGGAGCGGGGTATATGGGAACCTTTTATATTTTTTAATGTAATATTTTGTGTGATCTATGTATCTTTGAAAAAAGATAATAAGAACAGTAATATTATAATATTTTTACAGCAATGGCAAAGAAGTTACTCTATCAATGCTAAGGGTCAATAATGGGGGAGTAAAAGGGGTATGGGGTTTTTCCCTTTGGAGTCATGAAACTGTTCTGAAATGGACTGAGCTGATGACAGCACAACTCTGTGATGAAACTGAGAGCCACTGAGTATACACTTTGGATGGATTTTATGAGGCAGGGGAATGTATAACACAGAGAACCCTGTGGTGAATGATGGACTGTGGTTAACGTACAAATAGGAGAATGTTCTCTCATGAACTATAACAAATATACAATACTAATACATGGTATTAATAATAAGATGGCTTGTGGGAAAAAGACACCAAATATAAGCTGTGGACCATAGATAGCAGTAATATTATATTGATGTTCTTTCATCATTTGTAACAAATGCCATAATAATGCAAGTTGCTGATGGTGGAGTGATGTATGGAAATCCTGTATGGTATGCATGATGTTTTGCTAACTCACAACTTCTCAAATGAAAAAGAGAAATAAAAACAACAACAAGAACAAAAAAACAAATACAGAGCTGAAAAGTACTTTGGTAATCAATTTATTTTATATAGAGGGAACTGAGTTCCTTAAATACATTCAGGTTTTTTTTTTTCCCCTAGCTTTGTTTAATCATGGCACCGTAACAGATGCATCCCTAAATTAATTTCAGCTTATTTTATTTCAACTAAATTATGGGTAGATGGTTTTTTAAAAACTATTATTCTGGGAATCAAAACATAGGGAATAACTTAATTTTTAAGGGAATATACAAAGCATCATTGATCACTTTAAAATCAGCTTTTGAAATTGACTCCATATCTCAGAGAGGCTGCCTTTTGCCATCCTTGCTGGAAGGTTCTAGCTTGGTACAATGCCCCTCGCTGGTTTCCTTGTTGTCATTATATAGGTCATCACTTGTTCCCTCTCGCTTCATCCCTCCATTTTGTTTTGTAGACTTTGGACATTTGCGTAGAACTCTAATACTCATTGCTTCATCTTTTTTAACCTCAGCAAGCTGGGTCTCTGGGCCTTTGTATGACACTGATTTCCCCGTTCATCACTCTTTTCAAAATTTTATTTGATATGCAGTTTGTATTCTGAGGTTTGCCTTAGCTTGAAAACTTTCAAAGCAGGTTATTTGAAATCAGCTAAATTGTATCTAGAAGGACTTTGGTATAAGAAAAAAAAGGAAAGAAAGACCCTAAAAAAGGTGAACAAATATTATATTTCCCTCTATCTTAACAGAGAAGACTCTTAAAATTTTTAATTAAAAATTTAAGAAAAATCTTTGTATCTCACTTAGTGACCATCCTTTAAACCCTTATATAAGTTTTATATCCAGGTCACTGCCCTCCCAGATCTTATTAGCTTTTCAGTAGGGGGTTACCCATTTTCTTATTTTTTTCTGTCTGCCTTTACTTTGCTAGACTTTTGTGATGGCTAAGTCATGATTTGTTCCTTATCTTGGACTACAAAGTGCAAGATTGTTTCTCCAACTGAAGGACAGTAAGCTTAAAACAATAAAACAAAGCTAAAAAAATTTTTTAGGTAGTAAAAGGAATTTCCAAAGTCTTATCTAAATTCTTTCCACTATAAATCCAATGGGTGCTGTGTGGATTAGGGATAAGAAGTTGGAAGTCCCAGGTTCTGAATTTTGTGCTTTCTCTCACTTGCTGTATGATGTGAAATGATTCATTTAATCCAGCTCTGGTTCTTGAGTTTATCCCCTATAAAATAGAAGTTGCTCTAGATGAGCTGTTCTCAAACTGTCTTCTGCCAAATCGCTATTGTTCTAGAGTATGACCAAGGTGTTCTTTCATTAAAATAAAGGATAGAATTTTTCTTTGTAAAAATTAGTGGGGGTGAGTGGATGTAGCTCAAATGGCCGAGCACCTGCTTCCCATGTACAGGGTCCTAGGTTCAATCCCCTGCACCTTCTAAAAAAAATGGGAAATTTGGGAATACTAATCTCTCTTAATTTAACAGTTTTTTTTTTGAATAATAAAGTGAGGTTGGGTGTGAATTTTATATGGTTTGTACAGTGGAGTCTTTTATTCTGGAATCAACATAGGTCAGGCATCCTTGGTTTAGGGGATGAGAAAGTATAGAATGGAGGCTAAACTCAGGGGCTTAGTAGCCAGATGGCTAGAGGACATACTGCAGCTTTGCCAAGCAGTGGCTTCCCCACTCTCTTTCTCAGCTCCTTTCCTATAAAGTGGAGATAATAACATACCTTCTTCATGGGTTGTTGTGAGGAGTAAATGAGCTGATACATGTAAAGTACTTAGAACATGCTGGGTGCATAGTAAGTGCTGTACAAATGTTAGCTGTTGTTGTTCTATGATGGAAATGTATCTTAATATTGAATGGTGCCCAGCAAAGAACACTGCGACTTCAGTTCTCTTTCATCTGAACGTATTTGTAAACCATGGGCCTGGGATTTCTCTTTTAGTTCTGAAATTCTCTTATTCTATGCCACAGAATTGGGTTCCCCTCAATCTGTCTTTCCCCCCTTTTTAAAACCCAGTGTTGGGAAGTGGATGTAGCTCAGTGGTTGAGCGCCTGCTTCCCATGTACGAGGTCCCGGGTTCAATCCCTGGTACCTCCTAAAAACAAAACGAAACAAAAATCCCCCCAAAAGCAGTGCCTTAATGAACCTTTTTTTTCTTTTTTCAATTATCAAGTGAAGTCTCATCTTAAAGAGTTCAGAAGGATTTCCTTTTTTTTTTTTAAACATAAAGGTGTTTTTGTGTTATGTTCTTTAGTTAAAATTTTCTGTTATTAAATACCTAATATACTTAGGTTCTTTATCATTATAGCTGAACAAACTGAGGCTCAGAGAGATTGAACAGGTTGACAAAAGTGGTCGATCCAAAGATTTTGACTCAGTCTTTCTCCCAAGACTACTTCAGTATAAGTAAGTGCAAGTCCAAGTTCCTATTTCAGTGGCTGTAGTGTTTATGGTAACTCATTTAGAGCAAGCTCAAGCAGCACTCCTTTGAATGGAGACAATTTCTGTAAAAGTGTTCCTGAAGGTTGCTCTGTTGTATCCTTGTTCAGTAAGAGTTACCCTATGTCATACACATTTGTTCAAACACAGGTGAAAGATTAAACAAAGACTGAGCAACCGCTTGTCATCAGGCCAGAGCACCTCAGGCCCAGCCGTGCCTCTTGGCCCCAGAGGACGCTTCCTGGACTTGCCCTTGTGCCCCAGCCCTGGGAGGAGACAGTGCTCGGCAGCTGGCTCGTCTCCTGGCACCAGGTCTCTGCCCCCAGCCTTCGGGCTGGCTGCTGTAATTCTGCACTGCGGTGTTGACGGTGCAGCTATGGGCCGCGGGAGCTCAGGGAGGTATCGGGGGAGGGAAAAAGAGGAGTGCATCCCAGCTTCCCCCACCCCACGGTGCCCACTGGGACCTGTGCTCTGGGCTGCCTCCCGGGCCTGTCCACAACTTCCTCCCGCAACAGCACTCTGCCTCCTCCATCTTCTTTCCCCCTGCCCCCCCTTTATTTATTTATTTGTTTATTTTTATTCTCTTTAAACTTTTTATTTTGAAATAATTTCAAACTTACATGACAGTTGCAAAAGTAATAAAAACACATGCAGAGAACTCCAATATAACCCCCAATTCCCAGACCCACCAATTTTAACATTTTGGCACATTTACTGTATCATTCTATCCATTTTTCATCCATCCATCCCTGTCTGTCTAATCTGTCTGTTTAGCTATCGATTATCTGTATGTTTGAAAGTAGGTGGCATACATCATGGTCCTTGAATATTTCCATGTACATTTCCTAAGAGCAAGGATTTTTACTTATGTAACCACCTAAGTACTGTTAATCAAGTTCAGAAAATTCAACATTGTTATGAAGTTTATAGTCTATATTCTAATTTTCCCATACATCAATAATGTCCTTTTGAGTCTTTTCTCCTCCATTATTAGATCCCATCCAGGATCATGTATTGCATTTAATCCTCTTTTTTATTTTTAAATTGTGGAACATATATACAATGTAAACTTTCCCATCTCTGCCACTCCCAGGCATGCCATTCAGTGGGATTAATTGCACTCACAATGTTGCACCACACACACCACCATCCATTGCCAGAAGGTTCTCATTCTTACTGTTTTTATGTTCATTTTTGCTGATCCACCTACATTCCTCTAGCTTCTTCCTGTGGCATGTGTACTATTGGGTTTCAGGGAAAGACTCAGCAGTCTCTGCTAGCTTGTCATTTTACAATGAGCCGGAAATAAAATCTGCCACACGGAATATAGTAGTAGTCTTTCATTGGTATCTGGCATATAAGATATCAGGCTGGTACAGAAGCCTCTGTTCAATTCTTAATGTTTCTGAGGTTTACTAGTGTACCAATAATCCTGTGGAATTTAATCAATATGTTTAACAACATTTTAAGCTGAAATTTTTCCTTCATCACTGGCAGTCTTCCCATGCAGATACCACCTTGGGGGGGGCTGGGAAGTGGACGATCTGTCTCCCCCACTTGATGGTGTGAGCTCCACGGGATCAGGATCTGTATCTGTTTTTCTTAACCTTTTAATCCTCAGAATCCAGCATAGTTCTTGGCATGGAAGTACTAAAAAACAGTGTTCACAAGGTGTGAAAAACTGCCATTTCTTGAATGTTCGTCATTATGCTATGTGATCACAAATGTTACCACTTTATTGAATCTAGGATATTGCTAATAAGTGAAACAATTATTTTAGGTACCATTAAGAGAACAAACAAACCAACCTTGCCAATTAAAGTCTGACACAAGTGCTTTTTGTCATTTAGAATTTTTGTTATGTATCTATTGAAAGAGCTCTTTTCAACTTACCTAGACATAGATTTATATCATATTCTTGTGCATATATGAGTGAAATATAAGTGAAATTAACTGCTTAAACTATTCCTAAAATATCTGCATCTTAAGAGTCTGACTCTTCAGAATACCTCTTGACTCTGTGCTCTTGATGTCTGTGGTTTCCCACATAGTACCTTACTCCATCTCTCAAGGGTATTGGTGATATAGCACTTTCTAAAAGAGGGCACTGCCCCTGTTTCCAGAAATCTCTTCTGAGCATTTAATACCCATTCTGCAAGTTTTGATCCTGGTGCTTTCTTTTTTTCTTTTTTTTTTGAGGTACCGGGGCAGGCAACTCATATGTGGGAAGCCAGTGCTCAACCACTGAGTCACATTGGCTCCCGAGTTGGTTTTTTCATTTAATTGCTTTTTTTGTTTATTTCTTTTGTTTTGTTTTTAGGAGACACTGGGAACCAAACCCACGACCTCCCATGTGGGAAGCAGGCATTCAACAGCTTGAGCCACATCTGCTTCCCCTGGTGCTTTCTTTTCTGTTCTGTTCTTTTTTTTTCTTTCCTTTATTAAAGAAGTTGTGGGTTTACAGAGCAATTGTTCATAAAATACAGGATTCCCATATACCACCCTGTTTTAGGTTGCTAAAGGCAGCCAAGGCAATATACCAGAAATGGATTGATTTTTACAATGGGGATTTATAAACTTAGAAGCTTGCAGTTCAGAGGCTGTGAAAGTGTCCAAATCAAAGACTCAAGCCGTCGTACACCCCATCACCAACAGCTTGCATTGATGTGGAACATTTGTACTAATTGATGATAGCACGTTTTTATATTTGTACTATTAATTAAAGCCCATGGTTTAACTTTAGGGTTCACTATTCGTGTAGTTTAGTTCCATGGATTAAAAAATTTTAAAAAAATTCTGCTCCCAAATATACAATCTATTTCACCTTTTATTCACATTCATATATATATTTCAATGCTGTTTATTGTGTTCACAATGGTACCATCACCACCATCCATTACCAAAACATTTCTATCATTACACATTGGAACCCTGTACATTGTTTTTTAACAAATCATTTTTATTGATAAATATTAATAAAGCATACAATTCATCCAAAGTGTGCAATCAGTGGTATTTGGTGTAATCAATCACTTCAGTCATTATTAGAGCATTTTCATTATTTCAATAATAATAATTATAATAAAAAATGGATAAGAAAATTCTCTCAATCTCTTTGCTTACCCTGCTATACATAGCTGCCATTTCTGGCTATTCTTACACATTTATTTATTTATTAAGCAGTTTTACTGAGATATATTCACATACCATATGATCTATCTAAAGTATATAATCAGTGACTTTTAGTATAATCACAATGTTGTGCTTTCATCATCACAAAAATTTTCAGAATTATTTCATTACTTTAAAAGGAGACACTCCACACCCCTTAGCATACCTTCCCAGCCCTACACAACCACTAATCAGATTGCATCTTTATATATTTATTTATATTTATATTTTATATAAATGGAGTCGTGCAATTTGTTACACAATATATTTAGTTCATAGTAACACAATCATACAGAATTTGTCCTTTTATGTCTGGCTTGCTTCACTCAACGTAATGTCCTCCAGGTTCATCCATGTTTTCAGATGTTTTAGGACTTCCTTTCTTACAGCTGCATAATATTTCATCATGTGAATACACCACAGTTTGTTTATCCATTCATTCACTGATGGATACCTGGGTTGTTTGCAACTTTTGGCAATCGTGAATAGCGCAGCTATGAACATCTGTGCAGATGTCTGTTCATGTCACTGCTCTCAGTTCTTCTGGGAATATACCCAGTAGTGGTATTGCAGGATCATGTGGCAAATCTATATTCAACTTCCTTAGGAACTACCAAGCAGGCCTCCATAGGGCCTGTACCATTCTACATTCCCACCAACAGTGAAGAAGTGTTCCTATCTCTCCACATCCTCTCCAACACTTGTAGTTCTCTGTCTTTTGTTTTTCATAAAGATTTGTTTTATTTATTTCTCCCCCCATCCTGTTCCCCTGTTGTCTGCTTTCTGTGTCCATTCACTGTGTGTTCTTCTGTGTCTGCTTGTCTTCTGATTAGGCGGCTCCGGGAGCGGATCCTGGGACCTTCCAGAGTGGGAGAGAGGCGGTTACTCTCTTGCGCCACCTCAGCTCCCCTGTTCTGCTACATCTTCTTATTTTCTCTCCTCTGTGTCTCTAGTTGCATCATCTTGCTGCGCCACTTCTCTGCGTTGGCCGGCACTCCTGCATGGAGTGGCTTTCCCGTGCGGGGTGGCATTCCCACGCAGGGTGGCACTCCTGCGCAGGGTTGCATTCCCGCAGGGGCCAGCTCACCACATGGGCCAGCTTGCCCTCACCAGGATGCCCTGGGCTTCAAACCAGGACCTCCTGTATGGTAGACGGGAGCCCAGCTGCTTGAGCCACATCCGTTTCCCTCTCTGTCTGTTTAATAGTTGCCACTCTGATAGGTGTGAAATGATATCTCATTGTAGTTTTGATTTGCAGTTCCCTAATCATTAGTGATGTTGAACATTTTTTCATTTGTTTTTCTGCCATTTGTATTTCTTTGGACAAATGTCTATTCAAATCTTTTGTCCATTTTTTATTCAGGCTGTTTGTCTTTTTATTGTTGAGTCATACATCTCTTTATATATACATATCATGGATATTATACCATTATCAGACATGTGATTTCCAAATACTTTCTCCTATTGAGTCAGCTACCTTTTCACATTTTTACAAAATCCAGTGAGGTGGAAAAGTGTTTAATTTTGAGGAGGTCCCATTTACCTATTTTTTCTTTTATTTCGCGTGCTTTGCATGTAAGGCCCAAGAAACCATCACCTACCACAATGTCTTTAAGATGTTTCCTTGTTTTCTTTCAGTAGTTTTATGGTCCTGGCTTTTACATTTAGGGTTGATCATTTTGGGTTGATCCTTGAGTAGGGAGTGAGCCAGGGGTCCTCTTTCATTTTTCCAGTTATAGTTACCCAGTTCTCCCAGCACCATTTATTGAAGAGACTGTTTTGTCCTGTTCACGTGGACTTAGTAGGTTTGTCAAAAACCATTTGACTGTAGAGGGGAGGGCTTATTTCTGGGCTCTCAATTTTATTCCACTGATTGATGTGTCTATCTTTATGTAAGTACCATGCTGTTTTGACCAGTGTAGCTTTGTAATATGTTTCGAAGTCAGGCAGTGAAATTCCTCTCATGTCACTCTTTTTTACAATGCTTGAGCTATTCGGGTGCACTTTACCTTCCAAATGAATTTGGTGATTACCTTTGCTATTTCTGTAAAGTAGGCTGTTAGATTTTGATTAGTATTACATTTAATCTATAAATCAGTTTGGATAGGATTGACATCTTCATGATATTTAGTCTTCCAATCCATGAACACGGAATGTCTTTCCATTTGTTTAGGTCTTCAGAGATTTCTTTTAGCATTGTTTTGTAGTTTTCTCCATATAGGTCTTGTACTTCTTTGGTTAAATTTATTCCTACCTATTTGAGTCTTTTTGTTGCTATTGTTCATGGAATTTGTCTCCCTGATTTCCTTCTCAGATTGTTCAATACTAGTGTATAAAAAATTATTCATTTTTGCATGTTGGTATAGTATATTGCTACTTTGCTGAACTTATTAGCTAAGGTGTGTATTTTGTTTTTTGGGTTTGTTTGTGTGTGTGCTCTCTGTGTTCATTCATTGTGAGTTCTTCTGTGTCTGCTTGTCTTCCTTTTAGGTGGCACTGGGAACTGATCCTGGGACCTTCCGGAGTGGGAGAAAGGTGCTCAATCCCTTGTGACCCCCAGCTCCCTGGTCTGCTGAGTCTGTTATTGTCTCTCCTTTGTGTCTCTTCTTGTTGCGTCATCTTGCTGCGCCAGTTCTCCGTGTGGGCCAGCTTGCTGCATGGGCCAGCACTCCGCTTGGGCCAGCTTGCTGCATGGACCAGCACTCTGCATGGGCCAGCTTTCCGCTCGGGCCAGCTCGCCATGTGGGCCAGCTTGCCTTCACCGGGAGCCCCAGAGAATCAAACCCTAGACTTCCCATGTGGTAGATGGGAGCCCAGGCACTTGGACTACATCCATTTCCCTCAAATAGCTTTTTTGTAGACATTTCAGAATTTTCTAAATATTTTTTTGGAAGAAAAAACAATAGGATTGGTGTTAATTTTCTTGAAATGCATGGTAGAATTCACCTGTGAAACCATCTGGTCCTGGACTTTTCTTTGTTGGGAGATTTTTGATGATGGATTCAATCTCTTTAAATGTGATTGGTTTGCTAAGTTCTTATATTTCTTGTAGCATCTTTTATTTTTATTTATTTTCTCTCTGTTCTTTTCTCTCTTCAATTTCAGCAGTTCTGTCTTTGGTATCACTTATTCTTCTATCATTTTGAGTCTGCTGTTGTATGCTTTTTTGGGGTACATTTCTAGGAATCTGTTCATTTCATCTGGATTGTCTAGTTTTTTGGCATACAGTTTCTCATAATATCCTCTTATGATCCTTTTTATTTCTGTGGGTCAGTTGTAAACTCCCCTCTTTCAATTCTGATTGTATTTATTTGTATCTTTTCACTTTTTTTCTTTGTTACTCTAACTAGGGGTTTGTCCATTTTATTGATCTTCTCAAAGAACCAGCTTTTGGTTTTGTTGATTTTTTTTCTCTTGTTTTGTTTGTCCTCAATTTAATTTATTTCTGCTCTAATCTTTATTGTTTCTTTCCTTCTGCTTGCTTTGGGATTGGTTTTTTGTTCTTTTTCTAATGTCTTCAGTTATTCAATTACATCTTTGATTTTTGCTCTTTATTCTTTTTAATACAGGCATTTAGGGCTATAAATTTCCCTCTCAAGACTGCCTTCCCTGATCCGTAAGTTATGATATTGTGTTTTCATTTGTCTCAATATACTTGCCGATTTCACTTGCAATTTCTTCTTTGACCCACTGATTATTTAGGAGTGTGTTTACCCTCCACACATTTGCAAACTTACTTCTTTCCTGTCTATTATTGATTTTCTATTTTATTCCATTATGATTTGAGAAGGTGCTTTGTATAGTTTCAATCTTTTTATATTTATTGAGAGCTGCATTGTGCCCTAACATGTGGTCTATCCTGGAGAAAGATCCATGGGCCCTTGAGAAAAATGTAAAATGTATAACCCATTCATACATTTAGGTGCAACGTTGTGTATATGTCTATTAGGTCTTACTAGTTTATCATATTGTTCAAGTTCTTTGTTTCCTTGTTGATTTTCTATCTAGTTATTCTATCTAATGATGAGTGGTATTTTGAAGTCTAATGATTATTGTAGAGATGTCTATTTCTCCCTTCAGTTTTGCCAGAGTTTACCTCATATTTCTTGGGGCATCCTGGTTAACTTCATAGATACTTATTACTGCTATATCTTTCTGGTGGATTGTTTCTTTTGTTAATATATAATGGCCTTTTGTATCTTGCATTTAAAGTCTGTTTTGTCCAATATTAGGATAGCTACCTATGCTCTTTTCTGGTTACTATTTGCATGGGCCATCTTTTTCCAGTCTTCCACTTTCAGCCAGTTTGTATCTCTGGGTCTAAGTAAAGTCTCTTTTAAGCAGCATATGGATGGCTCATGTTTTTATCCATTCTGTCTTTTACATATTTTAATTGAGGGATTTAATCCATGCACATATAATGATATTACTCTAAATGCATTATTTACTTCCCCCATTTTATTCTTTGGTTTTCATGTGTCATATTTTTTTCTTTTTATTCTTTTGGTTATCCTTTCTGCTATTCTTTTTTCTATACTCTCCTCCAATCCTCTCTCTCTTGTTTTTTTCTTTTAGGCTCTATGGATTCCTTTAATATTTCCTGCAATGGTAGCTTCTTTTTTATGAACTCTTTTAGTTTCTGTTTGTGCATATTTTATACTCTCCTTCATATTTGAAGGACAGTTTTGCTGGATAAAGAATTCTCTGCTTGCAGTTTTTCTCTTCCAGTTTTCTAAGTGTACTATACCACTGTCTTCTTGCCTTCATAGTTTCTGATAAGAAATCCATGCTAAGTCTTACTGGGCATCCCTTGTATGTGATAGTTTGCTTCTCCCTTGCTGCTGTCAGAATTTTCTCTGTATCTTTGACATTTGATGTTTTTAGTAGTATGTGTCTTGGAGTAGGTCTATTTGGATTTACTTTGATTGGGATATGGTGCACTTCTTGGACATGTAAGTTCATTTCTTTCATGAGAGTTGGGAAATTTTCAGCTATTATTTGCTCAGATACACTTTCTTCCCCTTTTCTCTTCTCTTTTCCTTCTGAAATTCCCATGACATGTATGTTTTTGTATTTCATGTTGTCATTTAACTGCCTGAGTCCCTTCTCAGTTTTTTTCATTATATTCTCTCTCTGTTCTTTTCTGTCTTCAATTTCTGCTATTCTGTCTTTGGTATCACTTATTCTTTCTTCCATCATTTTGAGTCTGCTGTTGTATGCCTTTAATGTGTTGTTTATTTATTTATTTCTTCCCATCCCCTCAATGTTGTTGTTTGCATTGGCTATGTCTGTTTGTTGTATGCTCATCTTCTTTTTTTGTAAGGAGACACTGGGAACCAGACCTGGGAGCTCCTGTCTGGGAGGCAGGCGCCTAATCACTTGAGCCACCTCCACTCCCTGCTTTGTTGATCTCTCATTCTGTTTTTCTTCTTTGTGTTTCTTGTTGCATCATCTTGTCATTAGCTCACTGCACCAGCCTGTCTGGTCAGCTCACTCTCTTGCTCGTCTTCTTTAGAAGGCCTAGGAACTGAACCCAGGACCTCCCATGTAGTAGGCAGGAGCTCAATTACTTGAACCACATTTGCTTCCCTTTAATAAGTCTTTTTTAAAATTTTAAATAAAGGTTATTTATTTGGGGTAGGAGCTTACAGATACCAGGCCATACGGCATAGGTTACTTCCCTCACCAAAGATTATTTCCACGTGTTGGAGCAAGATGGCTGCCAACGTCTTTTAGGGCTCAGGCTTCCTGGGTTTCTCTCTTCCCAGGTCTTGCTTCTCTCTGGGCTCATGGTTCCTCTTTTCCCAGGACTTGCTTCTTTCTGGGCTCAGGGTTCCTCTCTTTCCAGTGCATGCTTCTCTTTCCATATTGTGCTTAGTTCCTGGGGCTCCAGCTTAAGAGTTCAGCATCAAACTCCAACATCAAAACTCCAATATCAAAATCCTCTTTAATGTGTTTTTGATCTCACCTATTGTGTCTTTTCTTCCCATGAACTCTTTTACTCTTCTATTCAAGATTTAAAATTCTTCTTTGTGCTTGCTCAATGTCTTTTTTTTTTCTTCAAAGATTTATTTTATTTATTTCTCTCCCCTTCTCCCCCCTCCCCCTAGCCCCAATTGTCTGTTCTCTGTGTCTGTTTACTGTGTTCTTCTTTGTCCAATTCTGTTGTTGTCAGCGGCATGGGAATCTGTGTTTCTTTTTGTTGCGTCATCTTGTTGTGTCAGCTCTCCATGTGTGCGGCGCCATTCCTGGGCAGGCTGCACTTTCTTTCGTGCTGGGTGGCTTTCCTTACGGGGCACACTCCTTGTGCGTGGGGCTCCCCTACGCGGGGGACACCCCTGTGTGGCAGGGCACTCCTTGCACGCATCAGCACTGCACGTGGGCCAGCTCCACACGGGTCAAGGAGGCCTGGGGTTTGAACCGCGGACCTCCCATGTGGTAGATGGATGCCCTAACCACTGGGCCAAGTCCGCTTCCCTCAATGTCTTTTTGATGTCGCTTATTTCTTTAGCTATATTGTCTTTCAACTCATTAATTTGATTTTGGTAATTTGTATGCATCTCATTAATTAGTTGTCTCAAATCCTGCATCTCTGCTGGGTCTTTGATATATTCCTTTTCTTGTGCTTTTTGCTGATATCTAGGCATCTGATTAGGATGTTAGTTTATTCAGATGTTCAGTTTCTTTCTCTTTTGTTTGGATTTAGTGGCAGCAGGCTGTGTGTTACTGCTGCTCTTTGATTCTTCATTCCACCTGAATCCTTAGGTTTGTCCCTCTCAATTGCTCAAAACTGGGCTCTGGACCCAGTAATGGGTTGCAGACCCACTTCCCAGGGCCTTGGGGAGGGACAGTACAAAGGCCACAAAAAGCTCTCTTACTAGTATTTACTTTTAATTTTCTCATATGTACTTTTGTCCTTTTGTGTCTGGCTTATTTCACTCAACATGTCTTCAAGGTTCATCCATGTTGTCACATTTATCAGGCTTTCATTCCTTTTGACAGCTGAATAATATTCCATTGCATGTATATACCACATTTACCCATTCATCAGTTGATGGATACTTGGGTTGCTTCCATCTTTTGACAATTGTGAATAATGTTGCTATGAACATCAATGTCCAAATATCTGTTTGAGTTCCTGCTTTCAGTTCTTTTGCATATATACTTAGAAATAGGATTACCAGGTCATATGGTAGTTCTATACTTAGTTTTCTGAATAACTGCCAAACTGTCTTTCACAGCAGTTGCACCATTTTACATTGCCTCCAGCAATGAATGCATGCTCCAATTTCTATTCCTCTCCAACACTTGTTATCTTCTATTTTTTAAATACCAACCAGTCTAATGGGTGTGAAATGGAATCTCATTGTGGCTTTCATTTGCATTTCCTTGATGGCTAGTAATGTTGAGCATCTTTTCATGTGTTCTCTGGCAAATTGTATAACTGTTTTGGAGAGATATCTGTTCAAGTCTTTTGCCCATTTTAAAAAATTGGGTTCTTTGTCTTTTTATTGTAAAGTTGAAGAATTTCTTTATATATACTGGATATTAATCCTTTAACACATATGTGGTTCCCCAATATTTCTTCCCATTGTGTAAGCTGTCTTTTTACCTTTGATAAAGTCCATTGAGCAACAAATGTTTTTAGTTTTGATGAGGTCCTTTTATCTACTTTTTCTTTTGTTGCTTGTGCTTTGTGTGTAAAGCACAACCTAACCTAAGGTCCTGAAGATGCTTTCCTAAGTTTTCTTCTAGGAGTTTGATAGTTCTGGCTTCTATATTTAGGTCTTTGATCCCTTTTGAGTTAATTTTTGTATATGGTGTGAGGCAGGGGGTCCTCCTGTTTTCTTTTTGCAAATGGAGATCCAGTTTTCCCAGTATCATTGGTTGAAGAGACTATTCTTTCTCAATTGAGTAGTCTGTGGCACTTTGTCAAAAATCAGTTGACCATATATATAAAGGTTGATTTCTCAGCTCTCAACTGAATTCCATTGCTCTCTCTATCTGTCCTTATGCCAGTACCGTGCTGTTTTGATTACTGTGGCTCTGTAACATGCTTTAAAACTGGGAAATGTGAGTCCTCAAATTCCCATTTTTCTTTTTCAAGATGACTTTAGCTGTTTAAGGCCCCTTACCCTTCCATGTAAATTTTATGATTGGTTTTTCCATTTTGGCAAAGAAACTTGTTAGAATTTTGATTGGGATTGCATTGAATCTTTACATTGTTTTGGGTAGTATTGACATCTTAATGATATTTAATCTGCCAACCCATGAACATGGAATATCTTTCTCTTTATTTAGTATTTAGTTCTTCTTTAATTTCTTTTACTAGTGTTTTGTAGTTTTGTGTACAATTCCTTTACATCCTTGGTTAGATTTATTCATAGATATTTGATTCTTTTAGTTGCTATTGCAAATGGATTTTTTTTTCTCTTGATTTCTTGTTCTGATTGTTTATTGCTTCTGTATAAAAACACTACTGATTTTTGGGTGTTGATCTTGTACTCCACCACTTTGCTGAATTCATTTATTAGTTTTAGGAGCTTTTTTTGTGGATCTTTCAGGATTTTCTGCATATTGGATCATATCATCTGCAAATAGGGAAAGATCTATTTCCTTTCTAATTTGGATGCCTTTTATTTCTTTTTCCTACCTTATTGCTCTGGCAAGAACTTCCAGTTCAGTATTCAATAATGGTTATAATGATCATCCTTGTCATGGTCCTGATCTTAGAGGGAAAGCTTTCAGTCCTTCACCATTAAGTATGTTAGCTGGGTGTGCCCTTTATCATGTTGAAGAAGTTTCTTTCTATTCCTCGAGTTCTAAGTGTTTTTCTCAAGAAGGGGTGCCATATTTTGTCAAATGCCTTTTCTGTGTTGATTGAGATGTTCATGTGGTTCCCCCCCCCCTTTATTCTGTTAATGTGGTGTATTACATTAATCACTTTTCTTATGTTGAACCAAACTTGCATACATGGTGAATCCCACTCCATCATTATGTATAATTATTTTAATATGCTGTTGCATGCAGTTTTCTAGTAATTTTATTGAGGAGTTTTGCATCTATCTTCATAACAGGTAGTGGTCTGTAGTTTTCTTGTGGCATCTTTATCTGGCTTTGGTAGGAAGGTGATATTGACCTTGTAGAATGAGTTAGGGAGTGTTTCCTCCTTGTCAGTTTTTTCGGGAAGAGTTTGAGCAGAATTGGAGTTAAGTCTTCTTAAAATGTTTGGTACACTTTCCTTATGAAACCATCTGGTCTTGGGATTTTCTTTGTTGGGAGGTTTTTGATTATTGAGTCAATCTCTTTACTAGTTAGTAATTGGTTTGTTGAGCTCTTCTATTTCTTCTTTAGTCAATATAAGTAGTTTCTGTGTTTCTAAGAATTTGTCCATTTCATCTAGGTTATCTAATTTCTTGGCATACTGTTGTTTATAGAATCCACTTATAGTCCTTTTTATTTCAGTAGTAATGTCCCCTTTTTCATTTTTTTAAAACATTAATTTCTTTTCATTTTCTCGTCTCTTCCCCCTCCCCCACCCTCCTGTTTTTGCTGTCTGTGTCCATTTGCTGGGTGATCTTCGGTATCTATTTCTCTTTTTTTCTTCTCTTCTTGTCTTTCTCCTCTAGGATTCACCGGGATTCAATCCTAGGGACCTCGGATGTGGAGAGAAGTTTCCTGTCAATTGTGCCATCTCAGTTCCTGGTCTCTGCTGCACTTCACCTTTACTCTTTCCTTCGTCTCTCTTTTATCTTCGTCTCTCATCTTGCTGTGTGACTCACTTGCACAGACCCTGGCTCACTGCACAGGCACTTGGCTTGCTGTGTGGGCACTTGGCTTGCTACATGGGCACTGGCTCGCACGGGCACTGACTCACCACATGGCCACTCACATGGGAACTCAGTTCACCATGCGGGCTCTCACACAGGCACTTGACTCACTGTGTGGACTTGCAGCTCTCCATGTGGGCACTCAGCTCTCTGCAAGGGCATCCACATGGGCACTCAGTTTGCTGTGTGGGCACTTGGCTCACCGTGTGGGCACTTGGCTCACCATGCAGGCACTCAGCTTATCATGTTGGCACTGACTCGCTGAGTAGGCATGCTTTCTCTTCTTTTTCACCAAGAGGCCCCTGGGTCCTCCCATATGGTAGGCAGAGGCCTTATCACTTGAGCCACATCCACTTTCCCCCTTTTCAATTGCGATTTTTTTAAAAGGAGGTACTGGGGATTGAACCCAGGACCTTGTACATGGGAAGCAGGTGCTCAACCACTGAGCTACATCTGTTCCTTTTCATTTCTGATTTTTGTTATTTGAATTCTCTCTTTTTTTCTTCTTTGTTAGTCTAGCCAAATTCTGTTGATCTTCTGAAAGAGCCAAATTTTGGTTTTGTTTATTTTTTTTTCTATTTCATTTGTCTCTGCTCTAATTTTTATTTCCTTCCTTCTGCTTGCTTTTGGTTTAGTTTACTGTTCTTTTTCTAGTTCTTCCAGTTTTGAGGTTAGTTTTTTATTTGAAGTCTTTCTTCTCTTTTCAAATAAGCATTTAGAATTTCCTTATCAGTACTGCCTTCTCTGAATCCCATACTTTTTGATATATTTTATATTCATTTTCATTAACCTCAAGATATTTCCTAATTTTGCTTCTTACTTCCTCTATAACCCCTTTTAGGTAGGGTGCGGGGTATATGGGGACCTCATAATTTTTGAATGTAACATTTAAAAGAAAATAAAGAAGAAAAAATTAATTAATTTAAAAAAGTGTATGTTGTTTAATTTCCACATATTTGTGAATTTTCCCATTCCCCTTCTGTTATTGATTTCTAGCTTAATTTCATTGTAGCTGGAGAATATACATTATATAATTTCAACATTTTTGTATTTATTGAGACTTGTTTTGTGATTAGCTGTATGGTCTATCCTGGAGAATGATCCATGTACACTTGAGAAGAATGCTTATTCTGTTTTTGTTGGGTGCAGCATTCTACCTATGTCTGTTAGGTCTAGTTGTCTCAGTGTTTCATCCAAGTCCAGTACTTCCTTACTGATCTTCTGACTAGATGTTCTATCCATTATTGAGAGTGGTGTATTATAGTTTCTTACTATTAATATAGAACTATCAATTTCTCCCTTCAAACTTGACAATAGTTGCTTCTTGTATTTTGGGGCTGTGCTGTTAGGTACATTATTATTTATAATTTTTACATCTTCCTGTTGAATTGCCCCCTTATTGGTATGTAATGACCATCTTTGTCATTTTAACAATTTTTTTAATTTAAAAATTTATTTTTTATATCAATGTTACAAGTTACTCAGTTAACAAAAGGTAATAACTACAATAACAGTAATTCTGCTTTGGTCAGCAATTACACTTCCCTTACTTTTGTTCATTCTTCAGTCTTGAAAGATTTGGGACAATGTCCACTCTGACTGTTTCAAGCTGAGGGGGGATGTAGGTGCTATGCGTGGAGGAATGTTATTATTTTGCTTGCAGTTGAAGATACTCCTTGCTTCAGGGATGGGACTGGTCCATCATCATCATTTCTTTAGTTGTCCAGGGCAAGCCCAAAGAACTGGAGAGTAGGAATTGGCTGCATATCTGCTGGATTTCAGGGCTCAACCAGCACAGGAATCATCTGAAGACTTTAAGTCTCTGAGAAACACACTTAACAGATAAATTGGAAATTGTAGTTTCAGATAAAAGGAGTAGAAGAATCATAAGTAGGGGATTTAGAAATAAGTATAACTGTATTATAGTGGGGACATAGATTTTCATATATTCCCAGGTAGAACCTATGGAGAGTGTTGATATCATGTGGCTCTGTGGCTTTCCTATCATGTCCAGATGGCCCTCCAGCCCTCAGGAATACTTTTTTTGAGGCCTTGTTTTCTGTGACAGTTCATGAAATCTGGCTGAGATCTGCATAAGCGTGACTTCCAGAATGACCTCCCAACTCACTTTGAAATCTCTTAGCCATAAAAACTCTATTTAATTTAATATTTCCCTCTTTTGGTCAAGGGCTTTCTCCGAATGCATTGCTGGTTAACACTTGGTAATAATCCCTTGGTGCTAGAGAGGCTCATCCTTGGGCTTGGTAACTGTTTTTTACTTAGTCTATTTTATTGGATATTGGTACGGCCACCCAAGCTCTCTTTTGGTTATTACTTGCATATTACATTTTTTCCATCCTCTCACCATCAACCTATTTGTATCTTTGGCTTTGAGTTTCTTACAGACGGCATATAGGTAGGTCATGCTTTTTTATCCATTCTTCAGATCGCTACCTTTTGACTGGAGAGTTTAATCCATTTACATTTAAAGTCACTACTGATATTACAGGTCTTTCTTTGGCCATTTTGCTTTTTAGCCTTTAGTCTTGTATCTCATTTCTGTTAAAGCTTACTTTTATATTTCTTTGCTTTTTTTGTTTTTTCTCATTGTCTGCTCTTGTTGTTGTTGTATGTTTTTTTTTTCTTTAGGAGGCACCAGGAACCAAACCTGGGACCTCCCATGTGGGAGGCGGGCACTCAACTGCTTGAACCACATCTGCTCCTATTTTTGCTTTTAATATTTCTTTTTTCTTTCTGCTCCTCAGTCTGACTCATTTTAAGTGCCTTATCTTCAGGTTCACTGATTCTTTCTTCTGCCAGAACCATTCTCCTCTTGAAACCCTCCTGGACATTTTTCGTTTAAGATATTATGGCTTGCAACTCCAGCAGTTCTGTTTGGTTCCTTTTTAAAGTTTCTGTCTATTTACTTGCACTCTCATATTGTTCTTTCATTGTTTTCCTGATACCCTGTAGTTCTTTCTCTGTGCTTTCCTTCAACCCCTTAAGCATTTTAAAGATAATTTTTAAAAAGACTTTGTTTGTTATGTCCACGTTCTTCTTCATTGCTGTTTTCTGTATTTTTATCTTCTTCCTTTGGATGGGGCATTATTTCCTGTTTTTATAGTTGTCTTGTACTCTTTTTTTTTTCACATTATGCATTTTAATATTTTAAAATGTAAAACCTAGGGTTTATTCCCTAGAATATCTGTTTCCTGGATTTTAACCAGCTGGTGATAAGACAGAGAGATTCTTGAGCTTCAGCCTCCTGTCAGGAAGGTCTGCTCAAGGTGAGGGCTCCCCTATCTTCCTGGGCCTCTGTCTTGTCCTGGGATTCTGTTTGTTAGTTGTTCTGGAGTTCCCCCTCTATTTCCCAGGGACATATCTTCCTTTCCTGGGTACCTGAAGCCTGCAGGCCTTTGTCCTAGACTCTCTGCTTCTATAACTCTTTATACTCTTTTCATTGTCTCACAGTGCTTTTGCCTGGAGGGGAAATTCAGGAAGGAGGGTCACCTGGGGAAGATTTTCCCAGTTTGGTCTTTCCCAGCCCAGCAGGGCCAGGGATCTGTGAAGAGGCTGCAGAGCAGCTCCAAAGTACCCTGTGGAGATGGTCTGGAAGGCGTCAAAAGCTTCTCCGATGGCTCCTGAAAGCTGAGCATTCCTGGCTTGATCAGCAAATCCAGCCCCTCAGCTAACTGCCCCCTGCATCCCTGAGAAGACCCTGCATCTCTAAATCTCCACCCCTTCAGTCCCTCTCTGGGGAGGGAGGAAACAATGGCTGATGCTGCCTTTGTCAGAGACCTACACCTAGACTGTTTGAAACAATAGCTGCCCTCAGAGCTAGGACCCGGCAATCCAAACTCACTAATCAAAAGCTGTGATCCGGGATTGGCCTTGTGCACCTCTGTTCTTGGGGAAGAGGATTTTTACATCCCTTTCTACCAGCAGCAGCTAGCCAGGGTCTGGACACTGCCGCAGCCTGCCGTGACAGTAGGGGATGGGTGCTGGCAGTGTTAATGGAGTGTATTAGTCAGCCAAAGGGGTGCTGAGGCAAAATACCAGAAATTGGTTGGTTTCTGTAAAGGATATTTGTTTGGGTTAGGAGCTTACAGATACCAGGCCATAAAGCATAAGTTACTTCCCTCACCAAAGTCTATTTTTACATGTTGGAGCAGATGACTGCCAATGTCTGCAAGGGTTCAGGCTTCCTAGGTTCCTCTCTTCCAGGGTCTTGCTTCTCTCTGGGTTCAGGGTTCCTCTCTTCCCAGGGCTTGCTTCTTCCTGGGCTCAGGGTTCCTCTTCCTGGGGCTTGCTTCTGTTTCCTCTGTGAGCTTACTTCCTGGGGCTCCAGCTTAGGGCTTCAGCATCAAACTCCAACATCAAGACTCCAACATCAGGGAAGTGGATGTGGCTCAAGTGATAGAGCTTCTGCCTACCACATGGGAGGACCTGGGTTCGATCCCTGGGGGCTCCTGGTGAAAAAGAAGAGAAAGTGTGCCCACATGGCAAGCCAGTGCCCGTACAAGTGGCCGTGTGGTGAGCCAGTGCCCTACACAAGTGAGTCACTCAGCAAGATGATAATGAAACAAAAGAGAGATGAAGGGGAGAGTCAAGGTGAAGCACAGCAGAAACCAGGAACTGAGGTGGCTCAATTGACAGGGAACCTCACTCCCCATCAGAGGTCTCCAGGATCAAATCCTGGTGAATTGTAGAGGAGAGAAAAGGAGAAGAGAAGCCAACACAGGCAGCAAAAACAGCAAGGTGGGAGGAGGGGAAGGGGGAAAATAAAGAAAGAAAGAAATCTTTAAAAAACAAACAAACAAACTCCAACATCAAAAACCCTTCAGTATCAAAAAGCTTCAACCCTGTCCTTTGCCATGCCTTTCATCCTATTGATGTGGCCCAATCAAAGCCCTAATCATAACTTAATTATGCCAGGTACGACCAGATTACAAACATAATCCAATATCTATTTTTGGAATTCATAACCCTATCAAACTGCTACATGGATTGTGTAATCTATACCTCTTTTCTGTAATTTATCAGCCTCTTCTGTTTGCTCCTCCCTGGATGCTATACAGTGTTCTTCTTGCCTCTGGCAGTTTCAAAATAGTTGTTTCAGATAGTTTCTGCATAATTAAAAGTTGTTTTGGTGGAAGAAGTTAATTCTGGTAGTTTCTTACTTGGCCTGTGTTGGGCCATTCTTTTCCAGGTATCTCAGTTTTAACAACTCATAATGCAGCCTCCTCCACTTGGGCTCTTTCATACAGAGGATCCACAGGGCCCTTGGTTGTTATGGTCATTTTCTCAATGGTATATATTTGCTAATCAAATTTTGCCCTGTTGCTCTGTTTCCATGCCTTTCAGTTTTATTACCAAATTAGAGTCCAATCTTTTGAAGATATTTAAAATAGCAGTTAACCTTGGGATGTCTAGTACCAGGAATGTACATCACTCTCCTGAAGTGAGGACAGCTCTGAAGGACAGCTGTGATCAAGGTCACACATGGGCAGGCAGTGACAGCTTGACTTCCACTCATTTGATTGTGTTTGCAAGACACAGCTGATTGTCAAATATACCTCTTTTCAGAAATGAGAAAATGTGAAGAAAAATTAAAAAGAGTGGGTCATAGACTTGAAGACAGATTGTTAACTCTGTTAATTCTTAAAATAACCAGGCAGAATAGATAAGTTGGCTTTTGAAATAAGGATACTCGGCGGCGGAATTGGCCCAGTGGTTAGGGCGTCCATCTACCACATAGGAGGTCTGCGATTCAAACCCTGGGCCTCCTTGACTCATGTGGAGCTGGCCCATGTGCAGTGCTGATGTGCGCAAGGAGTGCCGTGCCACGCAGGGGTGTCCCCGCGTAGGGGAGCCCCATGCGCAAGGAGTGCGCCCCATAAGGAGAGCCGCCCAGCACCAAAGAAAGTGCAGCCTGCCTAAGAATGGCACCTCCCACACGGAGAAATAACACAACAAGATGATGTCGCAGCAAAAAGAAACACAGATTCCCGTGCCGCTGACAACAACAGAAGCAGACAAAGAAGACGCAGCAAATGGACACAGAGAACAGATAACTGGGTTGAGGGGGGGAGAGGAGAGAAATAAATAAATAAAATGAAAAATCTTAAAAAAAAAAAAGAAGTAAGGATACTAAGGAGCAGAGAGTTTGTGACTTACTAAAATCACAGCTACGTGTATGTGGTAGATTTAGGAGCATAGAACCTAGATTTTCTGCTTCTAATGCTGGCACTTTCCACCACTACTCAAGAAAAACTTAATAAGGCACACTAGAAGCTCCAAGAGGAGAGGGAGTCTTTATTGTTTTGTGCACTGATGATTCTTAAAGACCTAGAACAGGGTCTGGCAGATACTAAGTACTCAATAAATATTTGCTGAATATACTCAATCATTATGGAAAGAATAGAAATGTAAGCATGCCCTTCTCTTCCTGGAAACAAAGTCACTAACTCTTTTTGGGTAGTGGGAAAAAAGGAGGGAAAATGGCTAAACATTTTCTAGGAGTGATATAGTTTCTGGTTCTCTGTTTTTTTTTCAATTTTGCAGGAAAAGCAAAATGTGAGGAGAGGAAGTCTGTTCCCAGCTGAGAGTGTTTATCAGCACCTGCTTGGTGGACAGCACCAGAGTTGCTCCTAGAATTCTTCTCCCCATCTCTTACAAACCAGTATCAAGAGGTCTCAATAAATTGCGCAGTTAAAAAATAATAATGACAAAGGGAAATAAATATGACATCTTACTATAAAGGAAGTACATGTATAGGGCATATATTAATCAACAAATTGTTACGTTTAAAAAAAATATGAAATGTTTTGAAAATGCCAAAGCTCTGTTTAGTTCATCTATAAAATATGAAGATTGATATATTTGAGCAAAGACTGTGTGCCAGGCCTTGTCCCTAGGATTTTCATTGAGATCATTTAAGCCTCAAAATAACTCTAGGAGGTAATTGTTATCTCCATTTCACATTTGATGATATTGAAGGTGATTTGGCTATGGCCATAGAACTAGTTAGTGGTGGAGCCTGTAGGGATGTTTAATTCAGTCCCCACGACCCTGTGGATTTTCTATTCTATTCGAAGCTTAAGGCCAGAATGGACTTTAGAAATCCTTTTATACTCCTTGTATAGATGAGGACACTGATCCCATGTGGATTTAAAGTGACTTGCTTAGTAGAGTCATGACTAGAATTCAGCTTTTCTGAACAAGGTATTAAACAATGAGTAAACGCAGAATGTCATTGATGTTTAAAATAGCTGAGTAGTCAGAGAACTCAAACGAGTTGAATTTTAGTTTGTTAGGCTGCTGAAATGCAGTATACCAGAAATAGGTTGGCTTTTATAATGGAGATTTATTAACTTACAACCTGACAGTCCTGAGGCCATGAAAATGTCCAAATCAAGGCATCATCAGGTGATGCTTTCCCCCCAAAGACCAGCTGCTGGAGATCCTGGACTCCTCTGTCACATGGCCAGGCACTTGGCAGAGTGTCCTGGTCTCTCCCTTCTCTTCTGGGTTTTGTTGCTTTCAGTGTCTGGCTTCAGTGGCTTTTTCTCTCAGCTCTTATGGCTTCCTTTCTCTCTCTCTTTATTTATCCCATTTGTAAAGGACTCCAGTAAGAGGATTAAGATTCACCCTGAGCCATGCCTCAGCCGAAGTAACCTAATCAAAAGGTCCCACCTGCAGTAGGTTCACACTGACAGGAGTGGATTAGCTCTAAGGGCATGATTTTTCTGGGGTCCATAAAAGCCTCAAACTGCCATATGTTGTAAATTGTATCTTAAATAACCAGAATTACTAATTGTATATCTGGTATCACTGTTTTTGATTCCAGACACTCTTGAATTAAGGTGTTTTGCCATCTTGGACTTCTTTTTTTGCTAACAGTGTTCCAAAACTGTTGGGAACTTCTATTGTGGGCAATAATTCACATCCTCACTTGCCAGATTTTGCTAGTGTACTTTCCTGTGTTCAGATTAACATGTTTTGCATTTTTTTTGCTCCTTCTTTTCTTTTTTTCCTCTTCTTCTTTACCTTGCCTTATGTAGTTTACTAGTATTGCATAGAATGCAATGTCTACTTCCTTATTCTGGTAAGGTTAGAAAAAAGATATTTCAGTCTAGAGTCAGTGCCCTCTCTGTTCCCACTTCTACTTCCTCGTTCCAACTCATCCTTCAAGTTTCCCCTTCTCCAGGCAGATGAAAGTGAGCATTCCAGTTTGAATTGGGTGTTCTCTCCTATGTTCCCATGTGTTTTGTGATATTGTAAACCACTTGCCAGAAAATACTCAGCACCTGCCACATGTGAGAGCGAGTTACTCTCAGGAACAGAGGAACTGAGGCAGACAGTGGACAGAAAAATGCAACATGGATGAATATCTTTCCTTCACATTCACTTGTGAGTGTTTATTCTGTGGCAGGCATTGTGCTCAGCACTTTATGTGTGTGATCTCATATCAATCTCTCAACAACCTTGTGCTCCCTGTTTTAGAGAAGAGACACTTAGAGAACTTCTGTGATTTGCCCAGGGTCGGTTAAGTTTCAGAGCTGCTCCCAAGCCCAGGTCCAGAGCCCAGAGCCCAGGTTCTTAGCCACTGTGCCTCTTCCTCCCCCTGCAGCTTCTGCCTTTATCAGGGCAGCTACCACGCCCCCATACTGGGACCCTCCTGAGCAGGAGCAGGGCTGACAAGCATGTGTTGGGGCTCAGGCACTGACAGGCCACAGCGTTCATGCGACCAGCCTGACTGACTCAGCGAACTTGAAAGAGCTCAATGTGTGTAAAATCATGTACGTCCAAAGGTTTTCATCACTGCATTGCTTGTCATAGCAGAAGATTAGAAATAGCCTAAATGTTTATCAACAGGAGATTAAGTTATGATATATTCATACAACAAAATTATGAAATTTAAGAATGAGGAATCTATATATGGATATGGAACAACGTAAAAGCCGTGCTCTTCAGTGGAAAAAGGCAGGTATAGCAGAGATGCTACCTTGTTTAGCATCAAGAGTATGCTATTTCTGGCTGGAGGGGAGAGAGTGTATACGTTTTTATTTTATTTATTTATATATATTTCTTTATTAGAGAAGTTGTACTATTTGCTTGTTTATGCATAAAATATCTTTGGAAGAATAGACAAGAAGTTGATAATGCTGGTTGCTTCTGAAGAGTGGCTTGGGGAATGCAGGGAGAGAGGCTGTCCACTGTGTACCCTTTTTGTGCCTTTTGAATTCGAGCCACCTAAATTTAAAAAAAGATGTATGTGAAATAAAAGAAATAAAGATCACCGCCTGGGAATGAAAACACACACAGGAAGGCTCTGTGGGCTGTGTGCTCTTCACGGAGCACGCTCCCGGCCCTGGCACCGCAGACACTTGGGCTTTTGTGCAAACTGAACCAAGGTGAAACGACGGTTCAGATTCCTATTGCAGGAAGGGCACCTCATCTCTTGTAATATTCCTGCTAAAAAATCATTTCCTGAATCGAACATGAAGAAATATCAGACAAATTCAAAGTGAGGGACATTCTGCAAATTAAATGTCCCCTACATTAAAAAAGCATTGGGAAGTTGACATGGCTCAACTGATAGAGCATCTGCCTACCATATGGAGGCTCTAGGGTTCTATACCCAGGGCCTCCAGGCCCATGTGGTGAGCTGGGCCATGCACAGTGCTGCTGCGCTCAAGAAGTGCCGTGCCATGCATGGGCATGCCTGCGTGGGGGAGCCCCATGCGCAAGGAGTGTGCCCTGCAAGGAGAGCCACCCTGCGTGAAAAAAGCGCAGCCTGCCCAGGAGTGGCGCCGCACACACAGAGAGGTAACGCAGCAAGATGATGCAACAAAAAAAGAAACACAGATTCCCGTGCCACTGACAACAACAGAAGTGGACAAAAAGAAGAACACACAGCAAATGGACACAGAGAACAGACAACTGGGGCGGGGGAGCGGGGGTGGGGTGGGGGAGAGGGCAGGAAGGGGAGAGAAAGAAGTAAAAATAAAAAAAATAAAAACTGTAGCAGGTTTATTTCACATACCATACAATCAATTCACCCTGAATATCTTTTTATATATCTTTAAGTAGAACTGCTATATAAGGAATGTATAATTTTTTTTTTCAAAAATCAAATTTGTTAGGGTATAATTTATAAAGATAAAATTTGTGTGTTTGTTTTCTTCATTAAAAAATTTTATTGAAGTATATCACTCCTACATGAACATACTTAAACATAAGTGTATAGCAGGAGTTGGGAACTTACAAAACAAACATGCATACCCTCGCTCAGGGCTCCCATACATCACCTTGCGTTGTTGTGAACGTTTGTAATGTTTGTTATAAACCATGAAAGAGCATCATCAGAATGTTACTCCTAACTATAGCCCATTTCTTATATTTGGTGTATTTTCCCCCCAACCTACCCGATCATCATGTAACACCCTGTATTAGTATTACATATTTGTTACAGCTCATGAGCGAACCTTCTCCGCTTTGTTCTGTTATCCACAGCCCATCTTCCACCATAGGATTCACTGTGTTACACAGCCCCATGCTCGGTAAGGTCCACTAAAAAAAAATTCACTTGTTTTAATTGAATATGTCGGTGACTTTTGACACATGCATTTCCCATGTAACCACCACTGCAGTGCAGATACAAGACATAGCACATTTCCATTTCTCCAGAAATTTCCCTCATGCTGCATCGAGTTCACCAGGTGAACTGTTGGTGGACATTTGCATTGTTTCCAGTACTCTCTGAATGGAGTAAGAGGCGTGGGGATCTGTGGGGTGTGTGTGTGTTGGGGGGCAGGTGACAAGGGTCATGCAGCAGGAACGGCCTCTAAAGTGCTCAGGAGATGGCTCCTGCCAGCTGGCACGTGGCAGTCCTTGTGTCCCAGCAGAACTAGGCACAGACATCTGGGCATTCAAGGCTCTTTTCTTTCCTTCTTCCTTGGACCTTGTTCTAGTTCTGAGACTGGAGTACGTGGGATCTAGGAATGTGCTTCTTATTTCCATTTATAGGAGAAAACTCTGGCTGGATCTCAGCCAGTAGCTTTTCTTTTCTTTAATGGTGTTCTGACCCATTTTAGCCTTTTTGTGTACGTGTTTGCTGGTTTAATGGGAGGCTGGCGGGGGGAAGGCGGCTATCAGGTATGGCAAGTCTCAGATGAGTTTTAAAACATCCACCTGTTATCATCCTCCAAAGAGTAAATTGCTTACTTCCAGAAGCCTGATTTGGAAGGGAGGAATAAGGTTCAAAATGCAGATTTCATGCATCTTAATTTTTCTTGAGGCTTTTGATTTGGTCACCCCTCTATTGACCAAATGGGAAAATAAGGTCTGTATTTGTATTCACCAAACTGTGGCCCAGAGAGTATAGACCCTCCCCCAGGCCTTGTCTTAGACTGCTGGGCATTTTGGTAGAGGTGGTGTAGGAAGTCGATGTATACAAAAACAGTGAACAGGAGAGGAGCAAGCTTGGACTACGAAGCGATCACTCTTGGGTTTGAACCCATCGCTTACTTGCATTTAGCATCTGTGAACCACATTCTCCTTATCAGCAGAACTGAAGTAACTACCTCAAGTATTTTTGATGAGGATAAAGTCTATCATCTATCTATCTATCTATCTATCTATCTATCTATCTGTCTGTCTGTCTGTCTGTCTGTCTGTCTGTCTGTCTGTCTGTCTATCTGTCTATCTGTCTATCTATCTATCTATCCATCCATCTATCTATCTATCTGTCTGTCTATCCCTACTATGTTAGGCAAGGTTCTCCTGAGAAAACAGAACTGACAGGAGCTGCTGAAATCATTAATTCTCCCTTTAAGGTCCTCAGCTGCTTGGATGAGCCGTCTCTCATTGCTGAAGTGTCTCTTTTGTTGATTATAGATGTAATCATCCATCAGTGTGATCAACTTACTGATGATTCAAGTCCACCACATGTCCGCACAGTAACGATCAGACCAGTGCTTGCTTGACCGAACAAGTGGGCGCCGTAACCTGGCCAAGTTGGCATAATAACTTAACCATCACACCTACTCAACCAATGAGTACCTAGAACTCTGCGGGTGTGCAATACGTTATATTAGTTCTAGAAATAATTTCTCCATTTTTACTTTTTTGTCCAGGCGTCTTATTTTTTAATGAAGTTTAATTCTTCTCTTTGTGGTTGAAGTGTTAATTTATTAAAATGTATTCATCTCGGTCCCTTTCCTTTCTTTTTTCTTCAGGCACGTTGCAGAGAGACCCTCTTGTCTTTCATGAACACATACGTGGTGGACAGATGACCGCCCCCCAATCTTTTCAGCTGTAGGTGCTCCTGGCTTGGAGCCCTCCGGTAGGGAAGCGATGGATTCCAAAGCCGAAAGCGCACACGTGTGGTCGACCCCTGCGGAACACGAGCAGAGCACTGCACAGGTGAAGAGCGATCTTTCCAGCTTTGTACTGACGGCAGTTTTTAGTTTGGTACGGTTTGCTGACAGTGGAAAAAACAACAGCAATGAAGTGGTAACGAAGGGGTGGGAGGAAGCTGACCTGTACGGAATAGGGGCTGTTCCTGCACTTTGCAACTCCATCGGTATGGCTCGCTGTGTGATTTAGAAGAAGAGCTAACCTGCCACCTACGTGCCTTTTCCCCAACTTGTTGTCATACCCTGTTTCTTACCCTGTTTTATTTTATATTTTCGGTGCTGAAAACACCAAACTTAGGTTTTTTTAATGTTATCCAATATAGGATTTTCTTCTTTGTGTGCAATGAAGTACAAGTTGTGTTTATAAAGTGGGTGGCTTTTTCTTTTCTTTTTAAATCTGGAATGTAAGCCTCTAAGTGAAAGTTGTCCCATTATGAGTCAACAGCTTTGGAGGTTAGTCACACATTCGAATGCTGCCTTCATTTTTTTGCTCTGCCTTTCCACTTGCCATCAGGACCAGCTGCAGGTTCTTTTGACTGTTCATAACAGAGGCAAAGCTCTACATTTTGGATGTGGACTTTTTTTTTTTTTGGAAAGAGTTAGTAGTCATATGGAGCCATGTTTTATATGTGACCAAAGTATAAAGTTTAGTTTTTAAGCAAAAATGGTATTATAATAAAGTAATTTTAGAAAAGGAGTTCCAGAGATGTTTTCAGCAGATTAAGAGAAAATGCTGCTTTGTTTCCCAGGGAGACTATTTTGAAGGCTACTTTCATGCAGCTATGTTATTTTGGTGTATTTTGTTTATAAACAAACATGTAGTTTTAAAGCAAATGTAGTTAAAAAGCAAAGCAAAAGAAAACCTGCTTGACACTGAACGTGACTGGGTTCTGCCTTTGTGGGTATCCAGACAGTAGACTGCAGAGCTCAGAACACTTCATTGCATCTCTTCTTGCCCATTGCACCTACTTCTGGCCAGTAATTCTGATTTTGTAGATCACCAACTGATAAGAACCAAGTGGGAAAGCTTGGATATCTCTTCTTTGGAGGAAATGTTTTTTCTTTTCTTAAGCACTAAAACTAGTCCAAGGTTTTTAGGCTAATGAAAAAAATCTAGATGTAAAATCCTAAAATTATCTTGTAGTAATGAAAACTACACAAATATGTCAAAAGCCTAGTTCTTGCAATATACAGACTATATCTTGGTGGACAAATCAAATTTACATAGAAGCTGGTGTCATCACTGGATATAGATGTGGAAGTTTGTCATGTTTCTGTGGTGGTCCATTGCATTTTGTCTGCAGGTTTCTTTCTGGAGATTAAATTAGCTTATGTCATCTTTTGGATCTATCATTCCCCACCGGAGAACACAGAAATATAAAAAGCTAGGTCCAAAGCCAAGACAGGGTCAGAGTAAGGATTCCACCCGAAGACTGCCTGACTTCAATATCAACACATGAATTATTTCTCTCCCAAATGTGTGCTTTGGCCATCTGCTCCCACACCTTCAATATAAGGCTTCAGGCTGTGAGCCAAGCTCCAGCGCCAAGAACTCGAACCTCCGAGGCTGACTATTCAGACAGTATTTCACCAAGCTCAGGTTCTCCTTTAGCTCTTAGTTCTTGGGAGATGAGAAATCCTTTACCCTGGCAACAACTGCAACAGTTGCCTGAAAACTCTTAAAAGTACCTTATTAAAATTTTCTGTGTCTGTACATATCTGGCAGGGAAGAGTTGTAGTATGTTCAGCCAACCTTTACTGATATGCTTCCAGTATGCCCTTTATGTATGAAAGAACTTGTAAAAAAGAAAATGCCCTTATTTTAGTGTGTTTGCTGAGAGGCACTATTAGTTAGAAAATATAATTTTTAAGATGGGTGGAGAGCAATTGATTTTGAGTCCAGACATTTTTTTACATTACAGAATCATTGGTATTTTATGTGGCCAGCCAGGAATCTTCAATCACTCTTCCAGGAGCAGTTAATCTCACCTTCCTGACCCCCGAGAGTGGTAGCTACACTGGAAATTTGAGGCAAAGGGGAATTTAAGTCAGTTGCCTGACGTTTAAGCAGTCAGTCTGTGACAGGGCTCTTGGCTCCTGTCTCCGGCCACTGACTCAGCCCACTTGCAGATTTATCAGATTCCACCGGGGAAATTTTAGGATCAAAAGCGTGTCCCGTGAGTGGGCTACCCCCACTGATTCTCTCCCACAGGAGTAGAAGCTGCTCACTCACCTGCTCTCTGCCCCAGGTGCACTTTGTTCAGGACACTGGAACCGTGGCGCAGATCGTCTACACCGATGACCAGGGCCGCCCCCCACAGCAGGTGGTCTACACGGCAGATGGCGCCTCCTACACGTCCGTGGAGGGGCCCGAGCACACGCTGGTGTACATCCATCCCGTGGAAGCAGCCCAGGCACGTCGCGCAGCGCTCGCTTGTCGTTTCCTGGTTCATGAGTGAATTCACCCTTTACCTCTGTTGACTCTCCGTCAGTCTCTCTGCTGGGGGCCGGGATGCGGGAATGGTTTAGATAAGATACATGCTCCCAGTGTGCTTACAGCCAGCTTGCCAAAGGAAGAGAGGGCTTCTTTATTTAAATGAAATGCAACAAGGAGTTAGAGCACCCGCTCCTTGTCAGCTCTTCTGTGCAGTGACCTTGGGTTAGGCTACGAAAATGTTACTTTTCCTAAGCATCAAGAACCAGGCCAAAAACGGCGTGCAGTTCTATATAACGTAATCAAGATGGATCTGGGGAAGAGTACAGATTATTTCAGTTACATGTGTAAGCAGAGTTGTAGTAGCTTTTTTTTTTTTTAAGATTTATTTTTTATTTATCTCCCCCCCACCCCAGTTGTCTGCTCTCTGTGCCCATTCGCTGTGTGTTCTTCTGTGACTGCTTCTAGCCTTATCAGCGGCACCGGGAATCTGTGTTTCTTTTTGTTGCGTCATCTTGTTTTGTCAGCTCTCTGTGTGTGTGGTGCCATTCCTGGGCAGGCTGCACTTTTTTTTGCGCTGGGTGGCTCTCCTTACGGGGCGCACTCCTTGTGCATGGGGCTCCCGTACGCGGGGGACACCCCTGTGTGGCACGGCACTCCTTGCGTGCATCAGCACTGCACGTGGGCCAGCTCCACACGGGTCAAGGAGGCCCGGGGTTTGAACTGCAGACCTCCCATGTGTTAGGCAGACGCCCTAACCACTGGCCAAGTCCACTTCCTATGTAGTAGCTTATTAACTGCTGTTTATTACTAACTCACTGATTTGGAGAACTGTAACAGAGACAAAGGTGATTGCTGGTAAAAGCTGTACAATTATAGCTATTTTCATTTTTTTGCCAGTGAATTGGAGCACTAGTTTCCAAATGCATTACACAAATAATTGCAGTATGTAAATATCAGTTTCTGTTGTTAGTACTTTACAAAGGTACAAAGTCCTTTGAAACAGTTTTTAGTAGGATCCCAGTCATAGCAATTTACCCTCAGGCAATGTTGAATCAAGAGGCTCAGATCACTCCAGGGAGAAATGGGGCCACCTCATGAAGGCCTTCCAAATCCGTATAAAGACAAACCAGCCAAATAGTCAGAACAGCACTTTGGAAAGCCTCTGCTTATTTTTAGTCCCTAACTATCTGAAAATAAGCTAAGAGAGCTCATGTAAAGAATGTCCTGTGCCTAGCTTTTAGTTTATTACTATGCTACTAAATGTCTGAATTATGATGTTTTTTTGGTCCCAAATCTAAGAACTCTGTCATTTGCTGAAATTCTCTTTTATGTTCTTCTAGAATTAAAACTGAACCACAATCCTTATTCCCCTAGATTTGCTGAAGACTTGGCAAGTTAAAGATCTTTAAAAGCTTTAGAGGAAAGAATATTACTTCTGGATTGGAGAAATTAATCATAAGTCCCAGACTAAAAGAGTTTGAAAAATTTCCTTCTCTAATTAGCTTTGCTGCATCCTGACCCAAATTATTGTATATTTAAAATGATTCTTTTTATTTATTTTGACCTTAACGGCTCTATCCAAGAGGAGAACCTCTGTAACATTCAGTTGAATTTATTTCCCTTTTGATTTTCTTCCAATAATAATTGTGTCTTTATATTTGAAGGAGCTGTAATCTTAGTCCATCTATAATATTCTAGTATGTCTGTATATCTCCATCTGTTTTCATTCATTCACAAATCTACTTCTGCGATATGTGGTGTTATGTGTGAGTATATGTATCCTTGTTCACAGCGCGTCTTTTTCATTTTCATGTCTTGCTTTTTAAAATTAGCTGTAACATTCAACCTCAGGAGAGACTTAGCTTGTGAGTAAAAATCATGAAGTATGTTAGACATTTGCTTATAAAATCTCTTTGGAGCCATTTGAATGAGAGGCTTTAGTTAAATGTTAGATTACCATCTTTTTCTCCTTTACTAATGAAGGATTATTGCTAGCTATACTGGAAGTTAACTCTCCCAAGAATGGTGCTTAGCAGTAGAATAATTTTCCCTGTGTAAGTAAACTGTCTGAAGATCTTTTGATAAGTTTTTTTTTTCTTTCTTTCTTCTCACTCTCTTTGCCTGCCCCCAGACTCTGTTTACAGATCCAGGCCAGGTAGCTTATGTCCAACAGGATGCTACTGCTCAGCAGGTAAGGAATTACTGTTTTTTTGTTGTTTGGGGATAATTCTGAATTTACAGTCCCTGCATTGTTTCCCATAACCCTCTGTACTCTACATTCTCTGGATATCTGTTTATGTATTAAGAATCTTCTCCTGCTCCTTTAATAAAAACAACATATAACATAATGTAACCCTTACATACTTTAGTCAGTATTCTTTGGAATAGCCTGGTAATAAAAAATACTTTGTCAGGGCAATTTAAAAATAAGCGTATAAACAGAATATTGGTTCATGTCCCAAAGAGTATTCCTGAGTTTTAAAAGTGCCTTTTATTTATTTGTTGATTTATTTTTTGAAGATTTATTTTATTTATTTATTCCCCTCCCCACCCCCAGAGCAGCTCACTGGCTGCTCTCTGTGTCCATTCATTGTATGCTCTCGGTATCTGCTTATCGTCCCTTTAGGAGGCACGGGGAACCTAACCTGGGAGTCCCTACATGGGAGACAGGCGCTCAACCACTTGAGCCACCTCTGCTTCCTGCTTTATTGTGTCTTTCATTGTGCTTCCTTGTTGTGTCTTCTTCTTGTGTCATCTTGTTGTGTCACCTTGCCATACCAGCCCATTGGGCCAGTGTACTGTCTTCCTTGTCTTCTCTAGGAGATATGGGAAACTGAACGTGGGACCTCCCATGTGGTAGGTGGGCACCCAACTGCCTGAGCCACATTTACTTCCCTATTTATTTTTTTAATTTGAAAACATTTGAGTACTTGCTACAATTTTTTCTGTTTCTCAGTTTTGTTTTGTTTTTTTTTTCTTTTCTTTTCTTTCCCCTTTTGGTTCCATTTTTAAATATCCTAAAATCCCTCCCAATTCCCACCAAGAAACATCTCTCATCACATTAAAATTTGGTAGTATTTTCCAGACATACATATATAGATAAAGATGAAACAGGGGAGAAATAACATCCTGCTCTAAATGCTGTTATTAACTTCAATACTTTTCACTTAAATTTGCTTGAAATTAGCAGAATAAAAAGAAATTGCAGTCTAACTAAAAGAGATTGGAGTTACTGTTTCCTAAACCGTGCTTCAGCTTTAATCCTGTCCTGTCTATGGACTCCCGTGGAGATGAGGTGATGACGTGGAATTCTTCTCACTTCCTCAGCACTGTTTTGTCCTAGTTACATTATTACTATAACTAACATATTTATGTTTGTAAGTAACCACAAGTATTTATAATTTTGCTGTATTCTTGACTGACATTCAGTTAGGGTTGGAGAACTCTTGAGACTTAGTTTGATGTTTTCTTCATTCCCTCTCTGTCATAATGCCTGTGTGATTCTTTAACCTTCAAGTTTTTCTTTGAAGTCCAATGACTTCACCTGCATATGAGTCAGAATTCCCTGGGACAGGGTGTATTCTTTTAACGTGTAGGTTAAGGCATTATTTCATGAAATTTTTGTCTATCAGATCTTTGGAAATCTTCGTTCCATTTTATTTGCTCATTTTTTCCGGAACATGAGCAGTGCATATGTGACTCTTCTTTTCCTCCCGTTTCTCACATTTTCTCTACCATCATTCCATCATTGTTATGCATACTCATTGCCATTTTACTTGTGAGGTTTCCTTTGGCCTGTCTGTCAGGCCACCTCACTGTCTGTCTTTCTTTCTTTTTACTTTTTAATTGCATTATTGCACATATATAGAAAAGTGCAAAGATCTTAAGCAGATAGATCAGTGATATGCTATGAAGTGAACATTCCCTATAATCAACACCGCAGTTAAACAGTGTATCATTATCAGTTCTGGAAGGTGCCCTTATACTCCCCTGCCCCAGCCATATCCCCTTCCCTTCTCCTCAAAGGAAACAATACTCTCCTGCCTGCTGACACCTTAGATTAGTTTCCTATATCTTTGAACTTTAAATAAATGCAATTATAGAGGTGGTTTCCATTTTGTCTAGCTTCTTTTGTTCTACATTATGCTTAAGAGATTCATTCATGTTGTTGAGCGTAACTGTAGGGTTTTTTCCTTCTATTTTCATTGCTATGAAATGTTCAATGTTATGAATATACTGCAATATAATTAACTGTTCCACTATTGATGGACCATCAGGTTGCTTGCAGTTTTGGCTATTAAGAATAATTGCTGCTATCGATACTTTTGTGTATGTCTTACAGTGCCCATGTGCATGCATTCCCGTTGGGTGCATACTTAACAGTGAAATGGCTAGTTTATAAGGTAGACATAGGTTCGACGTTTAATAGATAAAACCGAGCCATTTTCTGAAGTGGTGGTTTTAGTCTCCTTGGCTGCCAAAAGTAATATACCAGAAACGGGTTTGGCTTTTACAATGGAGATTTATTGGCTTAGAAGGTGATAGTTCTGAGGCTGAGAAAAATGTCCAGATCAAGGCATCATCAGGCAATGCTTTCTCCCGAAGACTGGCTGCTGGTAATCCTGGACTCCTTTGTCACCTGGCAAAGCACATGGCGGCTTCTGCGGGGCTCTCTCTTCTCTTCCTGTCTTGCTGCTTTCAGCTTCTGGCTTCCATGACTTTCTGTCTCTCTCTGTCTGAATTTCATTCTCTTCCGAAGGACTCCAGTAAGAGGATTAAGACCCACCCTGGGTCACACTGTAACTGAAGTCACCTAATCAAAAGGCTCTACTTACAATAGGCTTACACCACAGAAATGGATTAGCTTGAGGAACATGATTTTCTGGGGTCCATACACTTCAAACTGTCACAGTGATTAATAGCCACTTACATTTCTACCAGCAGTGTATGAGAGTTGGACTACCTCCTTGCTACACTTGGTCTCATTGGTCTTGTTGATTTTGGCCGTTCTACTAACTATGTATTAATACAATGTTGAGTACCATTTCATGTGTTCATTGGCCATTTAGATACATGCTTTTGTGAAATGCTGTTTAAATTCTTTTGTCCTTTTTCTATGAGGTTTTCTCCTTTTCTTACAGATCTGTGTGTAATTTCTTTATATATTCTGGATACAAGTTCCTTGCAAATATCTCCTATGCTCTTTACACTTTCTTAATGATGTATTTTGATGAACAGAAGGTCTTCATTTTAATGTAGTCCAGTTTCTCCATCTTTTCCTTTATGGGTAATTTTTTTGTGTGCACTATTTAAATAATCTTTGCCTAGTTGAAGTTTGACCTTATTTTGCTATCTTCTTTTCTAGAAACCTTTCACGTTTAGATCTTCAAATATGCAAGTGGTGAGACAGATCAAGTCTCATTTATTTCCATAGGAAAATCCAGGTGGTGTAACATCATTTATAACTAGATCTTCCTTTCACTACTGCTCTGATACTTTTTTTTTTAAGATTTATTTTTTATTTCTCTCCCCTTCCCTGTACCCCCCTCCCCCATTGTCTGTTCTCTGTGTCCACTTGCTGTGTGTTCTTCTGTGTCCTCTTGCATTCTTGTCAGCGGCACCAGGAATCTGTGTTTCTTTTGGTTGTGTCATCTTGCTGTGTAAGCTTTCTGTGTGTGCAGCGCCATTCCTGGGCAGGCTGAGCTTTTTTTGTGCAGGGCAGCTCTCCTTACAAGGGTGCATTCCTTGTGCGTGGGGTTCCCCTATGCAGGGGACACCCCTACAAGGCAGGGCACTCCTTGCATGCATCAGCACTGCACATGGGCCAGCTCACCATACGGGTCAGGAGGCCCTGGGTTTGAACCCTGGACTCTCCATATGGTAGGCGGATGCTCTATCAATTGAGCCAAATCCGCTTCTCTGCTTTGCTACTTTTGTCTTAAATCCATTTGACCACATATGTGTGGATATGTTTCTGGCACACTTTATTCTCCTGGTGACCTTTTGACTATCCTTGTGCCAATACCATACTGTCCTAATTGCTGTAACTTTGTGATAAGCCTCGATGTCCATGGCAGTAATTCCTCCCTCACTTAGTTCTTTGTGAGTTTCTTGGCCCTTTGCAATTATCAATGGCTTTTAGTATAGTCACAGTTTTGTGCGTTCGTCACCACAAAAAATTTTAGAACAATGTCATTACTCCAAAAAGAAAAACTCCATAACCCTTAGCAGTCATTTCTCAATCCCTCTATCCTTGCCCAGCCCTACATAACCACTAATCTAATTCCATCTTTGTACATTGATTTGTATTTACATTTTATATAAATGGAATCATACAATATGTAGTACTTTGTGTCTGGTTTCTTTCATGTAGCATAATTTTTTTTTTGCCATCTTGTATCATAATACATTTTATTCAGTTTCAAAGAAAACAGCCTTATATGTGCAATATTACCCATATTAATATTTCACATGAGGTTTCACTATGCTATGCAGTCCCAGGTTACATTTTTTAGCTTTCCTTCTAGTAATACACATGACCTTAGACTTTCCCTTTTAATCGCTGTCCTATTCATATAATAGCACTGCTAGTTACAAACATTATGATGTGCTTTCACCTTTTCTATGCATTTCCAAAGATTAACAGGCTTTTTACCAATTCTGTGCTGGTTAACCCTCAGCTTTCCATTCTCTAACCTCATCCTATTTTCTGGTAACCTATCGTCTAGTTATTTACTCCACGAGTTTACACAATATATTAAGTTCATAACAGTACAATCATTCAGTATTTGTCCTTTTGTGCCTGGCTTACTTCACTTAACATCGTGTCCTCCAGGTTCGTCCATGTTGTCATGTACTTCACGACTTCATTTCTTCTAACAGCTACATAGTATTCCATTGTGTATATATACTACTCTATTAGTCAGCCAAAGGGGTGGTGATACAAAATACCAGAAACTGGTTGGTTTTTATAAAGGGTATTTATTTGGGTAGGAGCTTACAGATACTAGGCCATAAAGCATAAGTTATTTCCCTCACCAAAGTCTGTTTGGAGCAAGATGGCTGCCAACGTCTGCGAGGGTTCAGGCTTCCTGGGTTCCTACGTTCCTGGGGCTTGCTTTACTCCGGCTTCAAGGTTCCTCTTTCCTCTGCGTGCTGACTTCCCAGGGCTCCAGTTTAAGTCTTCAGCATCAAAGCCCAGAATCAAAACTCCAACATTAAAAGCCCTCTGCTCTGTTCTTCGCCATGCCTTTTATCTGTGAGTCCCCACCCCTTGGACTCAAAACCCTAATCATAACTCAGTCATGCCCAGGTTATAAGCATAATCCAATATTTCTTTCTGGAATTCATCAGTTACATCAAACTGCTAAAACTACGGTTTGTTTATCCATTCTTCAGTTGATGGATATTTGGGTTATGTCCATCTTTTGACAGTTGTGAATAACACCATTATGAACATTGGTGTGTCGATGTCTGTTCTTGTCACTGCTCTCAGTTCTTCTGGGTGTATAACCCAGTAGTGGTATTGCTGGGTCATGTGGCAAATTCCATATTCAACTTCTTTAGGAACTGTCCATCAGTCTTCCACAGTGGCTGTACCATTCTATAGTCCCATCGACAGTCAATAAACATTCCTATCTCTCCATATCCTCTCCAACAGTTGTAGTTTTCTGCTGTTTTAATGGTGGCCATTCTAATAGGTGTGAAATGATATCTCACTGTAGCTTTGATTTCCATTTCCCTAATTGCCACTGACGCTGAACATTTTTTCATGTGTCTTTTCACCATTTGTATTTCTTCCTTGGACAAATGTCTATTCAGGTCTTTTGTCCATTTTTTAATTGGGTCATCTCTATTTTTATTGTTGATCTGTAGCATCTCTTCATATATCATGGATATTGAACCCTTATCAGACATGTGATTTCCAAATATTTTTTTCATTTGAATCGACTTCCTTTTCACCCTTTTGACAAAGTCCTTTGAGGTGCAAAGGTATTTAGTTTTGACACATCTTTCTTTTTTTATTTATTTATTCCCTCCCCACTCCCCCACCCAGTTGTCTGCTTTCTGTGTCCACTCGCTGTGTGTTCTTCTGTGACTGCTTCTATCCTTATCAGCGACACCGGGAATCTGTGTTTCTTTTTGTTGCATCATCTTGTTGTGTCAGCTCTCCGTGTGTGCGGGGCCATTCTTGGGTAGGCTGCACTTTCTTTTGCGCTGGGCGGCTCTCCTTATGGGGTGCACTCCTTGCGCGTGGGGCTCCCCTACGTGGGGGACACCCCTGCGTGGCACAGCACTCCTTGCGTGCATCAGCACTGCGCATGGACCAGCTGCACACGGGTCAAGGAGGTCCTGGGTTTGAACCGCGGACCTCCCATGTGGTAGACGGACGCCGTAACCACTGGGCCAAGTCCGCCACCAATACATTTATTCTTTAAAGGTTTTTATTGGTATTGAAAATGTTGTAATATAAATTTTTCATTTTATAACTTTTATTTTCTAAATTTTATGTAGAAACACAGTTTATATTGTCCTTGCAATCTATTGTGCCATTAGTTCTAATAATTTATGTGTGTATTCTTTTGGATTTTCTCAGTAAATATTCATATTATCTGTAAATAATGACAGTTTTTATTTCTTTTTATTTTCCCCTCTAAGTCTATGGCTAGGATCACCAGTACATTATTAAAGTGGTGATACTAGCCTTCCATGAGGAGGAGGTTTCAGTATTTCACCATTAAGAATGATGTTTGGTGTAGGTTTTGTTTTGTTTTGTTTTTAAGATATCCTTTATCAGATTAAGGAAGTTCCCTTTATTTCTAGTTTTCTATGAGCATGTATTATGAATTGATGGTGATTATTATTAGTGAATATTGATGTTTGTCAAAATTTTTTTCTGAATCTGTTGAGATCATTATTGACTTTTCCCCTTCTTTTCTGTTAATATGGTGAATTACATTGATATTTACAAATTAAGCCAACCTTGTATTCTTGGAATAAACCCCACTTGGTCCTTTTCATCTATGTCTGAATTTGCCTTGCTAATATATATTTTTTTCCTTTCCCCTCCTTCTCCTCCACCCTGCTGTTTTTGCTGTGTCCATTTGCTGTGTGATCTTCTATATCTATTTCTCTTTTTGTCTTCGCTTCTCATGTTTCTCCTCTAGGATTCACTAGGATTCAATCTTGGGGACCTCTGATATGGAGAGAGGTTCCCTGTCAATTGTGCCACCTCAGTTCCTCGTCTCCGCCGTGCTTCACCTTGACTCTCCCCTTGGTCTCGCTTTTGTTGCATCATCGTCTTGCTGTGTGACTCATTCGCACAGGCACTGGCTCACTGTGTGGGCACTCGGCTTGCTACACGGGCATTTAGCTTGCCACACGGGCACTGGCTCACTGTGCAGGCACTGGCTTACCACGTGGGCACTCATGTGGGTGCTCAGCTCACTATGTAGGCACTCATGCAGGCACTCGGCTCACCAAACTGGCACTTGTGTGTGCACTTGGCTCACTGTATGGGCACTGGCTTGCCACGCAGGCACTGGCTAACCACACGGGCACTCACATGGGCACTCAGCTCGCCTTGTAGGCACTCAGCTTACCCTGTGGGCACTCAGCTCGCCATGCGGGCGCCCACATGGGCACTCGGCTCGCCACATGGGCACTGGCTTGCCGCGCAGGCACACTTTCTCTTCTTTTTCACCAGGAAGCCCCAGGGATCAAACCTGGGTCTTCCCGTATGGTAGGTGGAAGCCTTATCACTTGAGCCACTTCCGCTTCTTGGCTTGCTAATATTTTCCTTGGGGGATTCCATTGTGTTTTCAGCTTTGGTTTTTTATTTGGTTTTTTGTTTCATTTGGTTTTTAAAGTGTCTTTCATCTTGCTGGTATTTTTCCATTTTTCCTTAATAATATCCTGAAAAGCAGCAGTATCATTTTACTGAATGTATAGTATGTTTTTTGCTCTTTCTTATGTTTATTCATTTTGACTGTACATTATTTTATTACAGGGATGTACTATTTATATTCTCAGTCACCATTATTATATATCTAGGTTATGTCCTTTTTGTTTTTTGTTCTTTTTGTTTTTGCTAGTATAAAGATCACTGTCATAGATATCACACTAAATTATTTCCAGAAGAAAAATTATAGGGAAAAAGGTGTTCACATTTTAAATTGTTTAAGAACCAAGATTTTTTTTTTTGTATGAATGTGGAAAAAGATGCAAACATAAAAATCAAAGAAATTAAATAAAAATCCAAAATCCTAAATTTGAATGATGTATTTTCTTTTTAAAAAAACCTCATTTTTCTAGCTCTGGCCCCAGAAACAGTTTAGATACAATGATCATCCCGGTACCGGTGGGGATCAGTAGTGCTCCCATGTGGTCTCTAAATACTGTTTTCTAGTAAAAGGAAGCAGGGCTACTGGGAAAAATGGCTGCTTCTAGTTTTGGGGCAGGAAATGTACAAGATGAGCCTGAAACATCTTGTCTCTGCAAGGAAGCTATTAGAACCTTCTCTTCTGGGGTACTGTGGAAAGAACTCATGATCTAATTCAAAGGGTCAAAATAGGATAGTTTGAGCCAGAAAAAGAATAATATCTATGGTAGATGGAAATACATTAAATGTATTTAAAGTTCACAGGTTCATACTAATATTGAAAAATAATAACCCATTGGTTACTTTTTGAGGATGCTGCAGGACCACCTCATTATTCTCAAAACTGGTTATTCAAGGGAAGAAATGAAGCATTTTTTTACCTTTCCTCCCTGAATGTATTCAGGTAACCAAATACTTGATGGGGAATTTGTTTTTTTCAGGGAAGCATTATAACAAATAAGGTGGGAATGATAGGTTTGGAATATCATTATTCTTCAACAGCTAATGAAATTGTGGATCTAGGCAATCAATGGCCATCAAATGCAGCCTGAAAACACTAGGAAAGAGCTGATGAAGAACCTTATATGAGATGGCTCAAGGAATAACAATCCTTGGACTGTTAATACCACTAAAAGAATGAGAACCACTCATTGTGGGCCTCCTGATGTGTTGTGCTTCCTATGGCATTAGATCACATAGGAAATAGTCTTACCCTGAAAACTGAACCCGAATCTGATCGAGTCTTCAGATTCAACTGCCAGTTTATAGAAAGTACAGTGAACAAAATGGGACAAGGATGCAATTGGCAAAATCCAGAAAGTGAGAAACTCCCAAGGGAAGATTATTCCACAAATAATGAGAAGGGAAAAGAAGAGGAAAGTGAATTTAAGATGCAAGGTGGCGTCTCAGACATCCACTGGGTGCAGCGTGTGGACCTTGTTTAGATCCTGATGTGAACAAAGCCAAGTGTAAAAAAATTATGGGACGGTTGGGGAAATTGTAACATTGCTTGGATATTTGATATTAATGGATTGTTAATATTTTAGGTATGATAATATATAAAATGTAAAAATCCTTTTTAAAAGAGATATATACAGTTTACAGATGAAAATGTATAATGTCTGAGCTTTGCTTTAAAATTATCTAAATTATCTTGTGAAGGAGAGAGTAGGTGGGAGAATGATGTAATGGTCATCATTGAAACAGGGTTATAGGTCTATGAAGTTTAGTATACTAGTCTCTCTAATATATGTTTGAAATTTGTCATTTTAAATGGGAAAACTATTTTGATGAGACTTTCTAGATTGCTTTTCACATCCTAAAAAATTTAGATTCCCACCAGCAATATATAAGAATGCCCATTTCCACACACCCTTCCCACATTGGTATTTACATTCTTGTTAATTTTTGCCACTCTGACAGGCAAAATGGTATTTTGTTATTTTAACATTAAGGCAGAGTTAGTTTAAAATTAAAAAAAAAAAAAAGGTTGTAGTCTTTTCTTTTTTGTTTTTTTGAGGGACCAGGTCTGGGAGTGAACCCCGGATCTCATATATGGGAAGCAGGTGCTCAACCACTGAGCCACAGTGGCTTCCCTGAGTTGGTTTTTTCATTTGTTTTGCTTGTTGTTTGGTTTTGTTTTTTCAGGAGACACTGGGAACCAAACCTGGGACCTCCCATGTGGGAGGTGGGTGCCCAACTTCTTGAGCCACAGCCACTCCCAGGCAGAGTTTTTTGTAAGTTTTGTTGCTATTTACACCTCCAAGTGTCCTTTGTCTTCTCCAGTCTCCACAAGCAATCTGCTGGTTTCATGTTTGATACAAAAGGAAAGTTGTATCAAATCTCTCTTATGAGCCATGGTATTACAGAGCTGTATACCTACTGACTTAGCATGTCTCTTTATTGCAGTTTCCTTTGGAAGAAAGTAACCATCACAGTTTTATTTCTGGCTATAACACTTCAGTGATTGCCAGTTTATTCAGTGACCTGGATAAATTCTGGATAGAAAGTTGGAGTGAGGCTTTCACACAGCTTCCGGCCCCTTCTTATTTTTTCCATGGCTTTGGCAAAAGGGTCCTCTTTTCAGTTGCTTTTAGCGATGGCAAAGTCCTAGTGATGCCATTTTTCACACATGCATCTCCTCATCCTTTGGGATGGCGTCGTTGCTCTCCGACATGGAAGTACAGTCTCCTCTTTGTTTCTGAAAATGAACATGTGTGACTCCCCACACGCTGAGAAGAAAATATGCTGCCCTGATAATTGGTCTCAGTAGGAATCAAGAAGCATTCTGTTGTGTTTGCTGCTGTCCAGGGTCGTTTCCTATTTCACTGCTCAGATAAATTGTATCCCGAAGCACATTATATAGCTTCAGAGATAATTACAGAGTTAGTATTAAGTGGGAAGGAGAAAGTATGCCATAAAGTCTAACACATTCTTTTTCTTTTGTGTGTGTGTTTTATTGTCCGTGACAAAGTGCACAGGATTCAGATGTTTTTGTTTCTTATCCTTATAGGTCACACTGGCTCACAGCACCCTCTTGTTGCCTGGCTCTGATCTCAGGAGCACGTGTGTGATTAGCTCGTTGCTCTGGTATTCCAGGTGTAGTGATGTTTACCTTCTCTCTTACCTGCCTTGAATAGACTTAATCCCACAGGGGCAGTTGTGATGTAGTGGAAAAAGCCAGGCAGAGCTAGAATTGGACTTTCATCTCTGCCACTTAGAGCTGGGTGACCACAGAGGAATTTCAATATATGCAGAGGACTCAGTAAATGTCAGTTAAATTTGAATTAATTTGTCATGAAACAAATTTGTAATGCATGCCTTACGACGTGTGCCAACTCTGCTGTCTCGAAAGGCACAATTCTTACATAGAAATGATTATCATCAGCCCTCTTCCTTCTTTTCCCACAGCCGTTGGCGTGCTTCTGGTATATCATCAACAGCTGCTTTAGCGTGAGTCCTTCACGATGAAGCTGAAGTGTTTAAGTCCTTCCTTAGCTTTTAGGAGAGTTCCATCACCCAGGGAGGAGGTTGTCAGTACTATTTTAATATCATGGCCAGAAGCCAGCAGTAACCTGGCCTAACCGGAGTCTTTTCTAGCAGCATCTGTTGGGGGAAAATACATTGCTGCTTCATAAGAGTAACTCTGAATGGCTGAATGTGTTCTTTCCCAGTTTGGCCCTGCAGAGACATAAAGAATTGATGAGGAGGAGAGGCGCATGTGTGCTTTGATTTGTTCAATGTGTGATAACACTTATCACTAAGGCTGGCATAAACTTGAAGCAGGTTTAAAATAAAGAGCCACGCTGCAAACTGTGCTCCGAGCTGGCGAGTGGGATTCAGGTAGCTTCACTGCAGTATCTCGGGAGCTTGTGGAAAGGGAGGTAGCAAGAGCAGTTGACTTGCCAGGAATCCTCACCCTCAGTAGCGTTTTATTCTGTTCTTAATGAAGCTGAAGCAGAGCATCTCCCAGAATTTTGTCCTCCCACATACAACTCTCTAAAAGGCTCTGAGTTACAGAGACGGAATATCCTGCAAAAGTGTGGATGCCTGGGTTAAACGAGCATGTGCGGAATTCAACGTGTCTTCCTTGATGGAACAAAGCCTGCCTGCTCTCTGGAGCCCGAGTGTTTTCACACGGTAGACAGTGGCATTAAGTGGCCATGGCAGGTGGTTCTGTATGTGGGATCAAGCATCAGTACTGTTCCTTTATAGAGTCTAAGAAGTGCTTAGATTGAGATGCACCACTGTGAGCAGCAGCCGCGATTTTCTTTAAATGCCGGGTTTGATGTCATTTCCCGAAGGGCCAGATATGTTTCAACAAACTAATCCTCAGCGAATACTACTCTATGCCCGGCCATCGTTTAAGGTTACAGAGGAAGTGTATGATGTCATCTCGGTCCTCAGATCATTTATAATAATAATAATAATATCTACTGTTTTTAATCTTTGCATGTATTAAGTGCCAGACACCCTACTACCAACCTTATAGACACATGGTTTCATTTAATCCTCACAATAACCTAGGAGGTATATATTTTTGTGCCCATTTTACAGATAAAGAAGCTAAGCTCAGTAGTGGTGCTAGGTTTTTTGTTTTTTTTTTAAGATTTATTTATTTATTCCCCCCTTCCCCTCTTCCTGCCCTTCTGTTTTTTTGCTGTCTGTGTTGTCTTGTCTTCTCATTTTCTCTCCTCTAGGATCCACCAGGATTCGATCCTGGAGACCTCTGATGTGGAGAGAGGTTCCCTGTCAATTGTGCCACCTCAGTTCCTGGTCTCTGCTGCGCTTCACCTTGACTCTCCCTTGTGTCTCTTTTCTTGTGTCATCATCTTGCTGCGCGACTCACTCATGCGGGCACTGGCTCTCCACGCAGGCGCTGGCTCACCACACGGGCACTGGCTCACCACGCGGGTACATGTGCAGGCACTCGCACAGGCACTGGCTCACCACACAGGCACCCTTTCTCTTCTTCTTTTTCACCAGGAGGCCCTAGGGATTGAACCCGGGTCCTCCCATATGGTTGGTCGAAGCTCTATCACTGTAGCGACATCTGCGTCCCGGCTGCCAGGGTCCTCTCTGCAAGTCCAGTAGGGCAGTGGGGGACAGGCTGTCGGGAACGCCAGTGCCGCCCGCCGCCGTGCTCATAAAAGCAGGGGCCTCCTGAGGCACACGGGAAGGCAGGAAGGCAGTGAGCGATGGGCAAACCTGGCCCCGCGGGAAGCGAGTGAGCGGCTCGGGCCTTTCGGTCTTGGGTTTGTGGAAGGAGATGTCGACGTGGCAGGGCTGCCTGGTGAGGCAGTAGTTTCTGGTGGTGAGGTGTCTAAGCAGAGGCTGAACGATGCTGCACCGTAGAATTCTGCGCCTTGCGGTGCTACAGGAGCCTGGACCAGAGGAGAGTCAGGAGGGCTGGAGCTGAGAGACCCACAAGGTGGGGGGCAGCGAGTGGTGAGGAGAGCGCATTCTGGGGGGAACACACCAGGCGGGAAGGTACCGAAGAAGGGAGGGAGGCTGCAGCACTCCTCAGGCTGTAGGCCTAAGACCGGGTCAAAAGAGTCTGGAGGAGTATCGCACTCTATGGCACTTACTTAGGAGCTGAGAGAACTTCCTAAGCTTCCATTTGTTTTCTGTCAGTGTATGTGGAACAGTAGCTTCCGCACAGTGTCTGACCCAAGAGACTAAACTTCAGTATGATTAAATACACGAAAAACCTTAGCCTCCTGGGAATGTTTAAAAGGAAGAGCTGTTAACCATTTCGTTTTACCAGCCTTGTGCTGCCCCAGGTGGTTAGCTTTTTTTATCCCACCCCCCCGCGGCTTGCTTTTTGCTGTCTGCTCTCTGTGTCCATTCACTGTGCACTCTTCTGTGTCTGTATTTATTTATTTATTTATTCATTCATTCATTCATTTATTTTTATTTATTCCCCACCCCCTGGTGGCTTGCTTGCTGTCTGCTCTCTGTGTCCATTCGCTGCACGCTCTTCTGTGTTTTTGCTTGTCTCCCTTTTTTGTTGTGTCACCTTGCTGAGTCGGCTCTCCATGGCGCACAGGGGAACCTGCCTTCACCAGGAGGCCCCGGGACACGAACTCCGGGCCTCCCATATGGTAGACAGGAGCCGAGCCGAGTGAGCCGCAGCCACTTCCCCCAGGCGTTTAGTTTTTAAAGTGGCTCGGTTACAGACAGGTCAAAGCACTTCATACCCTGCATTGTGGCCCCTCTGCAGAGGCAGGAGGGACCCCCACCCAAATTCGGTTTGGGTGTCCAAGCGGGTGATGTTACATGCCCGGGAGGGTGTGAAAGCTCCTGACATAACCGAGCTCTCTGGGCAGGCCTCTCAAGCGGCCTGCACGGCTGACCCCGGGTTTGGTTGTGGACGAGGAGCTGGGACGAGCATCCCTTCGCGTGGGCAGGGGCTTGTGTGCTTTGAATCTCCCCCTGGCCCAGAGGCGGGAGCACCCTGCAGCCTTCCCAGGTGGCCCAGGTGCGAGACCCAGGGGAGGAGGGCGGGCAGGGGCCTCAGAGCCCGCCGCAGTCTAGACAGCGGGGAACGGAGCCAGTTCTCGCCTCCGCTGGCCGGAAGTCCCCCCGTGCAGGGCCTCGGAGAAGGCTCGCCCACCCCAGTGCCCCGCGGGGAGCGGCCCACCAGCCGCCCGAGGCCTCCTGCGCTGACCTGTGGCTTGACCTCTGTCTAGGCCTCCTTACCGGTGCAGAGCCAGGTGCTGCCTTCCATCGAGAGCGTGGACGGGTCTGACCCCTTAGCGCCCCTGCAGAACCCCATCGGCAGGCTGGAGGCCAAGGAGGAGGAGGACGAGGACGAGGACGAGGACTCGGAGGAGGAGGAGGAGGAGGACGGCGAGGACACGGACCTGGATGAGTGGGAGCCAGACCCACCTCGGCCCTTTGATCCTCACGACTTGTGTAAGTGAGGGGCGCTTGCACCCCAGGGGCACTAGCTGCTGTGTGTGTGTGCATGGACACATGCACGTCTTTGAGTGCCCCTCGTGTGCTGGAGGCCGTGTACGTGCTTTGCACGCGTCGCCACTTGCTCTTGTAACGCATCGAAGCGGGTGCCGTGACTTTATTCCAGCATCACTGATGAGGGACTGCAGCTCTGGAGAGCTCAGGTCGCCTGCCCAGCATCCCAGCGATGCCTCCCGCGGCTGGTGCACCGGCCTAGGTCCCTAAACACCCGAGCTGGAGCCCCTAACCACGGTGGGGAGTGGGCCCATTCCTGCCTGTCCAGGCCACTTCCGTTTCAGCGACTTGGCTTTACCCCACTCCACGACCACCCTCAAAAACGCTCATTCTGTTCCAGGCCCTAGCGCCGTCCGCTTGGTAACTCACTGCTGCGCTCCCCCTCACCCCCAGGAAGGGTTAGGTGGGTTCCCGAAGGACCCGTTCAGGGTGCCACTCGGTCAGGCGGTCTGGCCCCGGCGTGCCCACGGTCAGCCGACGCGTCCCTGCCTCTGCGCTGCCGGCTCTGGGAGTTCTGCTTCCGGGGGCTGAACTGTGGGTTCCTGCCCGCACTTGTGGTGCCCACGTGCTGCTCCCGGGACCTGCTGTGTGGTGGTGGAAGCCCGGTCGGCACGGAGCCGGTGTCCAGCCACCCTCCCCCGGGAGAGACCTGCCTTGTTTGTTTTCTCCTTGGATTGATATGTTTCCAAAGCACATGCAGCCACTTTATCAATATGACTGCCCAGGACCCCTCTACTTTGTGAGAATTTGTAGAAACAGGAACCACCTGTTTCCTGAACCCGGTCATCACACCGTTGGCGTTGGGGAAAGCATGACTGGTTTTCGTCCCTGGTCATGAGTCCAGTCTCTAAGTGGTCCAGAAACGTTTCTCTGCTTTGTTTTGTGGCTCCACACATCTGGCAGTTAGATTACAAAGGATTGCTTCTGGGAAAGAGAGAGAGAGCGTGGGTAACGCTAACCGGTCACCCCTAGGAGAGGTGACGGTACATGCCCTCTCCGTGCTGGACTCATCATGCCACCCCGGGGGCGCTCATCGTGCCACCGCAGTGCTGCAGTCACTCATTGCCGCGTTACCGCCAGGCAGGTTGCGGCAGAGCCTCAAACCGTGCACATCTTGGGGGTTAGATGTGCCCAGACAGTGAAACTTGTCACTTCCTTTGACGAAATTGACCTCTGAACCATCTTGTGGGTATTTTTTTTTTAAAGAACTTTATCAAGATATAATTTACATACTCTAAAATTCACCCATTTTGTCTCACCAGATTTAGCAAATAGTTTAGCCTAATGAACTCTTTTTTTCTGTTTAGATATGATATAATTGATTTGTAAATGTACTGGCTACTATCCTAATTACTATTCTGCCTGAGAAATAAGTCACTGCCTGCATCTTCTTTTTGGCAGGGGTTGGGGTGGGAGCAGTGATTACAAGATTTTGTTGGCCTATGAAAGCTGATGGATTATAATCTAATAGATAGTGCAGGAAAGCGGATGTGGCTCAACTGATAGAGTGTCCGCCTACCATGTGGAGGGTCCAGGGTTCGATCCCCAGGGCCTCCTGACTCGTGTGGTGAGCTGGTCCACGTGCAGTGCTGCCACGCCATGCAGGGGTGTCCCCCGCATAGGGGAGCCCCAAGCGCAAGGAGCGTGCCCCACAAGGAGAGCCACCCCGCATGAAAAGAAGCATAGTCCGCCCAGGAGCAGCGCCGCACACACGGAGAGCTGATGCAGCAAGATGACGCAACAAAAAGACACAGATCCCTAGTGCCACCTGATAATACAAGTGGACGCAGAAGAACACACAGCGAATGGACACAGAGAGCACACAGCAGGAGTGGAGGGGAGAGAAATAAATAATAAAATAAATCTTTTAAAAAAAAAAAGCTAGTGCAGTTGTCGGAGTTTGTTGGATTTTGGCTTTGGAGACTTAGACCTGGGGAATTTTCAGGTTAGGACTTTTGTCTTAGATCCAGTGGCACCGAGGAGCTGGACAGCTGCTCAGGCTTTCCTCTCGTTCGCAGGGTGTGAGGAGTGCAACAATGCCCACTCGTCAGTGTGCCCAAAGCACGGGCCCTTGCATCCCATCCCCAACCGGCCGGTGCTCACCCGGGCCAGAGCGAGCCTCCCGCTGGTCCTCTACATAGACCGCTTCCTCGGGGGCGTCTTCTCCAAGAGGCGCATTCCCAAGCGCACCCAGTTTGGCCCCGTGGAGGGACCCCTCGTCAGGGAGTCCGAGCTGAAAGACTGTTACATTCATCTAAAGGTAATCGATGCTCTCCTTCTTCAGCTTGTTTCAAAGGGATGCTTCTTTTCCCACTCTCTCATTTCGACATTTTTCTCTCTGTGCTTAACTCATCTTAAATGGAAACGTTTTCTCTCTAACCAGTAAAATGGAGCTTGTCAGGTCAGTCCCCTGAGGCATTCAATGAATAATGTAAATCCTTCGAGGGCTGACTGTGTGAACCTTTATGCCTTTTAAAAAAAACTCAATTCTGACCGTAATACAAAGAGAATTGTGTAGACTCAGCGGAGTCTCCTATGTACCAGCAATGTTTTCAGGAATGTTTCCACTTTTTGATGACATTATTGACAAGTCTGTTGGGTTGAGTCTTTAGTTATGGAATAATTCACCATATGATGAAATATATAAATCTCATCTCCATTCTGTACATCTGATCCTCTGGCTTCCATCCAACCCTCTCTGCTATCTGCTTTCCAGAGAACCACTCTGGAGGATTAAGAATGGGCATTGGGGAGGGGACAGCATTTGGGATATGTTCTTTGAGACATCAGCTGCTGTCATGGGGAGGTTTTCTTAGGTGGCGTGCTCAAGATCTCCAAGAAAGACTATTACTACGTTAAGAGAAATACCCCTCCCAAGGCTACACATAAATAAATGCAAGTTGTAGTGAGTTGGAGAGTATGTTTGCTTGCATTTTCTGACCTATTTATATAATTTTTTAAATGATTGTTAATTTTGGGGACGTCAACTGAAGCTGTACGATTAAATCATCCACTTTTAGATTTTGCCAGGTAATTTTTCTACAGTCAAGGCTTCAGAAAATACCATTTTCCTTTCTGTATTTTATAAGTCAAAAGCCCAGCATCTTTCTGGATACAAAGGGGAGAGTCAGGCTGTGTGGCTAATTCAAGGAGCAGTCTTTTGTAGAGTATGACATTATGCCTATCACGTTGAAGGTGTTCGTTTTGTTTTTGGTGTGGCTTTTCACTTTTCTCTTTGGTTGCAGGTTTCTCTTGATAAAGGGGACAGGAAAGACAGGGACTTGCATGAAGACCTGTGGTTTGAGCTGTCTGACGAGACTCTTTGTAACTGGATGATGTTTGTACGCCCAGCCCAGAATCACCTGGAGCAGAACCTGGTGGCCTACCAGTATGGCCACCATGTGTATTACACGACCATAAAGAACGTGGAGCCCAAGCAGGAGCTGAAGGTACAGTGCTGGGTCCCTGGTGCCATTTGCGGGGAAGCGTGGTGGTTTAGGGCTTTTCCCAGTGTCTTCCTGAAGTGGGATTCTTCCGTGTAATTCATTTACTTATTGAGCATCTACCATGTGCTGTTCACCCGTACTGATCCCATAAATAAGAGAGAATGAAAAGTATATGGCTTCTGTGCTTGTCCAAGGTCAAGGGCATGCAGCCCAGGGATAAGGAAGAAATTGTTTGGGGAGCAGACTGATATTTGTATGGAGCGATTAAAGATGGGGTCACTTAACATATACACACCGTGAAGAAGAATTAGCTGGGAAACAGAAGCTTTGGTAAAAGAGAACTCAAATGTAGGGGTACAGTTTTTTTCCTTCCTCTGAATACTCTGTTCTACTCAAAGAATTCTGTGTTCTGACTTCTGGTTTCAGGGATATAATTTTGGAGGATGACTGTTGGAATTTGTTTAAATATTAACTCTTGATGACATAATGAAAATTCTACATGTGAATTTAAGTGAAAATTCTTTTAGGTGAATCACTTCTTTTTTAAGCTATCTTAGGAACATGGATAAAAGAGGGGGGTGAAAATACTCTATAACTTCTTGATATAAAAGAAAAATAGGTGAGTAATGACTATATCAGTACATGAATACCAAATTGCACAGCCTCTGAACGTGTGTTAGAAGTAGAGACCTCTCTCTGGGGAGAACGAAGACCTGGATTTTATTCAAAAGCTATACAAACCTTTGTCTCTGAAACCATCAGCTAGATAATCCATAAACCCTGAAGAAAATATGTAAAAGGAGATTTGTACCTCACACCATCTTTCCCAAAAAAATTCTGAGTAAGAAAAAAACTGAAGTCAGTATTTCCTAACTGTGGAGGGAAGATTATTTCTTATTTTAAAGCAATAGAACTGTAGAGGTAAAGACATACAGAGAGAATTAAATAAGAATATAACTGTTTAGGGGAGTGCATGTAGCTCAACTGGTTGAGCACCTTCTTCCCATGTATGAGGTCCCAGTTTTGATCCCCAGGACCTCCTAAAAACAAGCAAGCAAACAAACAAAAAACCCAACTCTCATTGGGGAGTGAATGTAGCTCAGTGGTTGAGCGCCTGCTTCCCATGTGTGAGGTCCTGAGTTCAGTCCCTGGTATTCCTAAAAAAAAAAAAAATATATATATATATATATATAATTGTTCAGTATAATGAAGAGCCAAACAACAGAGCTAAAAGGAAACAAACGAATGAGGGAAATTTTGTAATTCATGTTAAAAGGTCCAAGTAAATAAGCAGAAGGAGAGTTGTTCAGCTCTGACCTTCCTACAGTGAGATGGACAAATGGACAAATGCTGGGAATAGATTTTACTTAGAGAAGGAAACAAATGGAAAAGAATTATGTTTTTTTTCCTTCAATTTCAGCATTGATAATTTTAAAAAAACTTTAAATGATTATGATACTATTCTTGTTAATATAAATTAGCAAAAATAAATGGATACAGCTCAGTGAATATGAGGGTTTTAAAAAATAGGGTTATTCACTATAGAATTCCAATATTTTTTAGAGTATTTCTGGCAATATATACCAAAAAATGTCCTTGGATAGTACTGGTCATATCAGTTTTGTAATGCCATGCTTTATTGAATCTAAGACACTGATGATTTGAAAAATGCACCATTATGGAAAAAATATACAAGGTAAACTAGATTATAGTGCCTTTTTTCCCAAGAAGAAAGGCTGTTTTATATTTCATTAGTCTTAATAAACTTAATTTTGAAATCATGTCTCACTCATGCATGTGTAAAAAGGCACAGATAGGCAAAACAAAATATAAAACAGATTGGGAGAAAGAAGATGCAGCAAATAAACATAGAGAACAGACAACTGGGGGGCGGGAACAGGAGAGAAATAAATCTTTAAAAAAAAACCAGATTGGGAGAAACAGCTTTATGTTCAGTCTGACTTTTTTCTCTTTTTTTAATTTTTACTGAATCCCCGTTTACTTCATCATTGGTGTTTGTGCTTGCCTATCTAGTGTCATCCTCTGTGTCATCAAGAGTGTCGATGATGGTGCAGTATTTTTAAAACAACGGCTTCACCATTGCCTTGGGACATATTTTCCAAGCTACGGATGAACTTTCTGCAAGTTTTGATGCTGCATTTTTCCATTTGACTGAACTCCCATTTGTCTTTCCCCCCAGTTCCGTCACCAGTCCTTGACAGCTAAGTGGTTTGGGTCCAAGGCAGTAGGAAGTTTCCAACAAGTGGATGTCTGATACCTCAGGGTTGAATACACCAGCCTCTCATGGCTTTGACATTTATTTGTTCTGAGGGGGGCAGTTTCTTTTGCCTTCACGGGTATTGCCTGGCAAGTGTTGATGACTCATGGAGAGCCAGGGGCCCTAGAGCTGAACGAGGGGAGAACAGCCCAAATAACTCGACCAAGTTGGTGCAGGAGCACGGAGCCGACAGCGACAGCCACCTCCTGGCAGCAAGCGCAGAGCGCCGTTGACTGAGACACGCTCTGACCTCAGAGAGGCTAAAATAGGAAAAAATAATACACGTCGTGACGTAGGGTAGCATTAAAACAGCAGAATGCTAACTCACCTAAAAATCAGCCGCAGGGCCAAAGTTAGGTAAATGACCCAACCCAGACTCCAGAGAACATTATTCCACAGGTGAAAATGAAGTTTCTCTTTATAAATATTTCCATGTATTTAAAATAATGTCCCATAAAAATTATAGATGGTTTGTTCGTTTGGTGATTGAGATATTGAGCTCCTACCATGTTTCGGACACTAAGAAAAGACAGACCCCTTCCTTGTGTTCAGGGAATCTGTATTTTAGAGGGAAGTAGACAGAAAGATATTAAAGAACAAATAACATCAAATAGTGGGAAGATCTGTGAAAAGTGTAAATGATGTCAAAGGAGCAAATTAACAGGAAAGGGACCAATTTAGATACGGCGGACAGAGAAGGCCTTGCCGAAGAGATGATATGTAGCCACTGCCGGGCTGCAAACGTGGAACGGACAAAAGCTGATTGTGTTCTAAGATCGCTCTGTTAATTGAATTGTTAATTGAAAGACAGCTAGAGGATATAATCTAGGAACTGTATAACACAGTGATTTTGGTAGTGGAAAAGGATTTTGGTTACTAATATAAATACAGGAATGTTTTACAAGGCATTAATATGGTGATACATGGGAAAAATACAACTGTTATAATTTACAGACTATAGTTAGCAATAATGTAGCATTTTTGTAGCAAAAGCAAAGGAGGTACTATATCAATGCTAAAGGTTAAAAAAAAAGAAAATGGGGCTTAGTTTTATGAGATAGGAATATGATTAAGCCTTTTTTTTTAAAGATTTATTTTATTTATTTCTCTCCCCTTCCCTCCCCCCACCCCAGTTGTCTGTTCTCTGTGTCCATTTGCTGCGTCTTCTTCTTTTTGTCTGCTTCTACTGTTGTCAGCGGCACGGGAATCTGTGTTTCTTTTTTTTGTTGTGTCATCTTGCTGTGTCAGCTCTCTGTGTGTGCAGCGCCATTCCTGGGCAGGCTGCACTTTTTTCGCGCTGGGCGGCTCTCCTTACGGGGTGCACTTCTTGCGTATGGGGCTCTCCTACGTGGGGACACCCCTGCGTGGCACAGCACTCCTTGCGCGCATCAGCACTGCACATGGGCCAGCTCCACACGGGTCAAGGAGGCCCGGGGTTTGAACCACAGACCTCCCATGTGGTAGACGACGCCCTAACCACTGGGCCAAGTCTGCTTCCCAAGCCTTTTCTTTTTTTTACTTCATTTACTTCATTAACAAGGAGACCCTGGTCATGTCACTTAACCAATCTGTGTTTATCAGTGTGTCTTTCTGAACACTGGAGGAACAATGAGTTTGTTTTTAGAATTGGTTGAGGTAAATGTGCCTGGAAAGAATTTTTTACAGTGATGCTTCCATCATTTGTTAAGCTGTGTTTTGTCTATTATTTTATTTTTTGAATTTGAAATAAAGTTTACTTATTTTAAATGAATAAATAAATGGGCACCTGTGGCTAGTGGCTGCCCTGTTGGACAGCACAGCTCTAGAGATTGGAGGACTAAGGCCCTAGAGTCAAACCCCGGCAGCCTATTTACATGCAAATAAAGTTATATTGGCACATAGCCACCCCCCCACACCCCCCAAAAAAGAAAGGTCACTCTGGCCCCTGTGTGGGGAATGGGCTGGAGGGAGTAAGAGTAGAAAAGGGGCGGCTGGTTGGAAGGGCATGCAGCAATCCAGGCAAGAAGTCATGCCAGCCCGGCTGCAGAGCGGAATAGCTGAGGTTTATTTAGGCTGCAGCATCAACAGTTCTGGTTAAAGGACTGCAGAAGAAAATTGAGAAATCAGATGCCTTTTCAGCTTCAAGTTTGAAACCTAGGTGCAAGGTAGGGTATTTGCTGAGCTGGGAAGATAGAGAGGGGTGGCGGTGGCGAAGCCTCTAGATATCGTTAGATCGAGCTGTTTGAGTGGCGCGTCAAAAGCTTCCGGTGATGAAGCAGTCAGAGCAGACATCATCCCAAATCCCCCGAGACTGACGAAGGAACAAATGGGTCGTATAACCACGGACCAAGGCAGATTTATTGTTATTGCATTTATTATCTTGTGTTAATGGAGTAACTTGTAACATTGATATAATTGTTGCCAGGGGTTCAGAGGGGGAGGGGGGCACAGATAGGTAGAGCACAGGGCATTTTTAGGGCACTGAAACTGTTCTGTATAAACTGCAAAGATGCATACATGACATCATACATTTGTCAAAGCCTATAAAACTGTAGCACAAAGTAATCCATAAGGTAAACTACAGACTTTGGCTAGTAGCAATGCTTCAATATTGGTTCATCAATTGTAACAAATGTAGCACACTAATGTAAGATGTTAATAGTAGCGGAAACTGTGTGTGTGTGTGGGGGGGGGTATACGGAAACTCTCAACTTTCTGTGTATTTTTTCTGTAAATCTAAAACTTCTTTAAAAATAAATAAAATAAAATTTTATGGGGAAAAAAACCCAGTTGGGCAGTAGGATGAACTTAGAGGGGATGGAGAGAAGGGTCTGGGACGGAGATACTAATCTGGGTGGGGAGTCATTAGCATGGAGTAGGGTGGAAATTGATGTGTCACCCTCGGGAAAAGTAAGAAGGCCCTGGACAAAGCCTTGAGGAGCACCAGTGCTCAGAAGCAAGGGAGAGGAAGAAGGCCGGCCCCAGGAGACGGAGCAGAGCAGCCAGCCGCGCTGGAAGGAGGAGCACTCCGGGAGCCTGTGGGCATTGGAAAGTGGAGAGTGGTTTTGTCCGCCCGTTGGGGATGGAAGCAATTATGGTGGCAAGTATATGAAAACCGGTGTTTAAGTACAGACAAAAAAAATCAGAAGAGGCTGTGTTCTATTCCGACGGAGAGACTGAATATAATCTCCTGTGAAGTTGTTCTAATGACAAAATTTTTTTTCAAAAAAGGCAAATGATAACAGGCAATGTCTCGGCAAGTGAACTTTTCCTGATGGGTGATTAAATGTGCAAAGAGCACCTGGCAGTGGCCCTTGGTTCTTGACAGCGCACTTGGTTCTTGCAGGTGTGGTATGCTGCATCCTATGCGGAGTTCGTGAATCAGAAAATTCATGACATTTCTGAAGAAGAAAGGAAAGGTGGGTGGGCTTTTATATTTTCCATTTTCTATGTGAATGCTAAATTGTTCATATTGCATCTTCATGCATCCTCTGATTTTTCTTCCTCAATATATTTCAGAAGATCTTCCAGTAGGATTTTTAGAGCTTCACATTTCCATCTAATTCTAGAATCAAATTATGACGACGTATTTACATTTCTTTCATGGGTACTGGAAAATAGTTATTTAATACAATGAAAACCTCCAAATATTAAAGTAGAAGCTGATCCCTATTGAAATTTAATCACCTCAGAGGACTTAGCAGGGCATTGTTAACTTCCTATTTTTTAGGAGGTACCGGAGATTGAACTTGGGAATCTCGTACATGGGAAGCAGGTGCTCAACCACTTGAGCTACATCCGCTCCCCCACTGACTTTGTTTTTAATATAAATGTCATTGAAATATAGCCGACAGACAGAAAAGCGCACAGATCCCAAGTATACGACTCAGCGAATTGTCACAAAGCAAACACACCCATGTAACTCGCACCCACAGAAACAGAACATGGCCAGTGTTCTAGAAAGCCTCCTGGTGCCCTCTTCCAATCCTTACCCACCCAGAAGTGTGACCTTTCTCCTGACTTCTAAGACCACAGATCAGATATGCCTGTTCCTGAACCTTCCATAATTGGAATTGTATGATGTGTCCATTTTTGTCATGTGTCCTTTTCTGTGTAGCCTTACGTTTGTGAGATTCATCCACATTGTTGTGCATAGCTGGAATCTGCCCATCCTCATGGCTGTTTGGTCTTCCATTGTTTGAAGACATCGTGACTTATCAATTTTACAGTAGATGGAAATTTGGGTGGTCTCCAGCCTTTGGCTGTTGTGAAGAGTGCCACTGTGATGTTGGCTGTACATCGAGGCGTGGAATTACTGGGTCAGAGCGTGGGCATTTATTTGACTTTAGTAGGTACTTCTGAACATTTTGCTAAAGTGGTAATAGTGGGCATTGATTTTTAAGTTATTTGGGATAAAATATGCCCTTGGCTATGAAACAGTGTGTTTTGCACCCCTGGGTTATTTGGATGTAGGTTTGCACTGCAGCACTCCCTGTCTTTGCATTGCGGTGAGGTTGTGTGTGTGCATGTTTACATGTGTGTGAGAGAGGGTGGTTGAAGGTATTTGTTCCTTTGATGCCTCGCATGGAGAGATCAGAAAAAAATCTGAAAAACCACCTTTCTGTCAAACTTCCGCCTTTGATTTTGTGGCAGAGCAGCTCTCTGTTGCTGTGGTGTGGTGGGCCCTTCGGGCTGCAGCGAGGGTGGGAAATGGGGGGACCCTGGGCATTTGGGTGGCCCTGATCATCAGCTGTTTTTGATCTCTCTCCTGTGGCTGCAGTTCTTCGAGAGCAGGAGAAGAACTGGCCCTGCTATGAATGTAACCGGCGATTTGTGAGCTCGGAGCAGCTGCAGCAGCACCTCAACTCGCATGATGAGAAACTAGATGTGTTTAGCAGGTATACATGGGGGAAGGTTCACCGATTTAAATTGTAAAGGTCCAGAAGCATTTCTGGGTTGTCTGTAAACTGACGAGTGTGTGTAAGTGTGCGTCTGTGTAGACAGGTGAGCAAGTGGGCTGCAGAGGGCAATGTCAGGCTGCCGTTGCCTCTTCTTTTTCCATGTTGCTCATGTACTGTTTATCTTCTTTCCAGCGTAACAGGGGACCCTTTTGCCTTAGTTGAGTCTTCCTTACCTAGAGAGTCTGGAATTGAGATTTTGTTTTTTTAAAAAAACAAATCCATTTTATTGATGCATATTAATAAAGCATGCCATTCATCCAAGGTGTACCATCGATGGTGTTAGGTATGATCACATAGTTGCGTGTTGATCACTTCAGTCATGGTTAGGGCATGATATCGGGGTCCTTGAGAGAGCGTGCACCTTTGAATTAATCTGCATCTACAATTTTCACATTTTTCAGCAGTGATATTCCTTTACCAAATGAAACCATATGCTTAACTCCAAAATATAAAAAAGATAGGTGAGGGGAGAGTCAGCCAGGATGGAGCAGGCAGGGCCAGGAGGGCCTTCTGGCGATGGTAAGAAATTTTGGATTTTCTTCTACGGGTGAGGGAGTGTCTTTAGAAGGTTCTGATCAGGGAGTATTGCAAAGTCGATCAGGCTTTGAAAAGATCACTCTGGATAAAATGAAAGTGTCACGTCAGCTTGTACTGGAGCCCGAGTGCAATCAGGGAGTGCCGTCACCAGCGGTAGGAGCAGTCCAGGCGAGGAATGAAGGGCTCTGGAATCGGCAGGGCCAGCGGGACCCGCTCTGACCGCGTTTGAGGAGAGAAGAGATGATGCGAAATGGCATCTGGAAAGGCACAGCATGTTGGCCTGCGGCCTGAAGAGCCGCTCAAGGCACACGGGCCTGGAGTGAATGTGAGAGCACTAGCATGGTGCCCTCCAGCCGGGCCCAGCCACAGGGTGTGGGGCAGCAGGTGCAGAGAACTGGGTCGGGCGGGTGGTGGTTTCGCCCAGTGCGTACAACAGAGTAAGAATGACGAAGCAGGGAAGTGGATGTGGCTTCAAGCAATTGGGCTCCCGTCTACCATACGGGAGGTAAAATGTTTGGTTCCTGGGGCCTCCTGGTGGTGTTGAGCTGGCCAGAGCGGAGAGCTGGCCCCTGCAGGAGTGCTGGCCCGTGTGGCACACTGGCTCGAGCAGAGAGCTGGCTGGAGCCGAGAGCTGGTGCAGCAAGGTGACGCAACAAAGAGACACAGAGGAGAGACAATAAGAGATGCAGCAGACCAGGGAGCTGAGGTGGCGCATGAGATTGAGCACCTCTCTCCCACTCTGGAAGGTCCCAGGATCGGTTCCCAGATGCCTGAAGAGAAGACAAGCAGCCACAGAAGAACGCACAGCAAATGGACGCAGAGAGCAGACAGCAAGAGGGGAGGGGAGGAAAAAATTAATAAATACGTAAATCTTAAAAAAAAAAAATCACAAAGCAATGGTGGGGGTGGGCATGGAGGGCATATACCAGGAGGTGGTGATAATGATTGATCATGGTGTTTAAGGTGCAGAAGGAGAGAAAACATCAAGGTGGGTGGTGTGTAGGGGGGCTGGGAGCAGTGGCAGGAGGATTGGGTTGGAGGTGCTCGGGAGCGGGAGGGCACGCTGAGTCTGGGGCCTGAGGGAGTGAGCTGGAAGGTTAGGAGAGGGAGGGCACAGAACTGGGGCACCTGAGTTCTGCATTTATTGATGATGACAAGGTCGGGTGTGACCAAGGTTGTCAGTATTGAAGCAGGTTGGAAAACAAAGTTAAGGTGTCTCTCCCTTTCCTGTAGGCTGCCCCTAAACTCTGTTCACCATGCTGTTAGAGCACTTCTTATATTCTATTGTGATTTTTGGTTTATATGTCTGCTGCTCCTACTGGCCCCATGGGTAAAAACTGTCTCATGTAACTTTTTAAAAGATGCGATAATAGTATTGTAGTTTTATATATATATTTATTTAAAAAGAGTCCTTATGTTTTGGAGATACAGACTGAGATATTTACAGTTGAAATGATATCTGGGCTTTCTAATGGGTATGCATGTGGGCAAGTTGTGGGGATATAGATGGAAAAAGATTGACAATGAAATTGGGTAATGGATACACTGGACTCATTATGCTATTTGCTACATTTGCTTAGGTTCAGAAATTTCCATAATACAGAATCTTTCAGCAGTTCCTGGATAAAGTATATACTTTTTGTTAAATTGTTATATGGACAAGTGGAAGAATAAAGCATGACACACACATACACACACATATCTTCTAAAAGAGGTTTTCATGACATGCTTTCTGAGTGCCTTTTATTAAGGAATTTTATATGTTAGAAAACCCTTTAAAAGGGAATAAAATGTATTAGGGGTGTTTAAGCTGAGGCACATTATGAGGTAGTTGAAGTAAAAATTTTGTTCTGACCTTCCAGAAGCTGATAGGACAACAAGAAAGTTCTTTTGACTATAACTACATTTCTTGGAAGGAATAGGAAGTAAGGTGAGGCAAGGGCAAAAGAGGGGAGGAAACACAGAATTTTGTCTGAGAAGCTATCCCATAGGAAGGTACTGGAAAGTTTCACAAGTTGCATCCTGTCTGCTTTTCTCACATTATCTCAGCGATGTGTTTGTGCTTTCAGAATTTTTGGGAGCAAAGTGTTGTCAGTGCTGTGAATTTTTATAACTCTTTTCTTCTTAATAATTTAAGACATCACTTTGAGTTACACAGAGGAAAAAGATAAATTAAGAAAGCATATAGTAGCAAAATGATGGTTTCCATTAGAGGAAAGAATCAGGGCAAGTGGTAAAGTTGGAGGATATCAAGCTATCTGGGGTCACTTAGGACCATTTAGGGAAATATTTGTTATGCCGTGAGAGAGAAATCACGTGAATACTATGACTGTTTGTAACCCGCTCTCTTGTCCTCAGAACACGAGGCAGAGGAAGGGGACGAGGCAAGAGGCGATTTGGCCCTGGTCGACGGCCAGGGCGTCCCCCCAAATTTATCCGCTTGGAAATCACCAGTGAGAATGGAGACAAGTGTGACGACGGGACGCAGGTACGTGGGGCATGGGAACGAGCTGCATCTTCATGTGCGCTTAGAGGACAGAAAGGAACTGTTACTATGTTTAAATATGAATGGACAGTCCTGTGAACTAAGGGCTCGGCTGCCTGTTAATTAAAGAGTGTTTTAAAAAAGGCAAAAAAAAAAAGTATTTTCTGATACTACTTGCCTCAGAAACCCAAAGTTGCTGCCCTAAAGATTTCAAATTGGACAGAAATTTTGTCGAGGGGCTTTAGGTTTAATTTGTTTAAACAACGGAAAACCATATTGATAATCCAGGAGCATTTCCTACCACAGACTTTTCCTTACAAAGTGGACCGGAAGCGCTCATCGTTTTTGTGTGCACATTTATCGATCATCTCTCCCAAAAGGAGACTGTTTTTTTCCTGAGCCTTCTGAAGTTAGTTAAAAACAGGCAGCCGTTGTAAATTCTCACCGCCAGGCCTTCAAGCACGAATCTCCCTGTGTATTCGTTAGGCAAGTAATTGCCGGTCGTATGATTTGCAATTCCAGGACTTGCTGCATTTTTCCAGCAAGGAGCAGTTCGAGGAGCCCGAGCCAGCCGCACTGAACGGGCTGGAGCAGCCGGAGCCGGCCGCCCTCCCGCTGCCGCCGCTGCCCCAGGAGGCCCCGGCTGCCTTGGAGCACGAGCCGGAACCCCACCCGCTGCACCTGCAGCCGCAGCACGAGGAGAGCGTGGGGCCCCCCCAGAGCTCCTTGACGGCCGACGACATGCGCCGAGCCAAGCGCATCCGAGTAAGTGGGCAGCCCTCGCTCTCCCGCCGCCGGCCCGGGGTGCGTGTGCTCCAGCCTGCTCACGCTCCACCCTGGAACCCTCATCGAGGCTGCCACGCGCTCCGCCCCTCATTTGGGAAGCCAGCGTTACCTCTCAGTGCCTTTGTGTCTGTGGCAGGCAGGGGTGGCTGGTCCTAGATGTGGTCCATGCAGCAGTGACACAGAAGCCTGGCTTTGGGCAGCTCCTGGGCTGGCTCTCCGGATCCCTAAACTCGCCGATGGGGAATGCAGAAATTAGTGCCTTTGGGTGTCACAGTTGCTTCTCTCTTAAGCCAGGCACTTCTGTGCCAAGAACTTCCTAGCTCTCAAGTGAATCTTGAGCAACTAAATCTGGTTCCTACAGTTGCCGAGGGGAGACCGGACAGTGTCGTTACTTGTCAGTGCAAGGGGATGTGGTGGAGAGAGCCACACGCGCAGGGAGTCTTGAAGTCGAGCCCGAGGGTTGGGAACGGAGCCCACGTCTCGTTCTGTGCCATGCGTCCTGGCTGGCAGCCGTGCTGCTGCAGGCTCCCGGGGCTTGCAGTTCTCGTGCCATTTCTCTCATCATTTTACAGACAGAATTTGAATCTGGGTTAGGGACAGCAGGGGATGCACATGGAAAAATAGGGTTTTGTGGGATAAGCGCCTGTGCTGACCATTTGCATCCTGAAAACAATGACATAAAGCCCACGTTTGTGGCAGCTGGGAGTAGAAAGCCTTTCACTAGTACTTTAGGTGGAAGTGAAAGAGACTGTATCGTTTCTCAGCCTTCACAACTTCTGGATGGACGATTATTCGAGCTTCTGTTCCTTTTCATTTGCTTATTTGCTGTCAGGCTAGAAGGGACCTTGACAAAGAGGTCTAGTCCATTCCTTCATATAAAAATATGTTTAAACATTCATAGCCATGGGATCGCTTGGAAGGACTCTTAAGAATTCTGAGGCTAAACAGCCTTTTATGAGGATCCTGGAATTGAAACATCTAAAATCAGTTTCCAAGGGAAATGGGTGTATATTAAAAAGGATAGGGAACCATAAGTATAGACCAGAAAGGCAAAAGGCCATGACTGAATGCCTTCCCATCATCATTTTTCCCAGTCTGCTTTTCTCTTCTGCTCATTTACTGTCTTTCCTGCTCTGACCATTCTGATCTTTTTGAGTTCAGAGAAATGTTTATTAGATTTAATTTTTTTTTTCGGAAGGGAAAAACGAAAGCCCACGCATGTAGTGAAGTCATAGATACACTAACATGGTCTGGCATTGTACTTGTAATTTTGAATGAGCTGGGCTGCTGGTTTCAATACAGCGTTCCTTGTATCAAAGCAAGAGCCATGCACCTGTGGCTTTTGGAGATCAGTCTTAGTTATTTTTTTCCCCTTCTTACACCATTCTAAAAAGTAGGGCTATGTATTTTTTTCATCTTTTCTCTCCAGATTGGTAATGACCAACTGAAGGGAAGTCTTCCAATCCCGTTGGTAATGTAACTATTTTTCTCTCCTCTAATGCTGCCTGCTCAGTTGGAGCTGCAGGTAGGTTTGTTTCCTGTGTCTCACATAACAGAATGTCATTTAAGTGTCTGCCTGACCTGCTGTTCTTTGCAACCTGTACTTACTAAATCCCGGTAGAAACCATGATTTGGTTGCTACAGTAAATGCAGATTAGTTCAGGAATAAATGACCATTTATTTGCAACTAGATGAGTCAGTAAATTGTGGGCCTCATTTTCCTCAAATGCAAAATGAAGGGATAGGACTAGGTGATCTCCAAGGTCCCTTCCAGCTCTAAAATACTTGGAAAGACTCAAGGGTGCTGTTGAGTTCTAACTATCAATGGAGCACTGGGCCTTGCACTCTGAGGGAAACAATAGAATTTTCTCTTGAGCCCTGCTTTCTAGGAGCTTACAGTCAAATTAGGGAGACAGTGCTACTACAGAGCAGTTTACTGAGGCATACTAAGTTTGAAAGTCTAGCTTATAATTGCTCTAGGAACTTGGAAGAGTGAAAGACAAGAAAGATGGAGGAGTCAGGGTACAATCCATGAATGAAAGACTGAAACTGGTCCTTGAGTGAGAGATGGGAGTTAGATGTACCGGAAGAAGGGAGAACGTTTCAGAGGAGGGTAGCTGTCGGATCAAAGGTCCAAACACAGGCATGTGTACGGTGTGATTATGGGGCAGTAAAAACCCTCGCTTGACTGCAGCGTGGGATGCCAGTTGAGTAGTAGAGAGAGTGCTGTTAAGCATAGCCAAGACTTTGAAAGCTGGCCAAAAAAAAAAAAAAGGGACAGAGGAAAAGATGCTAACAACAATAAACAAACGTGATAGATTTCCTTTTTCATCTGGTGCCAGGGTCAAAATAACATGGACATCGATCCGTAACTTGGGCTCTTTTAACTTGTAATATCGAATTCCAGAAACGTTTCACGGTCATTGTTTACAAAGACCCTGTTGTCTCAGAATTCATTTCAATGTGAGTTAATGAACCCCACATCCCAGATTTAGCAATTGTCCGATTGTGGCCTCCTTCGGGTATCCGATGTACCATCCGGTATGCTGTAGCTGAGTGACTGGGCCTCAGGATCAGAAGGTCCACTATGTCCATCTGTGCTGCCGCATCGTTTCTCCCGATGTCTGCTAGAGGCCTGTACAGCCTTGGCTGTGAACGATAGAACACACCTTAGAGTAGAACTGGCTATTCAGTGGGTCGAGGGATGGGAATGGTTCTAGCCCTTCCAATACCTTGTAATAGGAGAATAAATTAGATCAGAGGAGTGCAATCTAGTTCCTGAGCACTCAGACAATGTTCAGGGCTCTATGGAAATTAAAAAGAGGATCAGAGGATCTGTTGATAGAAGTGAGAAAGTGGAGCCAGGTGGCTGCTCAGTTTAAATCTGTGTCTGAAGGCACGCAGGCTAATGAGGAATGACAAGACTGATTAATGTAATGGACCAAAACCAAACTGAGTTCTGGCTTTGGCACCCAAAGATAAATGGGACACCTGGCGAGGCCATGATCCATTGTGGTACATGGTGTCAGTCCTTGGAACCTTGACCAGACTTGGATAAAGGATGTGGTTCTTCCATGCTAAAAGCTTCTGAATCTTGAATCACCTTATTGCAGGATAACATTTGCTTACCTGCAGTGTTCCCATAAAGTTTTTTTTTTTTAATTAAAGAAATTGTGGGTTTGTAGAACAATCGTGCATAACTAACAAAGTTTGGAAAGTAGCCAAAATAGTGAGAGCTTTTACAAAAAACAAGTATCTGGATAGAGTAAAAAGGTGAAATGACTGCTAAGAAGTGTAATGAAATGAAAGAAAGCTCTGTGGGTGATTTGGGAGAATAAAAGGTCTGTTCTTAAAAGATCTCTGAAGATGCTACAGGAAAGAGCTTGAAATAATTTTTTTCTTCTGTGTTTCCTATGAACTACATCCATTAATTCTCAAACTTTTATCTAACACTTCCTATGAGGTTAATGATTTATTAAGTGTACTAGACACAAGAGAGAATAAAATAGGCTGCAAACCTTCTAGTGGGCCCAGTCAATTTTGGAAGACAACATAATTGCTTTATAACTATTTAAGATATATGCAGAGGTAGCATTTTAAGAACATCTCTCCTAGTCCTGTTAGAGAAATGCTGGGAAAAAAGTTTTCTGTTCTATTAGAACTACGCTCGGCGTTTTCAGAGATTATTCACTTCACAAAATCAAAAATGATCATCTTGGTTTTTCCCCTAGATAATTATGTCACATTAAATTTAGTTTGGAAGTTACTGTGTGTAGGTAACTTGAAATGAGAGGTCCATTGTCCTGTTCAGTGTACATTTTTTACTGCACAAAAAAGGTGTTAGGTTTTCCCCTAGTCCTTCAGCTACAATTCTCTCCTAGCCACATGGGCATGTCCATTCACAGAAGTATTTTCTAGGGGTTTCCCCCCCCCCTCATAGCTTTCTAGAGCTCTCCCCCTGATATTCTGAGGAACTTATGAATGACTCCACTATAGAATAACTAAAATATTGAATCTGTGTTCTCTGTGTGAAAGATGATCCAGTAGATCTGCTCTGGGGAGGGCATGAGTTGTTTTTACCACACTGCTGTGAATTTGCACTCGTTACCCATATTTTCTCACTTGAATTCTTTTATAACAATTGCATGAATTTATAAGATGGCTAATCATTAGAAGGGCAATCTGTGACTGAAAAAAAGGAGCAAAACTGACTGGTCCAGACAAGGAACAAAAATAAGCTTCACTTTGTTTTAGCATGGCATTCTAACCAGGGGAACTAACTAGCTACATGTTAGAACCTTGTCCTCTGCACTTTCTAAGTAGGAAATTATTAAATGTATGCATTCCATTTATGATGTGTGCTCATTTCTCATGTCTCATAAAGAAACACATTTATATACATCCTAATCTTCCATTTCCCTTTCAGTTCTTGTTTTTAAATTTCTATATAATTCACATACCATAAAATGCACCCTTTTAAAGTATACAATTCAGTGACTTTTAATATATTCCCAAATATGTCACCATCACCACTCTCTAATTCCAGGAGCATTTTCATTGCCCCAGAAAGAAACCCCAGACCCACTGGCATTCACACCCCAGTTCCCTCCACCCAGCTGTCCCGGCAACTACTACCCTGAAGTTCCTTTTATTTTTTATTTCCTTCTTTTGGTGAAACATTTTACTCACGCTTCAAATTCTTTTTCTCAAGATCTTCCACAAGTAATATTTTGGCTGACTTGCTCCAGCCTCCATCATGCCTGTGTGACTCACCCTAAGACTTTTCCTGCAGATGCTCCGTTTTGAGCTTGCTGCACTCTAGGATTTGTTTTATCACACAAGGCCTCTGTTGGGAACACCTTTTGAATGTTACTTAAATCCTTTCAAAAGAAAACGCACATGCATAAACACACACATCTTTTTTTGTTGGTTTTCCTCTGTTCTTTTTCCATGCTTCTTAAAAATTTTTAACTTTTTATTTCATTTTTTTAGTACTTCTTAGATCATTTCATTTTTTAAAAAAAATTATTTATTTTTTAATTCATTTTTAAAAAATATTAATTCAAAAAATATGAGGTCCCCATGTACCCCCCCACCCCGATCATTTCATTTTTAAGAATGTTTTTTTAAAAAGATGGTTAGATGACATAAATGTTACTTAACTTTTTATCTTGAAATAATTTCAAACTTACAGGACAGTTACAAAAAGAATACAAACCCCATACAGAGAACCTCCAGCTTACCCAGATACCCAGATCCACCAGCTTTTAACATTTTGCCACATTTGCCATATCATTCTGTTTTTCCATCTGTCATCTATTTATCTGTCTATCACCTAAACATCTGAGAGTCGGTGGTATCCATCACTCTCCTTGAACGCTTATTTCCATAAACATTTTCTGAGAACAAAGATATTCACAACTGATGTAACCACCTGCGGTTATCAAGTCCAAACAATTGAACACTGATACAAAGCTTACCACCTCGCAGGATGAGCATCTTTGGGGATGGCTTCCTTTCTAATGTCTTCACCAGAAGAATCTTCTTTCAACTGTGTACGCTAGAGTTTAAATTTCTATGGAAAGTCTGAGATTGCAGGGTTCAACACCCCCCCCCCCCCCAAGCCACATGCACATGTCCCTTCCTCACTAAATCGTCCTGTTTGTATATGTCTTTCAGAATGCAGCTCTTCAGCACCTGTTTATTCGGAAATCCTTCCGGCCCTTTAAATGTTTGCAGTGTGGGAAAGCCTTCCGGGAGAAGGACAAACTGGATCAGCACTTGCGTTTCCACGGGCGGGAGGGGAACTGCCCTTTGACCTGTGACCTCTGTAACAAGGGCTTCATCAGCAGCACGTCCTTGGAGACTCACATGAAGCTCCATTCCGACCAGAAGACTTACTCTTGCATTTTTTGCCCTGAATCCTTTGACCGCCTTGATTTGTTGAAAGATCACGTGGCCATTCATGTTAATGATGGCTACTTTACCTGCCCGACTTGTAAAAAACGTTTCCCAGATTTTATCCAGGTGAGTGTCCCCTGCTGAGGTTCCTGTATGTTTCCTTCTTTTGGTAAAAGAAGCTTTGAATTTCTTGGAAATTTGAGACAGCCTAGCACTTGTTTTTTTTTTTTTCAAATCCCCCCTCTCCACTACATGTTCTCTTGTCTGTCTGCTCATTATTTACTCAGCTTCTGCAGGAGGCAGCGGGAACCGAACCTGGGACCTCCCAGAGAGCTGGTGCCCAACTGGCTGAGCCACATCCCTTCCCACACTTGCATTTTCATCCCTTCTTTGGAACAGCTTTATAGTTGAGAACAATATTTCTTCAGTCAACCTGCTTTTGATCAATAAGATTGTTTGGGGAAACGGACTTTGGCCCAGTGGTTAGGGCGTCCGTCTACCACATGGGAGGTCCGCGGTTCAGGCCCCGGGCCTCCTTGACCCGTGTGGAGCTGGCCCATGCGCAGTGCTGATGCGCGCAAGGAGTGCAGTGCCACGCAGGGGTGTCCCCCGCGTGGGGGAGCCCCACGCGCAAGGAGTGCACCCATAAGGAGAGCCGCCCAGCGCGAAGGAGGGAGCAGCCTGCCGAGGAATGGCGCCGCCCACACTTCCCGTGCCGCTGACGACAACAGAAGCGGACAAAGAAACAAGATGCAGCAAAAAGACACAGAAAACAGACAACCGGGGGAGGGGAGGGGAATTAAATAAATAAAAATTAAAAAAAAAAATCTTAAAAAAAAAAAATAATAAGATTGTTTGGATCTTAGTTGTCCAAATCAGACTTTAAAATGTAAACATTTACGTTTTATTGCAAATAGTAAACACCAGGTCCAACTTTAGTTTTAAGAAATTCTTTCTTCGTCCTTGCCAATACACATTCTCATAAAATGGGCATATAGAGCCTCTAGGAGGTATGCTCCCGTTTCCTGCTCTGAAAGCCTCTCCTCTACTGCTCTGCTTGCCTGTCCTGCATTTCCAAGGTCATGCATTTTGGAAGGAAACAGAGAAAGTGGTATATAGCATACTTTCACATCAAGCACCGATGTATTATATTCTTTGCCAGAGCAAAATGGGGGAAGATAAACACCAGAATATTCATGATTTCATTTGAACTTCATCTGAAATATTTTTGAATAATTAAATCTAAATATCCTGTAAAAAAGCTCTTTTAAAAAATTACCAATACAAAAGGAGGTTAGGGTTTAATCATAGTTCTGTTAATGTTGGAAATTTTCTCTTTTCACAGAAACAGCTAGCAAAGTTGCTTTAAGGCTGAATCTAAAGGCAAAAGAGACTCCAAAAATAATGAAGCAAAATGCCTGATAGGAATAGCCTGATATGACTCACCACTCAGCTCCCCTGCGCCGCTCTTCTTCATTGGATATTTATGGCCATGCGAGTTCTGAGACTGTGTCCTTGATTTAAGTTACCTAAAAATAAAGGGAATAAGTCCTGGTTAGGAAGAAACGACACCAGTTTTGTATTGTTCTCATAGGTGGGATCTAATTCATGTCTTTAACTTTTCAGAATCTGATTTTATAGGAAGATATAAAAGGATCAATTACTAAAATGGGCTAAATTGCTTCTGTACATGCTGGAGGCAGAAAAAAGTGAGGAAGAATGAGTTACGTGTTGTGTTCCTGTAGGTACTATTTAGCAAGATTAATCTAAACCCCCCAAAACTTTCCTTTTAATCTTAAAAATTAAAGAAAAGAAAAGGAAAAAATGAAAATGGACTCCAAGCCATCAAGGCTCTGACCAATCCTACAGTCCTTCTTCCCCCTCCCAGGGCACCTGGGCGGTTAAGATTTCCACAGCCCCCTGGCTGCTCCATTTCTTTCTTCTTGGTGACAGGGACAGAGTGCGGTTGGTGGGAGGCCACCTCCCACTGGTCGGCCGCCACGTCCAGGTTGAGAGAGCCCGTGGCCGCGCGTCTGGCTCCCCCTAGCGTCGAGCAGCTGCCTAGGTCGTTCCCTTGCTCCCCTGAGCCTGTCTGTGTCTCCGCAGGTGAAGAAGCACGTGCGCAGCTTCCACTCGGAAAAGATCTACCAGTGCACGGAGTGTGACAAGGCCTTCTGCCGCCCCGATAAACTGCGCCTGCACATGCTGCGCCACTCGGACCGCAAAGATTTCCTGTGCTCCACGTGCGGAAAGCAGTTTAAGGTACGCAGCCAGCGCGCAGCCCAAGGCCCACCGATGCGTCCAGGGAAGGAGAAACACCTGCTGATTTCATCCCTTTATCCCCTTGTTACAAAGAGCTGGACTTGAGATGCATGAAAGCCTTCATGCCTCATGTTCAATTCAGTTCTTATAAAATTAAGGGGGAAAAGCTTGCCTTAATTTCCCCAAATTCAAATCCCCGAACAAATAGAGCAATACCGAGTCTTCTAAAAGATTCTGAATATAGGGTAAGCAGAACTGAACGGCGACGGAGGGCGTCCTAGGAGGAGGATATATTTACTTACCATTCGAATCGACAGACGTCTATTGCATTTATATAGTGTGAGATCCTGGTACTGAGCCCTGGTGGCAGCAGGATGCTTACCTAGCAGAGTCAGGAATTCCGTGGAAATGTCAGAAGGCAAGGATTAAAATAAATGATAATAAGTTCTAAGTAACCTGCCTAGATAGGAAGCAGAGAAAACACTTGCAGGAGACTCTGGGACAAAAGTTAAACAAATGTGAAAACAATCAAATGTGCTTTGTGGGGAAGTCAGATGACGGTGCAGGTGTCCTTGAGAGACACTCTAGTGACTGCCTGCAGGCCACACGTCGTGGAAGCGGAACAGCACTCCCGGTGGAACCAGGAGGCAAAACTGACTTTAAAAGGATGTGTTTGTGTAGAGTGTGAAGACAGGGTGGTGCTGAAAGCTGCAGTTTTATGGACTGTGTCATAGGCTCTGATTCGACAGCTTTCCCTGCAGAGAACTCTGCAGAGAATGCTAATGTGAAAAGTATCGAAGAGTCTAGGTCTTCTTCCGTTTTAAAATTTTTAGCGTTTTTTGCCTTTTAACGAATTTTATCTAAACGGATCCCTGCCTTGCAGTGCTAGTGGCAATGGCCATCCGCCATCCTAATCCATTCAGCGTTTTCCGAGGATCTGTTTTGTGCCAGATCCTCAAGGTTTTAGGGCCTAGGGATACAAAAAGGTTTTCTGTTTCCATTTCTCCTCTTTTCTCACCCGGCGTTCTAAGGTTGGGTCGGCGAAGCAGAACCACTATGAGTATTTTGGAATAAGAGGTTTTTTGGGGGAGAACCAACTTAATTATAGGAGGAGGTGGAGAAGAGAGGGTGTGACAGGAGACGCTGGGGGGTCGGCGAGAAGGCGCGGGTGCACCTGCAGAGCAGGGCTGGGTGGGCCAGTGAAACGCAGCCGGGAATCAGGGAGCCCGGCGCAGCGTGTGGAGGAGAGCCGGGCGGTCGGTGGACACGGGGTGTCTGTGTCGGGGGTGAGAGCAGCTGGCTGGGAAGCGGGAGAAGGAGCACAAACGGAAATCCCCGGGCCCCCCGCCCCCACCACCACCTCAGCCTCCTCGACGGCGGAGCGGAGCGCCGCTGCTCCTGCTCTGGCCGGCCCCTCTAGCCTGGAGCCAACTGGGCAGGGCCTTCTGCCTATCACCCAGGTGGACACCGTACAAAACCACCGCATACCTCCAGTCCATTTTTCGGGCAATGGCCAGAGTAACTTTTCTGGAGAACACATCCGGTATCACGTCCCTGAGGAAAAGCCCGTCACGGCTCTTCACTGGCTTGAGGGTAGATCCCAAAGCTCTTCCCAGGCAGGCACAGGTCGCACCGCGACGTGCACCTGCTCACCTCCGCGCCCCCTTCCTCCTGCGCTCTGGCTGTCCTGACCTGCTTGTGGTTATCCAGGTGGGGTGTCCTGTTCCTCTCGGGGCATTTGACTGTGCCCCCCACCCCCTCCCCACTTGAAATGGGCTATCAGCCTCTCCCGTCATTGGCCGCTGAGGTCAGTTCACACCCGGGCGTTTCTAGGTCTCCCCCACATTGGAAACAGTGCTTCTTCTATGTGTTCCCATAAGACCTTTTACCCAGACCCCGTCACACTGTTTGTTATGCGATGTTGTAGCAATGTGTCCTGCTAAACTGCAAGCTCCATGCGGGCAGCATAGCTGAAGACAGGTAGGGCCTTTTGACTCTAAGGAGCCCACAATTTAATAGGGAAAGTAGACAAGTAGATTAAAAAAATATTAATAATGCTATAATGATGAATAAAATGCTATGGGAGATATTGACTCTACTTTGAGGTGAAAGGGAAACTTCCTAGGTGAGGTGGCACTTTTTAATTCATTCAAGGGTAAGAGAAGGGGTGGGATAAGGAATGAGGGATTCAAAGTGGAGGGAGAAGGAGGGACCAAGAAGATACCATGCCCAGAGGTTGGTGAGGTGTAGCGAGGGTGGGGTGGTGGGTGGTAAGGGGGCAAAAAATGGGATGAGACCAGAGAAGCACATTCAGGCCAGCTGGTTATGCTGAGTAATTCAACTTAGGAGGATGTGAGCCCATAAACATTTGGAGCAGAGGCTGTGGGAAGGAGGGAGAAGAGGCCCATCCATATCCCAAACACCTGAGGCAGAAGTGATAGGCTCTTGTGCCCGGATGGAAGGGTAAAAAATGGATGGCGAGCAATCGAACCTACAACTTGACAGGATAGAGGTTTAAGAACAAACAAAACACTGGAAGTAAAAAAGTCGACAGAAGGAGAGAGAGTGGGCTGGATGAGGAGTGTTGGTTTTGGAGATGTTACGTAGGCAGTCCACAAATACACGCCTGTCACGCACACTCATGCGTGGTCTTTCCGTTAGGCTTTGGGATTTAGGTCTTGATTCATTGAAGGGCAAATTGGTCTGTTTTATGGGAAGAGGTAGGGAGAAATGCATGGGAATTGTGTAGAAACACGACGTAAATCCAGTAGTAACTGTCATTCTTTATTATCAATTTGTCCTGCAGTTCTTTTTTTTTTTTTTTTTAAAGATATATTTATTTATTTAATTCCCCCCCCCCCCCCGACCCCGGTTGTCTGTTCTCTGTGTCTATTTGCTGTGTCTTATTTCTTTGTCCACTTCTGTTGTTGTCAGCGGCATGGGAAGTGTGGGTGGCGCCATTCCTGGGCAGGCTGCACTTTCTTTCACACTGGGCGGCTCTCCTTACGGGTGCACTCCTTGCACGTGGGGCTCCCCTATGCGGGGGACACTTCTGCGTGGGGCGGCACTCCTTGCGCGCATCAGCACTGTGCATGGGCCAGCTCCACACGGGTCAAGGAGGCCCGGGGTTTGAACCGCAGACCTCCCATGTGGTAGACGGATGCCCTAACCACTGGGCCAAGTCCGTTTCCCTGTCCTGCAGTTCTTAATAACAAACTTGTTCCATGTCTCATGGGGTCTCCTCTGTGTACATGCAGTCTTTTGTCTCAAGAACCAGCATGTAGCTTTCCAACTGAACGGGTGTGTTACGCCACGACTCCCTGGAATGCACTTCCTTGCTAGGGAACAGAGTAATTCTGACATGTCCTCATAAGTTCTAGCACTGCAGAAACTCAGGTGCATCTTGGTAGGTTGTGGTTACTGCTAACTTTTAGTGATTTTTTTTTTTCTTTTTGTCCCTTCAATTAAATTTTTTATACTCACTCACCCTCCTTTAAAAATTCTCTGAATAGCGAAAAGATAAACTACGGGAACACATGCAACGGATGCATAACCCTGAGAGGGAGGCCAAGAAGGCTGACCGCATCAGCCGCTCCAAGACCTTCAAGCCACGCATCACGTCCACGGACTACGACAGCTTCACGTTCAAGTGCCGCCTTTGCATGATGGGCTTCCGGAGACGTGGCATGCTGGTCAGTGTCCCAGGCCGTGGGCCCCCCCCGATGGCCCCTGTCCTTTGCTTTTCCTTTGCACTGGGTTCTTTTTATTTTTTTTTCACACGGGGCAACTCTTCTTGTGGGGCGCACTCCTTGTGCATGGGGCTCCCCTACGCGGGGGACACCCCTGCGTGGCACGGCACTCCTTGCTTGCGTGCATCAATGCTGCGCGTGGGTCAGCTCATCACACTGGTTAGGAGGCCCTGGGTTTGAACCCTGGACCTCCCGTGTGGTAGGCGGACGCCCTATCCATTGAGCCGAATCCGCTTCCCTTGCACTGTGTTCTGTCCTCAGTTATGTCTGTCAGGAGGGCTGGAACAACTGGAGGCCGACAACCCCTGTCGTGGCTGGCTAAAGGCCACCAATGCAAAGCACCAGAAATAGGTTGGCTTCATAATAGGAGTCTATTAGAGTAAAAGCTTACGGTTCCGAGGCTGTGAAAATGTCCAAGTCAAGGCACCTTCAGGATGCTGTATCGGCTGCTGGCGAGCTCAGACTCCTGTCACGTGGCGAGGCAAATGGCAGCTGGTGCCTGCCGAGGTCTCTGCCTCGTGCCACCCCTGCCCCCAGCCCACATTCTCCTCCAGCTCGAGGCTCTCGGGGTTTCTGGGTCTTTCTGGGCCTGCGGGCAATCCTGGAGTCCTCTCTCGTGGCAGGGTAAAACGGCAGCTCTTCCTCTCCTCTCCCCTCCGTTTACACGGGACTCCAGTAAAAGCGTAAGACCCACCCTGGGTCCTGCAGTCTAGTCAAGGGCCTTTAACTGAAGCGATCTAATCAAAAGGTCCTGTGCCTGAACCTCACCAGCAGGTCTCACCACATAAATAGGTTTTGTTTTTGAAATTATAGCTTTATTCCCCACCCCATGACTCCCTCATCTGTTGCGGGTGGGTTTTTTTTCCTCTCATTGTTTACTCTCGATGTCTGCTCATTGTCTGTCTGTGGTTTTTTACTCTTTCTTTAGGAGGCACCAGAAACCAAACCTGGTGCCTCTTGGGTGGGAGGCAGGCGCTCAACTGCTTGAGCTACATCCGCTCCCCATAAATAGGTTTACATACACAGGAATGACTTAGCTTGGGAGCAGAATTTTGGGGGGTCCACAAAAGACTCAAACTAGGACCATCCCCAAGCTAGAGCTGTTTCCTTTCCAATCTCCCTTCCCCTGTTTCACCCAGTTCTTTTCTGGCAACCTCTTGGAAGAGGTCTCCTGTTGCTTTTCACCTCTGGTTTTGCTTCTCTTCTATTTCCCTCTTCTCTTTCTTGTTCTTCTGTTTACTTTGTGGTGAGGTCTTTTGCCTCTTCCCCGGCTGTTCCCTTTTAATGCCTCCTTTCCAGATATGAAACCGCAATAGATGGAAGCTTCCTCTGAAGGCAGGGTTAGCCCCAGGTTAGCTGAAGCATCGGTACAGCCAGTTCTCTGCTGCTGATTCATTTGGCCTTTGTACAGTTGTGGAGTATGTTTCTACCAGAAGCCAGAAAGTCGTGGAGCGAGGTTTAAAATTCAGAACCTTAGCCTGTGTCTCTGGCATAGACCAGGTCACTAAATAATGAAGACAGGTTTACATCAGGAGAATTCACCGAAGACATTCTTGCAGTGCTCCTTATTCCAACCGTAGTTCTTTCAGCCAAAGCCTCTTAGCAGGATCCACAGTGACCCAGTTCTCCTTCAGTACTGGCTGAATTACGCTAATTCCTATAAACAGTGACTGTTAACATTTTCATGTTAGATGGGTCTGGTGATGCTCCTTCTGCCCAAATGCCTTGTGCTTGGAGTAACAAGAGAATTGTAATGTCTAGAGGCCAATACCAGAGGCATTTGTTTATCTTCTGTTTGTAATGGGGTCTGTTTCTTTCATGGGCTTTTTTCCCCTTTAGGTAAATCACTTATCCAAGAGGCATCCAGACATGAAGATAGAAGAAGTGCCAGAGTTAACTCTACCCATCATCAAACCCAACCGGGACTACTTTTGTCAGTATTGTGATAAGGTAAAAGGAGCCGGTTTGTCTGCGTGTGTAAATATATGCTGGGTCTTGCCGCTCTCTCAGCAGATGGTGCCCTGTCTCTCAGTAGTTTTCCATTCCAACAAGAAAGGGGTGGAAACGCAGCTTCACTGTAGGCCAAATATTTTTTTCTTAAGTATTAGTTGACTTACTTTGTTTAACTTATTGTCTCTTCTCTTGGTAATTTTTGTTAAAAAAGAGACCTATTCTAAGAACCTTGTCTATGAATTCATTCTAAATTCCTAAACTATGAAATAAGAGTGTAAAATGCACGGTGGATTTAGGGTTTCCAGGAGATTGAATAGGATTTGAAAAAGCACTCTAGTTGTACTGTCCCATTCGTTACTTTTATGCAGCTACAAAAAAGACAGAATACACATTTATTGTTTCATTGGTTTCTCTACTATTGCTTCCCTATATAAAGTACCTAGGTTATATTTCAAAGATAGTCTCCACTGGTTAATCAACCTCAGCTTAAAAGTAAGAATCATTTTTTAAACTAGATTCACCACTAAAGATGCTACTTGCTATTAGACTCACCATTCTGGAAGGTTCTTTGGCACCTGGTATCAGCTACATAAATCAAAGGAGAGCTTTCACAGCAAGGCTAAAGGATCAACTAACTTTAAAACAAATTTCTTTCTATGACTATATAGCTACATTTTTAACTTTTAACTTTATGATGAAGGGTTTTTTTTTGCAGTTACTATCTTAGATGTCTAAATTCAAGAAACATGTCTAGCCTATCTATATTACATTCTTATTTTATTCTAATTGATGTGAAATCCCTATTAGACTTCATATATCTGTCCATGTAATTGGGGGGAGGGGCTACCCAAATCTTTTCTCTCATTTCCTTCTCGTAGACTAGTCAGTTTTCTTTAAGCAAGAAATTGGAACCTTACTTTTCATGTTTGTAAATACTGGAATTTGCAGGTTTATAAAAGTGCCAGCAAGCGCAAAGCCCATATTCTGAAGAACCACCCAGGTGCCGAGCTGCCACCCAGCATTCGGAAACTTCGCCCCGCCGGTCCGGGCGAGCCAGATCCCATGCTCAGCACCCACACGCAGCTGACCGGCACGATCGCCACCCCCCCCCGTCTGCTGCCCCCACTGCTCCAAGCAGTACAGCAGCAAGGTACGGGGGCCCCTGACCCAGCTGAGGGTGCACACCCCATGTGAGGAGTGGCTTGCTGTGCCTCCATGGCTTCTTCCGGGGGCTCCAGGAAATGTGTTCCCAGCTCACACGGCTCATGGGGGGCCATGAGCAAAGACTGGAGAGAGGAGGTTGCAGGCCTGACCAGAAGTGGTGGCATGCGATCACCTGAGCTGTGTCCTGGGCCTGCGGAGGGCCTCGTATCTGAATGTTCAGTGCCTACGGTGTGTGAGCTCAGGCTTCCAGAAGCATCACAGAGGGACCGCTGGGATAGTTCTCTACAAGGGGTCGTTTCTGCTGGGGGATTGAGAGCAATTGCACAGGTGTCAGAGCAGGCAGGGGAGGGCTGTGAGGGTTCAGACTTTGACTGATGCTCTGGGAGTTTTTTGTTGTTTTTTTCATATACTTCTTTATTTTTCATTTTTACAAGATACTTAGCTTATATAAATGTTACATAAAAAATATAGGGGATTCCCATATGCCCTGTTCCCAATCCCTCCCACATTTTCCCATATTAACAACATCCTTCATTAGTGTGGGATACTTGTTACAATTGATAAACACCTATTGGAGCATTGCCACTAAGCGTGGACTATAGTTTACATTGTAGTTTACACTTTCTCTCGCACAAGTGTGTAAGTTATGACAAGATATATAATGGTCTGTATCTGTCATTGCAGTATCATTTAGGACAATTCCCAAGTCCTGGAAATGTCCCCATATTACATCTGTTTTTCCCTCTCCCTGCCCTCAGAACCTCCAGTGGTCACTGCCTCCACATCAATAATAAAAGTTTTTCCATTGCTAGAATAACTGTAAGTCTATGGTAGAATAATAGGAAGTCTACTCTAGTCCATTGTTCATTCCCCAATCCTGAGGATTCTGGGATGGTATGCTCACTCTGCCTCGAATTGAGAGGGGGCTTAGATCCCATGGGGCAGACGGATAGAACTATCTTGCTTGCAGTTGTAGACTCTCTGTTCTTGAGATGGGCATTGTCCATTGTTATCTCCTTGTTGGCTGTCCTAGGCGAGCCCAATGAACTAGAGTAAGTGTTGCCACTCTGTTGAGATTCAGAGCCCAGCTGGCACACGGGCAGTCTGGGATTTTTTAAATTTCCTTTTGGCCTTCTTCTTTTTTCCCTTTTCATACCTTGAGACTACTTTAGGAAGGCCAGGCCCAATCAGCATTGCTCTGCTTTTTCTTTTTTTTTTTACGGTGTAACAGAAAAGACTCCAGGAGCCTTTGGAGAGTTTGCATATGAAAAAGAGTGGAAATAACCAAGTCTCGTAATTATGCTCGGATTTTGCTTTGATTTGTCAGACCAAGATGGTACAGCACATTCGAAAGAAGCACCCAGAGTACGCCCAGCTCCCCAACGCCGTCCACACGCCGTTGACGACAGCCGTCATCAGCGCCACCCCAGCTGTGCTGACCACAGACAGCGCCACGGGGGAGGCCATGGTGGTGAGAACCTGCTCAGAGCTGCCCGCTGCCTCCGAGGGCCGAAACCCTTTCCCTGCCGTGAAACTGGCTGCAGAGCTAGTCCATTCTCCTTGAGTTTTCCACGCAGGATGGGATGCTTATGATTGGGTCTCCAGTTGATGCTCCCCAAAGCTCTCTGTGAAAGGGGCAACAAGAAAGCACCTTGTTGCTCTTCACGGCAAAACTGTCTAGAGTAACGCCATTGAAACCCGATGTATATACATTTTAAATCTCCCAATCATCCACTATCTTCCCAACTTCTTTTTTTTTTTGGCTCAGTCTAATTTGTAGTTCATGATCCACCAGTAAGATAAACTCAATTTTAGTAGATTTTAAAGGCACTGAAATATCTACCTACAGTAGGGTTACCAGCTAATGTGTTTTGTGTGATTTTTCTAGACAACGGACCTGCTAACCCAAGCCATGACAGAACTGTCCCAGACCTTAACGACAGATTACCGAACCCCACAAGGGGACTACCAGAGAATTCAGTATATCCCTGTGTCGCAGGCTACATCCGGGCTTCAGCAACCTCAGCATATACAGCTTCAAGTGGTGCAGGTGGCTCCGGTACTGTACTTACTCACTTCCCTTTCCCTTTCCAAATGCCGTATTGCCCCCGGCACCTGGCAGGCGGCGTCGACAAAAGTAGCCAATTCTCAGCTGGAGGGGTCCTCCCGGAACGTGCTTCTGAGCGTAAGCTCAGGTGCCCTTTCCTAGGGTAAAGGTGGCCCTTTCCTAGGGTGCCGAGGGCTCTCGACTTAGTTGTCAAGAGATTTCAGTCACCCCGGGCTACTCTTTCTGAGCCTGGACAGCCATGGTTCCCTCTGCGTGCTTACCCTTCAGCTCCTGGGTGGACTGCTGGACGACGAGGCAGTTCGATAAACCCCTATCTGGGCGCTGAATGACTCACACGCGTGAGAAGCGCTAAGGAATATCTGATCCCGTCTCTGAGTACATGCAGTCAGTGCCCTGTTTTACAGAGGTGTGACTATTATTCCTTCAGCCAGACAATGAGTAGCTCATCGTTACTGACTAGGGAGCTGAAAGAAGGACTCCTCCAAGAAATACGACTTTTAATTAAGCTGAGGAAGGGTGCTCAATGTGCAAATGAACAAACCTGTTGCTCTGAAATAATTTGGTCTCCAAAAATTCAAAACTCATGCCAGAGCGGGAGGTTGCCACTGTCATCTTTGTGTCTATTCTTTTCTCTGTCTTGTCTTCTTTATGGAAGGGTTCTTAATTCTAGGGTTTGGAGGGCTCTGTGAAGCCCTGAAGTTGCCTATAAAATACGATGTCTATAGTATATAAAAGGTTAAGAACCACTGTTCTGGGGGGGTTAATAGTGACGGTGAAAAGAAATTCTATTTTTTGATTGCTTTTAACTATTAAAGGATAGGCCATTAGTCCATTGGAATTTAAAGGGAAAAGTTTTTTGATTTTTGAGAGTTTCTCGTTCAGCTTTTTACTGGCAGCTTTCTTCTTTTTTCCTCTTTCTCTTCCAGAATTTAACAGCAGCCGCGACTCGTGTCTTATAAGCATATAATTTTTAAAGCTGTCTTCCTCTCTACTGCTTGCCAGCGTGGCTTAGGAGTGGGGTCCCCGGGAGGGAAGCCATGGGCCTCAAGGTCATCCGTTCTTGCATTTCTGCCGAGAGATTGCTGTTAACTGAGCCTTTTCTCTCAAAGCACTTTCCTGAACCTCGGTCAATGTGTATTTGGTTTCGGGGCCTGTTTTTTCCCCTCTAGGCCACTTCGCCTCACCAGTCCCAGCAGTCCACGGTGGACGTCGGCCAGCTCCACGACGCCCAGACCTACACCCAGCACGCCATCCAGGTCCAGCACATCCAGGTGACTGAGCCCGCCCCCTCTGCGCCGTCGTCCGCCCAGGTAAATGCTCCCGTAGATTTTTTAGAGGTTAATATGGCCTTGGGTTATCCAGAGCCGTAGGACGAAGAGACATTCTTTTCAAACTTGTTCTCCTGGACTGCTTTAAATAATATCTGTGTTAGTCAGCCAAAGGGGTGCTGATGCAAAATACCAGAATTGTTGGTTTTTATAAAGGATATTTATTTGGGGTAGGAGCTTACAGATACCAGGCCATAAAGCAGAAGTTACTTCCCTCACCAAAGTCTATTTGGAGCAAGATGGCTGTCGTTGTCTACGAGGGTTCAGGCTTCCTGGGTTCCTACATTCCTGGGGCTTGCTTTTCTCTGGGTTCAAGGTTCTTTCCTTCCTGGGGCTGGCTTCTCTTTCCTCTGTGAGCTTAATTCCTGGGGCTCCAGCTTAAGTCTTCAGCATTAAACTCCAACATCAAAACTCCAACATCATGGATATGTGGGAGTACTGTATATTGTATATGTGAAGTACTGTGATCTAAAACTCTTGTGAAAATAAGCTTAATAATGAGAAAAAAGAAAAGAAAAAGATAGGATGTAGAATTTTTCCAAATTAATATGTATTCTATATCTAACCTTTAAACTCATCGCTATATTCCATTTTACTATTAAGGGAACCTGGCAATATATTGGGCTTCACTTTTCAGGAAGTTTTGGATCACAGAGAGGTTCAACAATGGCAGCAGAGGAATACTGGTGTGGGATGTTATTGACAGGGGACACATGGTTGGCAGGTAGTTCTACAGGGCATATATCCAGGGTACATAAAAATATTTGGATATTTTCATAATGGAAACAATTAAAAACAACAACTGAGGGAGTGCAGAGTTCCTAGCCAGGGGAGCTCTATCACAGTCCCTAAAGGAACAGCAACAATCCCCCAAGTGCAACGGCAAAGACCAAAAAAGAAGGAAGGTCCAACAATGAGCCCTTGATACTAATGACTATGCTTGTGAGCCTGTGCACCTGAAATAAGAACAAGGCCTAGCGCTGCAGGGTGCCTAAGAGTTACCTCCAGAGAGCCTCCGTGTTGCTCAAATGTGGCCAGTCTCGAAGCCAAACTCAGCATGTAAATGCATTGCCTTCCCCCCAGCGTGGGACATGACTCCCGGGGATGAGCCTCCCTGGTGCCGAGGGATTACTACCAAGTACCAGCTGATTATGTGACTAGAAAAGGACCTTGAATAAAAGATTCAGCTCAGACCAGCAGAATATCTCAGTCTACATATAATACCAGGAGTTAAAAATGCTTTTTGACCTGAATCAAGGGGGAAATGGAAAGGACAAATGAGTTTATATGGCTATGAATCTCCATAAAAGAGCTGGGAGGTTATCAGAGGGGTCGCCCTTATGCATACCTCAGCAGAGTCCCAGAGACAGATAACGTAGATACAACCCTAGATATTGGTTCTTCTGAGGGCTACAGAGACCCACAGATTCTATGGTCGTGGCAGATGGAGTTCAGTGCCATGTCAGTAGGCCCTTCTTTGGAGTTTGTGTTTCTGTGTGATGGAGCTGGACTCAGATGTGATCTTTTTTCACAAGCTTTTCCTGTTACTTTACCAGAATTGTAGTTGGTGCTGGGGTTTAATATATACCCAGGGGATCTGAATCTCTGGACTGACAATATGATAGCCAGGAAGTCAACAGACTTCAGCTCTTACACTCTGGTTTATTGGACTTACCCCACTCAACTAACATGGAGTTGAAGAAGGTTAACCACCACACCATGGAGCCAAGAGTGCCTACAGCTGAAAGCAGGAGGATTACATCCAGCATCCATGTGAAATCTAAGCCCCCTCTTGATATAGATGTGGAGTGGACACAACCAATCCAAGGTCCACAGGATGGAGGAATAGAATATGGATTAGAGTGGACTTACTGATATTTTATTCATGAACTATTGTGATTAGTAATTGACGAAAATGTGGCATTGGTATGGAGAAAGTAGCCATGGTGGCTGCTGGGTGTGGGGAATGGGAAGAAGAGATGAGATGTGGAGGTGTTTTGGGGACTTGGAGTTGTCTTGGGTGGTGCTGCAGGGACAATTACCGGACATTGTATGTCCTCCCATGGCCCACTGGGTGGAACGTGGGAGAGTGTGGGCTATGATGTGGACCATTGACCATGAGGTGCAACGATGCTCAGAGATGTGTTCACCAAATGCAATGAATATCTCATGATGATGGAGGAGAATGATGCTATGGGGGGAGGAGTGAGGTGAGGGGGTTGGGGAGTATATGGGGACCTCATATTTTTTGAATGTAATATTAAAAAAATGAATAAAGACAAAAAAAAAAGTTAAACAAAACAAAACAAAAAACTCCAACATCAGAAACCCTCAACTCTGTCCTTTGCCCCACCCTTGGTGGGTGGGGACTCAATGCCCTAATCATAACTCAATCATGCCCAGGTACAGATCAGATTATAAGCATAATCCATTGTCTATTTTTGGAATTCTTAACCATATAAAACTGCTACAATATCTTTTACTTTTGACCTTAATTAAAGACTCTTCTTACCTTTGTCCCCAATTTCTGTATTAGTACTGTAGGCATATTTGCCTTATGTTCAAGCTTCTCCTGTCCCAGTGGAACATGGTGATCTGCTCTCCTCCAAAGAGCACTGACTTTTGCTTCCTCTTCCAAATGGCTGTATGATAGTATGCAATTGCTGAATTGCTTCCGTTATTTTGGAGCTGTGATTTAGTCGTTTATTTCTGTGCATGTATGACTGAGTCTATTATGGAGACAGCATTGCTGTATCCATTCAGAAAACACTTAAATTCTTGCCCTTTGCAAGAAGTTTTACTAGGTTTTGCTTAGAGTCAAAAAGGGAGACAACACGGCGCACCGGTAAATAGGATTTGAAATAAGAGATTTCTGTATCTTAAAGGATGTATACAGGGAAGCGGATGTGGCTCAAGTGATGGAACTTCCACCCACCATATGGGAGGACCCATGTTTGATCCCTGGGGCCTCCTGGTGAAAAAGCAGAAGAGAAAGCATGCCTGCATGGCGAGCCAGTGCCCGCGCAAGTGCCCGTGTGGTGAGTGTGAGTGCCCACACGGTGAACACAAGTGCCCGCGTGGTGAGCCAGTGCCTGCGCAAGTGAGTCGCACAGTGAGATGACAACGCATCAAAAGAGAGACAAGGGGAGAGTCAAGGTGAAGCACAGCAGAGACCAGGAACTGAGGTGGCGCAATTGACAGGGAACCTCTCTCTACATCAGAGGTCTCTAGGATCGAATCCTGGTGAATCCTGGAGGAGAGAAAATGAGAAGACAAGACAACACAGACAGCAAAAACAGCAGGGTGGGAGGAGGGGAAGGGGGAGGGGGGAGGAAATAAATAAGTAAATCTTTAAAAAAAAAAAGATGCATACAGGCCTACCCTAACATTTGCAGGTTCCAGGACAAGACTGCAAATGAAGGTCTGCACGCCTTATGTCTAAACAGTTAAAAGCTCCAGATCAAGCTAACGAAACTGTGGAATAAAAGATGTCCTCTGTACTTCCTAATGACAATATGGGAAAATATACATAAAGTTCATACCAAACAACACAGATAGTGCCGAGTTAAAATTTATTTTATTTTCTGCTGAAGACCGTGAACTGCACTGAAGAGTCCCTTTGAGCACTGCCAACTGGTTTGGGGCACGGGGCAAGCGAGGCTGTCTCCGCTTGCTGGCCCCGTGCCCATCCCTGCTGTGGAGAGCCACAGGAAGGCACTCCCCTCGTCTGCCCCCCATTGATTGGGGTGGGAGGAGGCAGGGCTCTTGGCTCCCCTCTGGAGGCTCTGCGGCTTGCCTCCTCCCTTACCCCACCATGAGTGTGTCGTTCATGGCCATGAGGTACTTCTTCATTCCCCCCAGTCCACACAGGCAGCCTCTGCCCTCACGGTGCCCTGTGTTTCCCGCCCCCACCGGCATCAGGCTTTTAAGTTTCTGGAACCTGAGGCTGGAAGGGCAGCGTGGGCTGCTCAGAGGCCCTGCCAGAATGCAGTGGCCGTCTCAAGCCTGCCCCCTGCTCTTCTCTCCCAGGCTTTGTTCTGCACCTGGGGGTGGACCCCTTGGCCCTCATACCTGAGCTCTGTCCAGTCACCTGCACACGGCCATTCTTGTCCTCCCCCTGCCCCAAGGGGCCCGTGCACCATAGCCAGCGGCAAGCTCCTGAGGGAGACGGGCCCCGGGGAAAGGCTCCTTCAAGCGCTGGAAGTGGGTGCAGGGCCATTTCCATGGCAAGTGGGGTCCTGGAGGGGCACGTACGTCCCAGGGGGGCATGTCTCTTTTGCCCGTGGACCGTTTCCCCTGTGAGGAGGGGCACAGCTGGAGAAGGGCCTGTTCCAGGCAGGACCCTGCCTGCCCAGGTCTAAGGATAACGCTGGGTGAGTTGATAAGTCACGGGCGTTCAGAGGAGACAGCTGATCCAGAGCGGGAGCCGAGGTCTCGGAAGCGTTGGATTTTGACGTGGTGGAGAAAGCAGTATGATCTGAGTAAGCACCGTGACAGAGATGGAAACATGTACATTCATAGAAAACTGTGAGTTATTCTACTTAGGTGAAATATATAGATCAGCGACAGGAAATGATGTTTGGGAAAAAAGGTTGGAATGGTAGTTTGGTGCTGGGTTACGGAAGGCCTTGAATGGCGACTGGGGAGCTTGGGCTTTACTCTGTAGACAGGAGTAAATCTCTCCGCTGGATAGCTCAGTGTGCGTCTGTATTTGTCTGCACTCGCTGGGCTGGGATTAAGCGGGGCAGTTTAATGGAAATCATGACTTCTGGGTCTACTTCAGTTTGTGTTACAGATCGGCTTTGTGACACAGACAAGCTATTTTTTTTTTTTAATGATCTTTTTAATTGTATTTTTTTTTGAAGATACATAGATCACAAAAAATGTTACATTAAAAAATATAAGAGGTTCCCATATACCCTACCCCCCATTCCCCACCCTCCCACCCCCCACATCAGCAACCTCTTTCGTCATTGTGGCACGTTCATTGCATTTGGTGAATACGTTTTGGAGCACTGCTGCACCACATGGATAGCGGTTTACATTGTAGTTCACACTCTCCCCTAGCACATTCAGGGGGTTATGGCAGACTATATAATGTCCTGCATCTGTCCCTGTAATATCATTTAGGACAGCTCCAAGTCCCGAAAATGCCCCACATCAATCCATTCTTCCCTCTCCCTGTCCTCAGCAACTACTGTGGCCACTTATTCCACATCAATTCTACAATTTCTTCCATTACTATTCGTAATAGTTGTATAGTAGAACACCAGTAAGTCCACTCTAATCCATATTTTATTTCTCCATCCTGTGGAACCTGGGATGGTGATGTCCACCCCACCTCTAAATTGAGGGGGCTTCAATCCCACATGGTTGACAGATGTGATTCTCCTGCTTGCAGTGTAGGCACTCTCGGTTCCTTGGTGTAGTGGTTCACCTCCCTATTAGCTGACCTGGGAAAGTCCAACGAACCGGACAGTAGGAGCTGCAACTCTGCTGAGGCTCAGGGCCCAGCTGGCACATGGCCAGTCCAGCGATTCAAGTCTCCTGAGTATACACCAATCCCAGTGTCAGCCACAGTTTCAGTAAAAGTGACAGAAGAGGCTTGTGTAGAAAGGTCACATCTGAGTACAACTCTATCACGCTCAGGAACACAAATTCCAAAGTAGGGCCCTCTGACAAGGCACTGAGCTCCAGAGCCATTTGCCATCACCGCAGAACCTGGGTGTCTCTGTGGCCCTCAGGAGCACCAGCACCTGGAGTTGTACCTACTTTGGCTGTCTCTGGGATCCTGCCAAGGTGTGCATCAGGATGACCCCTCTGATGACCTCCCAGCTCTTTGAAGACTCTTAGCCATATCAACTCATTCAGACAAGCTATTTAGACTCTCAAGCGTTTTTTTTTAATCTTTCTAACAAGATTATTGAAATTAATTTTTAAAATAGATAATCCTTTGAAAACTAATTGGGATTTCATAGTTATAATTGCTTTTCATTCTGTTTTTATTTAAAGAATGATTACATTAGCAGTAATGCCTTCAGTATTTTAATTCTTTTAGGCTGATATATTTGCTTCAGGTATTTGCCCGTCTCTGCCATATTGGAAGGTCAGCGTTTCCCACGCCTGCTTTCTCCTTCCCCATAGGTAGCGGGGCCCCCCTTGAGTCCGTCGGCACAGCAGTCTCAGCAGGGCCTCAGCCCCTCCCAGATCCCGGGCAGCTCTTCGGCACAGGGGCCGTCTCTCCAGCAGCAGCAGCAGCAGCAGCAGGGCTCCTCCGTCCAGCACACGTACCTGCCCAACGCATGGAACTCCTTCCGTGGCTACTGTGAGTCCTAACGGGTGATGCTGTGGGCCCTGGGGAGGACTTGCCGGCCGTTCGCCGTAATTCCACCAACCTCACAGTAGATCTTATGGCCTCAGGCGTCCATTGGCCATCTCCTACACTCTGCAGTGCTTGAGTCAGGTTGAGTTTCATGACGGAATTCAAGGTGGCATTCTGGTCTCCGAGAACCACCCTGATGGGATGTTTTTGAGAGATAGTAACTCTACTGCTGGAGGAAGTTTCGGCAGGTAGTGTCAGTAGTAGAATAGCTGGATGTAGGCTCGGGTGGTGGGAATGGTTCCTTTCTTCCACCAGTATTTACTGAATATTTATTACATATCCCATAGACCCCGGGTACACAAAGTTTAATATTAACGTTAGTAATGACCACAGCGATAAGGATAGCTAGCATTCTTTAAGAACTTATTATGTGCCAGGATCTAGAGCTAGATATACATCTACATCTATTTTTCTGGATTTATATATTTTTATATATATATATATATATATATATATATATAATATATATTCCTTGCATTACTCAAAATCTATGAGTGAAGTGTAATTATTATTTGCATTTTACAGAGAAGGCAATTTAGACGTAGACTAACTTGTTCAAGTAACAGAGCTAGGAAATGGAGGATTTGAACCCAGGTAATCTGGCCCCAGAGTTTATCGTCTAAACGACCCCGCTGTACTCCCTCTTCTAATAAGATGACCTTTGGCTGAAAGACGTCATCATCTAGTGGAGAAGACAGATGTGGAAGTGGCTGATTCCAAAACCCTGCCATGGAGGCAGTAGCCAGCCGGCTGCCAAAGGTCAGAGTAGTGGTACAGCCTTGGGTTTGGGCTGGAAAGCACGAGACCTTTATCACTGAACATGTGGAAAGAACAAGAGCAGAGGTAACCGTTAGACCTAGAGAGGGGCGCTCGGAGGATCTCTTTTTTTTGGGGGTATCTCATCCTTGTGATGATCCTTGGCCACACCAGGTAGATTTGCTGTGGAGTCAGGCTGAAACTCTACCACTTAGTTATTTTTACAGTCAGTGCTCCTGAATCCTGCTGATCACAGCAAGGGCTGAGTCAAGCCTCTAGGTGGGGAAGACTTGTACTCTTGGTAAACACCAGCAGAGTCTTGATTAATAGACTGGCATGTATACTTAATTTAATTCCTGAAAAAGAAAGTGGAATAATGACGATATCCATGGTAACAGTAATATGAGCTAGCATTCTCACCTAAAGAAAAGATTCTGGAACTGAAATAGTTCATTAGGAAAAATTTCAACATATATAAAAGCAGAGAGAATAGTTTGATGAACTCCATGTGCCTGTGATCTCACTTCAGTAGTTATCAACTCACAGCCAGCCTTGCTTTACCTATACCCCTAGTCATTGTCTCCCTGACCTCCAACTAGATTATTATCCAGACTCATATCGTTTTTATCTATAACTATTTTAGCATGTATCTCTAAAACCAAAGGAATATTTTAAAAGAACACAACTCCAGTACTGTCATCATACTTAAAATTAAATAACAGTAATTCTGTAGTACCATCAAATATCCAGCCAATGCCCATACTTCCGTGATTGTCTCATAAATGTTTTTTTTTAATAGTATGTTCACATTGGGGTTCAAATACAAATAAAGTCAATTGATTATTTCTTTTGACATAATGTTAGTCTATAGGTTCTCTCTTAGTTTTAAATTGCAATTTATGTGTTGAAGGAACTGGCTCATTTGTCCTGAAGAGTTTACCACATTGTAGATTTTGTTGCATCCCTATGTTATTATTTAGTTCTTTTGTCCCTTTTATTTCCCATAGATTGGCAATTAGACCTAGGGGCTGATCAGATTCAGGCTTAGTTTCATTCCTCCCCTCCTTTCATTAGGAGGTACATAACGTTTGGCTTTCTCTTTCAACATTATTATTTCAAAATAATGAGTTGGCTTCCTGGTATTACCCAAGGTGACAAAAAAGGAGAATGCATGTTTTAGCATCATTATGTACTCCTGAATTTCAGTATATTTACTGCTCAAATTATCCCATCTTCGGCCAGTGGGAACCTCCTCAAGGTGGCCCTTGTATCTTTTTCACATGAACCAAGTAGTCTTTCATAAGCATTTTGCATTATTTTGTATGACATGATGTTCTGGGTTCATCCTATACATTTTCTGCCCCAGGTCCGGAATTGGCCATTTTTTTCCCCAAGAAGCCCTTGCTCCTTTTTAATAGAAAATATTACTTATTAAACATCAACTGAGTGCTAGGGTGAACTTTATTTTCAGTGTGCTTTAATAACACGGGTGGTAAAATCAAGTTAGATTAAGTTGTGATTGCTAGGTATAGTGGATACGTTTGTGCCACCCATCCAAATCCAAATTTAAAAGGTAAAAATAATGAGCTCACTGCTAAGTCTTTGTCTAAGTTATTTCAAGTTTGTTTTTTAAAAAAACCTTGAATGTTTGTCTCTATGGGATATTCAAAAGCCACAGTTGGAGGGGATTCATTGATCGTCTCTGATATTTGGCAGTTGTACACTAGCCTTTTCTCATATGATCAGTTCTTATCAGAGATGCTTTCATTAAATCAAGGAATCATATCAGAAGAATCTCAGAGCAAGAAAACCCATGGGAAATATCTCTGGAGAATGTGGCCACTGGGTAGGTATTTGTTTCTACGACTTGTATTAAAATCTGAGGCCACTGACCTTTGGATATTTTCTGTTTTTCAGCATCTGAGATTCAGATGATGACACTTCCCCCAGGTCAGTTTGTGATCACAGATAGTGGTGTGGCAACTCCTGTGACCACCGGCCAAGTCAAGGCGGTCACTCCGGTAAGCCGTGCTGCCTGGTAGGGCTCTCCTGTTCTTCTGTCCACGCACCCTCTCCCTTCCCCTATCTTCTCCTCCCAACCGTCTTAGTTGGCCTGAGCTGCCACCACGAACACCACACAGGACTTTTGGCCCACACAGCAAACCATTGTTGACTTATGGTTTCAGAGGCCAGAAGTCCACAATTAAGATATTGTCTTCCTGATACGCTTGTCCCCCAAAGGCTGCAGCATTCTCGTGCTGGCTGCCGGCGGTCCTTGGGGTACCTTGGCGTTCCCACCACATGGTGATGTCCTCTTCTTTTTCCTCTGCTCCTCTGGGTTTCTTCTGATCTCTTGCTTCTGACTCTTTATAAGGTGTCCAGTAATCTGGAGTGAAACCCACCCTCACATTCAGGTGAACCACTCTTTAATTGAAACTACCACCTGTCCTCTTTACCGTGGCGTCATAGCCACAGGAAGGCAGATGGAGATTAAGAACATGTCTAAACTGCATATACGTAACTCAGACTGTCACACCAGCTCTCCATGTCTTCATGAGAAGTACCTCCCTGCATGCCTGCGACACCCTGTGGTGCTGTGTTGTAAGCCTTTTCCCAGGGTTCTGTCTGTCTTCTCCCAGTAGACTAGGAAGTGCTTGGAAGCTGGGTCTTGGTCTTTATCTCTTTGTCCTCAGTGTCTTGCTCAGAGGCTGGACTATAGCAGATGCTCAACAAATCTACATTTAATTACTAACTATAATAAAACTCCTAGATCTATGTACATGTGCATTCATAATTGACCAACTTTTTATGTGCTTCTTAGAAAGTCTATGACTTTTCAAGATGATTGGTACTCAACTGAGTTGGAAGAGAATAATATAATGAATCCATTAAGAAACTTTTTTTTTTAAGGAGGTACTGGGATCAAAACTTGGGCCTCATGTATGGGAAGCAGGTGCTCAATCACTTGAACTTCATCTGCTCCCAGAGCTATTTTAAATTATTTTAAATAATCCCTAGACCCCAGATGAAAAACATTGCCGTATATATTTATGTATGTGTATGCGTATATATAAAATATAGAGAGAAAGTCGGTCAATTTGAGTCTGTCCCATGTATATTCACTGGATTTTATCCTCACTAGTTTGTTCTGGCTGGCCTCTAAGTTGTTAGAAGACAAGTATGTAAATGTGAATTAAGACAGTTATTCTTAAATGGCTAGCTATAGAAATATTGGGAGTTCCCAAAGAAAGGCTATTTCCCAAGAGTTCTCTGAGTGTGGCAGGGTACTCCAGGGGCCTAGAAACCTGATTTGCTTGCTTCTTGATGCATACTGATCGTTCGCCCCTATTTCTCAGCACACAAACTCACATTAACTAGACTTAGAAGAAATGGCAAGAACTTACTTACAGCCAAAGAGGCTTCCCTCCTCCTGCTACAGAGTCCATGCCCACAAATCCATATAGTCAGGAGGCTCGTGGATGGAGCCCCTGGAACTCAGCGGAGCTCCGGTTGAGAATGTCCCCCTGCCCGCTGGAGGAACAGAGGGAAACCGAGCTGTGAACAGAAGGCCGCTCGGGGAGCACAGGCTCGGAACACAGGCCTCGGGTGCATCAGGGCTGCGTGGCCGGGCCTTTGTTGGAAAGGCTGCTATCTGCATTTTCCTCTGGAACTTTATTTTTTCCTCTGACCCTATAACTAATTAATAACCTGCTGACTGTCACGTTTTTTTTCTTTAAAAATGTTAACAGAACGAAATAGCTAGCTTCCCCCAGCCTATGACGTTTTTATGATCTGAGGGGAAAAAAATGAAAAAAAATAATGTGTGAGTTTCCATCAAGCTAAATATATTCGACATAGGGCCTTTATTCTAAGACTGTGTTCTTGCTATACTTTTTTTTTTTTTTAAAGATTTATTTATTATTTATTTCTCTCCCCTTCCTCCCCTCACCCCCGCCCCAGTTGTCTGTTCTCTGTGTCTATTTGCTGCGTTTTCTTTGTCTGCTTCTGTTGTTGTCAGCGGCACGGGAATCTGTGTTTCTTTTTGTTGCGTCATCTTGTTGTGTAAGCTCACCTGTGGGCGGCGCCATTCCTGGGCAGGCTGCACTTTCTTTTGTGCTGGGCGGCTCTCCTTATGGGGCGCACTCCTTGCTCGTGGGGCTCCCCTACGTGAGGAACACCCCTGCGTGGCACGGAACTCCTTGCGCACATCAGCACTGCGCATGGGCCAGCTCCACATGGGTCAAGGAGGCCCAGGGTTTGAACCTCCCATGTGGTAGGCAGACGCCTTAACCACTGGGCCAAGTCCGCTTCCCTTGCTATGCTTTTGAGTGTTAAAATGTCCCTCATTTGATGCTAGCATTTAAAAATTGACCTTACTGGGTAAAATAAAAATGGGGACCTTTTATTATTAATTATTATTATTATTACTATTACTATTTATGTATGTGGTACCAGGACTTGGGATTGAACCCTGGACCTTGTATGTGGGAGGCTGGCACTCAACCACTGGGCCACATCGGCCCCCCTGGGAGTGAACCCTGGACCTTGTATGTGGGAGGCTGGCACTCAACCACTGAGCCACATCAGCCCCCCTGGGTTGGCTCCCTCATCTGTTTGCTCGTTGTTTGCTCATCGTTTTGTTCATTGTCTCCTCATTTGTTTTTTGCTCATTGTTTGCTCATTGTTTTTGCTCATTGTTTGCTCATTGTTTTTCTCGTTGTTTGCTCATTTGTTTTTTGCTTGTTTGTTTTCTCTTTCTGCTTTTTGTCTGCTTGTTTCTGCGAAGTGCTTTTGCTCATTGTCTGCTTATTGTCTGCTTGTTGTTTGTTTTCTTTAGGAGGCACTTGGAATTGAACCCAGGACCTCCCATGGGGGAGGTGGGCACTCAACTGCTCAAGCACATCCGCTCCTGGGACCTTTTATTATTTTAACCATTGATCTTTTTATATTATTTCTCTCAAATTTTATTGCTGAAAGGGATCTAAGAAATTATTTTTCTAATTTCATCTTTTTGTAAAGGCTGACAGAGGAGATGACTTATCAAAGGTCAAAGGGTGATTAGGGAAAGAGGTAGGAATAGAACCAGGTCTGGGTTTTTTTTTTGTTTGTTTTTTTATATTTTATTTTACTTTTTATTAACTGTTAAAATTTCCCATTTTAACCACATTCCAGTATACAAGTCAGTAATATTGTGCTACCATCACCAACATCTATTACCCCTCCTTTTTCATCTCCTCAAACAGAAAATACTCACCCACTAAGCTCTAACTCCTTCCTGCCTGGCCCGCCTGCCCCTGGTTGACCCTAAACCACCATCTGTCTCTATGAAATTTGGGAGCTACTGATCTCGGCTGCCCATCCACAGGGCCATTCTGCCTCTTTAAGGTGACTTTAAATATCTCTTCTTTGGATCCCTTTCATATTAATCCTAAAATTTAACTGACAGAGTGTAAACTTACTTGCTGAATTTCTAACTTCTTAGGAGCAGCACAATATGCACATGTTCCCTTTGTCACGTAGGTTACCATTATGATGCTAATTTCTGTATCTGAAGTTCTTGATTTACTTGGTCAAAAAACACAACACAGACAACACTGAAGTGCTTCCTGAAATGACCTGTGCAGTCAGTTACTCTGACTGATCTGTTCTCTCGGAAAGGACAGAGATAAAGCACCTGCCTATCTCAGGGTCCCTTTAGAAACATTTTTTTTTTGCCTATTCTCTCCTCCTCTCAGCCCCCACCCGCAACCCCCCCTCTTCGCTTTTGGCCTCAGATGTTTAAAGATCACTTTTCTCCTGCCCTAGGGTCATTATGTGTTATCAGAAAGTCAACCCGACTTGGAGGAAAAGCAAACCTCTGCCCTGTCCAGCGGAGTCCAGGTTCAGCCGTCCACACACAGCGACCCCTTGGACTCCCAGCCAGCCAGCCAACAGCAGACGACACAATACATCATCACGACGACCACCAGCGGGGACGGAGGCAGCGAAGTGCACATTACTAAACCATGACTTCCGTTCCTAGCCTCAGACGGTCACGCGGTAGCTTTTCCCATTCTTCAAGTCCGAGATCTTCTGACACTGAGAACTCTTTTTTTTTTCTCTTCTGGAAACCACAGTTTTGTCATTCATAAGGAGTTTATTTTACCAAGGTCACCTTACCAAATTGGCACTTCGAACCCTAGGGGTCTTCTGCCACGGAATAGAGCTGTTTCCGGCAAAAGTAAATTTCAAGATGGAGAAACTTGGCCTTGCTCTTGAGTTATTTTTATTTTAGTTTTTTTTTTTTTTTAAACATTCTGATGAATCTTACTTTTCCCTTGTGGAAATAGTGGTATATTGTGTTCATATCAGAAATGGAGAAAAGAGGTGCCATATTCATGGTCATTGAACTTCTTCATTCCAAGCCAAAGCCCCAGAAGACAAGTGGCATTTATGGGCATGTATTAGGCCAGAAGGGCTTTATCTTGTGATTTAGAGTTTTCAGTAATTTAACAGAGGGAGACTATTGAATATAAAACTAACCATGATAAACAAAAGTTTGACAAGGAAAAAACTGTCATTTCAATTTTTATTAGTGCTGACTCTTTTTTTTAACTTTTCTTTTCTCTTGGCAAAATGTTGTTGGGCTGTTGGTAAGTTGGGTCAGAACCTTATGTTCTGATAGTTGTTGCTCCGTAAAGGTGGATTCCCTGCAAGAGACCAGGTCCCCTGATGTCAGTGCATTTAACCCCTATTTTAAAACTGTATTTCTCAATCTCTGGTTGTGGCTGTATTAAGAAGAAGATCCTTTACAGGAAAGATGATAAAAACAGTTATATATCTCTCTCTATATATAAGTTAAAAACACTGACATCTTGTTACTGCCTTGCAGGAGCCATTTACCATTCCTTGGTAAAGGGATGAATTCCTTGCTCTTAAAAAGTGTGCATTCAACCCTTGCTCACAGCACTCATTGTATAAGATTTGAGTACTTTTAATGCTGTTGTAAAACGAACATTCTTGAAGGTTGGATGGAAGGTGACCTTCCTTATTTCTTCAGGATACTTTTTTTTTTAAGGAGGTACCAGGAATTGAACCCAAGTCCTCATATATGGGAAGCAGGTGCTCAAACCACTGAGCTATGCCCATTCCTCTTCAGAACACTTTGAACTTTAAACATATTATTATTCCTTCTGGACCTTTTTGTAAGATGACCAACTTCACACTTAGGAGAAAAGTAAAAATAGGTGAGGACCACTTATATTAAGTTAATATAATTATAAGGGATTTGGAAGAAATCCAGTCTTTATGACTATTATACTGTCAGTTGGGAAAGGAAAAACAAATCTGTCCCTGACAGTTTTTCTTATATGTGCTTCTGTTTGGGAGTCTTGCTTGCTATGAATTCAATGGGGGGAAATGATATTTCCCTTCTTTTTACTGTACATTTCAATTGTATGCATAAAACATTGCAGAAACCAGTATGTATTTTAGCCACCTTTTGTGACATAATTCCTAACATGTTTTTTAGAATGATTATTGCATAGTAGAATTTCTGTACTCCAGAACAGAAAGACCTAACTTCATTTCAAATGAAGTCAACTAATTTAATTTACTTACATTTCTGGGTTAAACTGGCTTCATAAATTATAAAACATAGCAGTTTTTAAAAAAGAGAACTTTCTGAATAATAAACAATTCTGTTGAAACAGAACTTCACTAATATATAGCTTTTGCACTTTATTTATGAGACCTCATTCATTTAGTTATCTCTGAAAATTTGAGCATGAAGAGAACTGGAGAAAGTTATGTGGTAAATGTACAGAAACTGAAAATGGACTGTATATCTTCTTTGGTGACAGAGGTAATGTCAATTTTTTTAACAGAAAATACTGACCCTGAGTTACAAAATAGGGGCATGGGGTCACAAAGTCCCATCAATGTACTGATTATATAACCTAATGTGTGTTTACCTAGTCCAGTCTAGAAAGACTTGCTAGGGGAAGTATGTTAGAGTTTCCTGAAGGTCCAGTTTGAATTTTCATAACTTTTTGTTTTTATAACTTAGGTTTGGCCCTGTTGAGTCCTTTTTAATTTGAACCAGTGAGGTATGCTCCCTCCTCCTCCTCTACCAGGAATAATTTATTGATTAAAATGCAAAACTATCATTGAATGGAATGTTCGTTTTATGCCAGTTATTTCAAGTCTTAAAATACACAGAGAGAAATATTGTGGAAGGACCTCTTTGTTTCTTTTTCTTCTGGGGCTCCCCTCGCCCCTTTATGTGGAATAAGCAAAGACCCTAAAACTAGTATGAACATTATTAACCAGGGATGCGGGTGGTGGTCAAGCCAGATAACCTGGCTCTAAGATCACGTGTTCTGCACCTTCATCCCAAGGTGGTGGATTTTCAGGACTGGGATTTGAAGAGCTGGGAGATTATAAGCCATCTGAAGACCCAATTTGGATAAAATGTATGAAGCCAGTGCTTATACTGTGGCCTCTCTCAGGACACATTGGCACTGTAGAACTTCATTCAGTGCAGTGTGATAATTTTGAATAGGTCACAATAAAGATTTTACATTTTTATTGTTTGATTTGTGTCCACATAAGTAGACATTTCATCATGTAAAATTCCGGCTGGAAAATCCTGTTGTTTTGATCTCATTGAATTGTTTCCTAACTTGGAATTATCCTTTCAAAAGCTCTTCAGATACCTAGGGCTCAAAAGCACTTCATGAGATGCTGAAGCTGACCACTGGTTGAAACTGTTGACCCTGTCCTGTTATTTAAATGTGAACATTTATTGTACATTCAGTGAGTTATAGTGTTAATAGTCTTGTGCTACCCATCAGGTGTAAAAATTAATAAATATTTTTTTTAATAAACATGTTCTGTGTGTGTGTGAAGCTGCAACTGAGATGGTTAATTTTTTTAAAATTACAATTTACAGCGTTTTGCCTCTTGGGCACACTAGAGTCTGGTCGCAGACCCAAGATAAGGGAATTTCCCGGGTGATCACTATGGAATGATATTCTTCTGTCATTTACACTGTGTTGTCTAACAGGAACTGAAGGCATAATCGGAGCCAGTAGTGGAACAGAAATTGGGTTTTATTTGGAAACAGCTACTTTGCAACCAGGGAAGAACAGGTCCTAACCTATTAGCTTGAACGGAGAGAAATGAGGATGATTCCGCACGGCTGATGAGAGCAGCTGTAGAATAAATAGTTCGAAGCTGTTCTACGTAAAGCTTTAGTGAATACGGAAAAAGGAACCAGATGCTTACAAAAGGAACCCTGCCGAGTTTCATTTAAAATGCATTTCTTTCATATGTTTACTTTCTTGCTCGGCGTCGAGGCCTAGGGGCCCAGAGGGAGGCGTGAGTACAGACTGCGGGTCTGAGCTCAGCCTTATTCAAGCCCCCCGAAACCCCCACTTTCCTCGGCTGTAAGGTGGGGGTGATGTGGTGCGGTTCACACGGTCGTGGAACAAATAAAGCGCTTAGTATCATGCCCGCTGCGCAGCGTGCTCTGCACACGTTAGGAATAAAATTTCATTCACTCCCTCCTGGACTCTGGAGCCTCAATTCACCGCCAGGCAAGACCACTAGGACACCGCAACCGCCCTCCACAGTCCCCGACGCGCCAACAGCAGCCCCCACCCGGGGCGCGGCCCCGCCCCATCGGCGCCGCCCCGCCCCCGGCGCTCCAAAGCCCCGCCCCGCGCGGTCCCGCCCCTTCCGCCGCCGGATCCCGCAGCGTACGCGCGCACAGAGACGCCTCGCGAGAGCGAGCGCGTCCGAGAGCCCGCGGCGGCCTGAGGAACGCAAGCGGGTTGGGGGGGGCGGTCCTGCTCCCGCGCCTCAGGTGAAGGCGGTCCCCGGGCGGCGATAGGGGTGAGGAGTCCCCGGGGGGCGTCAGGAGGGAGTGGCTGGGTGTCCGAGGGTTGCGGCCCCGGTGGGCGTCGGGCGCGCAGGGCGCGGGGCGGGCGGGAGTTAGGGGTAGGCACGGTGTGGGGGAGGGGCCGGGGGCGGTCGGGGTGCGGTTTAGGGGACGCGACCCGGGCCTTGGGCTGGAGCGGGTCGGTGCGGGGCGGGGGGTGGGATTTGCCGCAGCGGGGGTTGCTGGAGGAGGAGCCGGGGACTTAGCCTCTGCGTGGGGAGGGTCCAGGTCGTTGCCCTGGTTCTGAGGCAAGGCCATTGGGAGAGCAAAGAGGTCCAGGGCGCCACAAGACAGAAATTATTGGCTTCTGGGCTTCCGACCCTCTGGCAGGCTGCCTGGTTTTTGTGTTTTGAGGCCCTCTTCAGAATCGTGGCAGGGCAAAGTTTGTCACTTCAATAGACTAAATTTAACTAGACTTCCACCCGAATTGAAGAAACTTGTGAACAAGTTGGGTAAACACAGGTGATGCTCCCAAAAGTTGGAGAGGACACTGCAGTTACTAGCTTCTATATCAAGGTTTTGTTAAACTCATATGCCATGTGCTTTCTCATCTGCTTGAGTTATTTAGGTGCCAGGAGTACTCAGGATGTTGTAATTTTACCTTGTGCTGCAGAATAATAGGGCAAAGTTGCCTGGGGACCGGCCAGCTGCCTTGATCCAACAGTAATCTGGCTGTGTCTTTTCATAGATCTGAAATCTATCCCAGATAGCTTGGAATAATATAGAGTAAAGGTGCTTTATTTTAGAAGTAGTGTTAGAGGTCTACTGAGAGTTTTGGGAATGAGAAGTATCTACATTAAGTAGCATACACTGTCACTTATCTGGAGATTATTCATTGTAGAGTTTCTGAATTTGAAAGGAGTGGAGAGGATCTGGTCTAACCTTCCCCCTCCGCCCCCCCCCCCCCTTATTTTACAGAAATTGATCCCTGGTAAGGAATATTTTCCTAAGGTCACTAAGAATTAATGGCAAACCTGGGCTGGGAGTCTGGTGTTTTGACTCCAGTCCATTTTTCTTTCCATTTTTCTGTGCTTGTCCATACATTTGGTAGGAATAGGAACTAGAGAGAATGGATTCTGTAAATGTTCATGGAACAATGGAGTTCAGGGTGCTAGTTGTCTTGTTAGCGTCATTCAGTCTTGTGCCTCAGCTTTACTCCCAGGTCCAGCCATCAGCCTTGTGAGATGCTCTCAGAAAACAATGTTCTGTTATTGTTGTTGATGTGCTCGTTCATTTTCAAACATTTGTCTTTTTCTCCTTAAATTCTTATCTAGTTTTAAAAAAGTTTTGTTGTAACATGTATATAACACAGAATATCCCATTTTAACCATTTTTTTTAAACATTAAAAAAAAAATCAACCCCAGATGGTTCCCTCATTTGTTTGCCCATTGTTTTTTTTGTTGTTTGCACTTGTTGCTCGTTGTCTCTTTTTCCTTTAAGAGGCACTGGGATCTAAACTGGAACCTCCCATGTGAGGTGGGCGCTCAATTGCTTGAGCCACATCCACTCCCACTGTTTTAACCATTTTTAAGTATACAGTTCAGTGGCATTAATGAACATTCATAATGTGCTGCTGTCATCACTGCGCATTCCAAAACTTTGTCATTGTCCCATACAGAAGCTCTGTGTCCATTAGGCAATAACTCTTCAATCCCTCTACCCCTGGCTCCTAGTAACCTCTAATCTACTTTTCCTATGAATTTGAATATTCTAGTTGTTTCATATAAGTGGAATCATATAATAGTTGCCATTTTGCATCTGGCTTATTTCACTTAGCATCGTGTTTTCAAGGTTCATCCAAGTCATTGCACAAATCAGGACTTAATTCCTCTTTATGGCTGAATAAAATCCCATTTTATGGATAGACCACATTTTGTTTATCCATTCATCTCTTTTTTTTTTTTTTTTTAAGATTTATTTATTTATTTAATTTCCCCCCCTCCCCTGGTTGTCTGTTCTTGGTGTCTATTTGCTGCGTCTTGTTTCTTTGTCCGCTTCTGTTGTCGTCAGCGGCACGGGAAGTGTGGGCGGCGCCATTCCTGGGCAGGCTGCTCTTTCTTTTCACGCTGGGCGGCTTTCCTCACGGGCGCACTCCTTGCGCGTGGGGCACGCGGGGGACACCCTTGCGTGGCACGGCACTCCTTGCGCGCATCAGCACTGCGCATGGCCAGCTCCACATGGGTCAAGGAGGCCCGGGGTTTGAACCGCGGACCTCCCATATGGTAGACGGACGCCCTAACCACTGGGCCAAAGTCCGTTTCCCTATCCATTCATCTCTTGATGGACACCTGGGTTGCTCCTACCTTTTGGCTATTGTGAATAATGCTGCTCTGAACATGGGTGTATGAAAATATTTTAATATTTACTTTTCTGAAGTAATGTAATGTTATAAAATTACTTGTTTATAAAGATCCAATGTCGTTAGCCCAACTAAAGGCAAACTGGCTCTTCTCTTTACTGGTTGTCATGGCCAGATGCTTGGTGCTTCAGGAGTTTATATGGACTAAGAAGGTTGTATTAAGAAACTTCCTTTTCACGACTTAAATTGAGAGTTTTTACAGAAGGTATTGTATATAGCACAAAGAACATGGGTTTGCGGTCAGGCCTACCTGAATTTCAGTCCTACCTCTAGGGTTGGACAAATTGCTTACCTACATTGATCCTTAGTTTTATTTTTTGTTTTTTTTTTAAAGATTTATTTCTTTATTTAATTTCCCCCCCCCCTCCACTGGTTGTCTGTTCTTGGTGTCTATTTGCTGCGTCTTGTTTCTTTGTTCGCTTCTGTTGTCGTCAGCGGCACGGGAAGTGTGGGCGGCGCCATTCCTGGGCAGGCTGCTCTTTCTTTTCACGCTGGGCGGCTTTCCTCACGGGCGCACTCCTTGCGCGTGGGGCTCCCCCACGCGGGGGACACCCTTGCGTGGCAAGGCACTCCTTGCGCGCATCAGCACTGCGCATGGCCAGCTCCACACGGGTCAAGGAGGCCCGGGGTTTGAACCGCGGACCTCCCATGTGGTAGACGGACGCCCTAACCACTGGGCCAAAGTCCGTTTCCCGATCCTTAGTTTTATTATCTGTAGAATGCTTATAATAACCTATCTTGCTGAGTTGTAAGAACTAAATGAGATAGTACATATAAAGGGCCTGGAATTTAGTAGGTGCTCATGAAATATAACTGTTATTGCTGTCATTTCTAGTGTCTTAGTTTTATTAATGAGTCCATACGGATTTTCAGTGAACTTTGTTTTGTTTTGTGAAAGAACAAATTAATTGCTAAAAAATAATTGTTAAAAAATTATGTTGTAGTAGAGATTATTGAGCTGGGAAGTCCAAATTATGGTTTCTGTTTATCATCTAATCTCTGTATCTCATTTTTCTCATCTGTTAAAATAAAACATAATAAATTTATGAATTTATCAATTACTATAGGAATATTCTGAGAAACAAGAGACCTGCCAGATGAGATAAGGAAATTCACATGGGAATGCAGAGATGGAAGGGAGGGAGAAAAGCTGTTTAGCTGTAGTTTGGATATAAGGAAGATGAGAATAGGCTAGAGATTGTTGAGATGGAATATTTTCTGGGACAGAATATTTTCTGGAGGTGTGTTGAATTCAGCCAGACTTCTGTGATTTCTGCCTTGTTGTCTCAAAGTATGATCGAATATATTTGTCTAGAGTACCTGTGGGGAATAAAAAATGGATTCCTTGGATCATATGTTGACGGACCCCCTGGAACTGGGTGCCTGTGGAGATGGCCATGGCTCTCGCATTATGGAGGACTGCCTGCTGGGGGGCACCAGGGTCAGTCTGCCTGAGGACCTGCTGGAGGATGTAAGTTGTAAACCTTGTATGTCTTCCTTTCTGTCATCTTTCCCCTAGGAGTGATTGTAAACTTTTGCCACTCTGCAAGTTTCCAGTCTTTTGTGTTCCCTTCTGTTTGATTTTCTGTGTTGTAGCCAGCATGATCTCTATCTCTTTTTTTTTTTTTTTTTTTTTTTTTTTTTTTTATTAGTTTTTTTTGTTTTTTTTTTTTTAATTTTTTTTTTTATTGACTTTGTAATAATATTACATTAAAAATATATATGTGAGGTCCCATTCAACCCCACCCCCCCCACCCCCCCTCTCCCCCCCCCCCCCAACAACACTCGTTCCCATCATCATGACACATCCATTGGATTTGGTAAGTACATCTTTGGGCACCTCTGCACCTCATATACATTGGTTCACATCATGGCCCATACTCTCCTCTATTTATCATGTAGGCCCTGTGAGGATTTACAATGTCCGGTGATTACCTCTGAAGCACCATCCAGGGCAGCTCCATGTCCCGAAGACGCCTCCACCTCTCATCTCTTCCTGCCTTTCCCCATACCCTTTGTCCATTATGTCCACTTTTCCCAATCCAATGCCACCTCTTCTATGTGGACACTGGATTGGTTGTGTCCATTGCACCTTTATGTCAAGAGGAGGCTCAGATTCCACCTGGATGCTGGATGCAATCCTCCCATTTTCAGTTGTAATCACTCTAGGCTCCATGGTGTGGTGGTTGTCCTTCACCTCCATCTTAGCTGAGTGTGGTAAGTCCAATAAATCAGATTGTAGGTGCTGGAGTCTGTTGAGGCTCAGGATCTGGCTATCACATTGTCAGTCCAGAGATTCAAATCCCCTAAATATATCTTAAACCCCAACATTAACTGCACCTCCAGCACATTAGCATGAAAGTCTTATGAAGGGAGATCCCATCTGAGTCCAGATTCATCACACATAAACACCATTTCCAAAGAGGGGCCATCTGCCCTGGTAGTTAACCCCATCGGCCATGACCATAACTCCCATGGGTCTCTTTAGCCCTCAAAGGAACCAATATCTGGGGGTTGTATCTGCTTTATCTGTCTCTCTGACTCTGCTCAGTTGTGCATGAGGGCAAACCTTCTGCCAGCCTCCAGACTCTTTTTTAGAAACTCGTAGCCATATAAACTCATTTCTCCTTTCCATTTCCCCCTTACTTTAGGTCAAACAGCATTTTAAAGTCATGGTATTTTATGTAGACATGGATATTCTGCTGATCCGCATTGAACCTTCCGTATAAGGTCATTTTCCAGTTGCATCATCAGTTGGTAGTTGATAGTGGTCCCTCGTTGCCAGGGAGGCTCATCCCCGGGTGTCATGTCCCACGCTGGGGGGAAGGCATTGCATTTACATGCTGAGTTTGGCTTCGAGACTGGCCACATTTGAGTAACATGAAGGCTGACAGAAGGAAATTCCCAGGCACAAAGTTGCTCTAGGCCTTGTTATTATTTTGGGTTTATCAGCTCACAAGCATAGTCATTAGTATCAGGGGCTCACTGTTGAACCCTCACTCCCTCCCGGTCCCCACCACTGTACCTGGGAGACTGTCGCTGCTCCCCTAGGGACCACGACAGAGCACCACTGGCCGGGAACCCAGTACCCCCCCTACTGTGGTTTTTAATTGTTGCCACTATGAGTATATCCAAACATTACCATGCACCCTGGACATATGTTCTGTACAGCTCCCTGTCAGTCATATATCATCTGTCATTGGTATCCCATACCAGTATCCCTCCATTGCCATTGTTGAAACACTCTGTGATCCAGAACTCCCCGAAATTTGAAGCCCAATATAATGTCATGGTCCCTTACTAGGGAATGGCATATAGCGATGAGTTTAAAGGATAGATAAAGAACTTGGATAAAGTTAGATAAAGAACTTAGATAAAGAATGTTGACTTGAAAAAATTTCCACATCCTATTTTTTCCCCCCCCCCCCCTAATTATTCAGCTTTTCTTCACAGGAGTCCTAGACCACAGCAATGTATATATATAATATACAGCACTCCCACACATCCACCAGAAAACCTTTTCCCTTCCACAGTGATACTCTTATGCCCTATTCATATCATATTTACTTAAAGTGATGTACAGAGTCTGAGACATTAGCTTTCTAACAAGGTGACATCTGTATTTACATTATGGTGCATACTTTAGGATACACAGTTCTTTACATTTTTAGTTATCCTATGTTTTACATTATGGTTTACATTATCAGTCTGTCATCTCCTATATGTTATGGTGTAATATTACATGTTTTATATCCATCCTTGTGTACTCTCAAGAAACTCCTCTCTTACCCCCCATTTACTTTGGTTCCACACATTTAACGTCCATTTTCCCTTCCACCTTAGTGCCCTCAGTGATAGCCAACCTCCGTTTCCTGAGGAGCCACTTCCAGAGATAGATGGAATAGTGTTCAGGGCCTAACTTGCTCAACTGCCCCAATGCCCAGGGAGCCACCCTTTCTCTCGAGGGATACATTTCCCTCTATTGGATGGCATTAGTCCTCCCCAGGATGTGGGTCCACCCCCACTCTCACTACTTGGGTTTCTACCCCATGGTGTCACCCACTCTGGCAGAATGAGCATTTAGACATTCCCCAGGAGCCCGTCCTGCATCAGACCCTCCCCTCCGAGCATTCTAAACAGGTAACCCTCTTTATTATATTTTGATATGATTTTCTCGGCATTTTACTCTCCACCAACACCTGACCCTCTCCTGGTTCGTATGCTACCCCTCCCTCCCCCCACTTTTGGGCAACGTTACCCACCCGTCCCTCCCCAGCCACCCTCAAACCCGCAAAGCCCCAAGCAAAGGCAACCCCTTGCCCCCCTTTTATCTCTTCTTTGTGTTCATACTTACCACCATCTCGTCTTAAATTCCACCCCTGCAGACATCGGCTCATATCCTTCCTCCACCCTCCGATTTCCTGCAAGCCTATCGTTCAGTCTCTTGCTATCTAGGGCAGCTTGTTTATTTCATATCATTGAGGTCATGTAGTATTTGTCCTTCAATGTCTGGGTTGCTTCACTCAACATAAGGTTCTCAAGATTCATCCATGTTATCACATGTGTTTGTAGTGTGTTTGTTCTTACAGCCGAGTAGTATTCCATTGTGTGTATATACCACATTTTATTGATCCACTCGTCTGTTGATGGGCATTTGGGTTGATTCCAACTTTTGGCAATAGTGAACAATGCTGCTATGAACATTGGTGTACATATATTGGTTTGTGTTCTTGTTTTCAGTTCTGCTGGGTATATTCCCAGCAGTGGTATTGCTGGGTCATATGGCAAATCTATGGCTAGTTTTTTGAGAAACCGCCATACTGTTCTCCAGAATGGTTGGATCCTTCTGCATTCCCACCAGCAGTGGATGAGTGTTCCCCTTCCTTCACATCCTCTCCAGCACTTGTATTCTTCTGTTTTTTTCATAGCTGCCAATCTTATGGGTGTAAGATGGTATCTCATTGTGGTTTTGATTTGCATTTCCCTGATAGCTAGAGATTTGGAACATTTTTTCATGTGCTTTCTTGCCATTTGTATTTCTTCTTCGGAGAAGTGTCTGTTTAAGTCTTTTTCCCATTTTTTAAATGGATTGTTTATCTTTTTATTTTCAAGATGTAGGAGTTCTTTATATATGCAATCTATCTCTTTTTTAAGTGTGAAGTCTGCTTAATATTCTGACTAAGGAAAAAACTATGAGCTACATTCTGCTTGTTTAATAACATGTCAAAGTAATTTTGGAATGGGATATCAGGACTTTTTTTTTTTTTAGTTTTCAAAAACTAATCAAGATAGTTTTGGGTTTTGTTTTTTCTATTTTTTTTTTTTTTTTAAGATAACTAGATTATACAAGTGTCATGTAAAAAATATAGGGTATTCCCATATGCCCCATTCCCCATACTTCCCGCATTTTCCCATATTGACAATATCCATCATTAGTTAGGTAAATTTATTGCTATGGAAGAACACACTTTGGAGCATTGGCACTAAGCATGGATTAAAGTTTACATTGGAGCTCACACTCTCTCCCACCCAATTCTGTATGGCAAAATATACAGTGGCATGCATCCGTCTTTGCAGTGTCATTCAGGACAATTCCCAAGTCCCTAAAATGCCCCATATTGCACGTTTTTCCCTCTCCCTGCCCTCAGAATCTCCAGTGGCCACTGCCTCCACATCAGTGATATAATTTCTTCCATTGCTAGAATCATAGTAAGTCTATAGTAGAATACCAGTAAGTCTACTTTATCCATCATTCATTCCCCAATCCTGAGGATTCTGGGATGATGATGTCCACTCCACCTCTAATTGAGAGGGGGCTGCAATCCCATAGGGTGGAAGGATGGGACTCTTCTGCATGTAGTTGCAGGCTCTCTTGGTTCCTTGGTATAGTAGCTGTCCAACATCACCTCCTTGTTAGTTGTCCTGGGTGAGTCCAGTGAACTGGAGAGTAGGTGTGACAACTCTGTTGAGATTCACGGCCCACCTGGCACATGAATATCCCAAAGATTTAAGTCTCTTGGACCTGCAGCTACCAACTCTAGTGCTAATTATAGGTTCAAATAGGACAGAAGAGCCATATGTAGGGAAACTACAACTGGGTCCAACTCTGTCACACTGGAGAGCATAAATTCCAAAGTAGGGCCAACTGGCAAGGCATCAAATTCCTGTGCTATCTGCCCTGACTATAGTGTCTGATGTCTCCAGAGCCCTCAGGAGTCCCACTATTTGGGATGGTATCTACTTTGGCAGTCAGTGAGATTCTTCTGAGACCTGCATAAGTGTAACTTCTGGAATGACCTCCCAACTCACTTTGAATTCTTTTACTTTATAAACTCATTTGTCTTTACCTTTTCCCCCTTTTGGTCAAGGTCTTTTTCAGTTGCATTGCTAGTTGGTGCTTGGTGGTAATCCCTTGGTGCCAGGGAGGCTGATTCCTGGGAGTCATGTCCCATGTGGGGGGGCGGGAGAGAGGGGAAGGTAATGTATTTATATGCCAAGATCTGCTTAGAGAGAAACCACATTTGAGCAACAAGGAGGCTTCCAGGAGGCAACTCTTAGGCACCCTATAATAATAAGCTAAGTTTCAATTTCAGGAGTAAAGGTTCATACAGTGAACCATCCTCCTTCACTAGTCATTTCCCCTGTACTCCGGGGATTCTTGCTAATCCACTGGAGAATGTGGCAGAGCTCCCTAGAGTGGAAATTTGATATTTCAGGCCTATTTTTTTTTTATTTTTTTATTTTTTATTGACTTTGTAATAATATTACATTAAAAATATATATGTGAGGTCCCATTCAACCCCATCCCCCCACCCCCCCTCTCCCCCCCCCAACAACACTCGTTCCCATCATCATGACACATCCATTGGATTTTGTAAGTACATCTTTGGGCACCTCTGCACCTCATATACATTGGTTCACATCATAGCCCATACTCTCCTCCATTCCATCCAGTGGGCCCTGTGAGGATTTACAATGTCCGGTGATTGCCTCTGAAGTACCATCCAGGGCAGCTCCATGTCCCAAAGACGCCTCCACCTCTCATCTCTTCCTGCCTTTCCCCATACCCTTCGTCCACTATGTCCACTTTTCCCATTCCAATGCCACCTCTTCTATGTGGACATTGGATTGGTTGTGTCCATTGCACCTCTATGTCAAGAGGAGGGTCAGATTCCACCTGGATGCTGGATGCAATCCTCCCATTTTCAGTTGTAATCACTCTAGGCTCCATGGTGTGGTGGTTGTCCTTCTTCAACTCCATCTTAGCTGAGTGTGGTAAGTCCATTAAATCAGATTGTAGGTGCTGGAGTCTGTTGAGGCTCAGGATCTGGCTATCACATTGTCAGTCCAGAGATTCAAATCCCCTAAATATATCTTAAACCCCAACATTAACTGCACCTCCAGCACATTGGCATGAAAGTCTTATGAAGGGAGATCCCATCTGAGTCCAGATTCATCACACATAAACACCATTTCCAAAGAGGGGCCATCTGCCCTGGTAGTTAACCCCATCGGCCATGACCATAACTCCCGTGGGTCTCTTTAGCCCTCAAAGGAACCAATATCTGGGGGTTGTATCTGCTTTATCTGTCTCTCTGACTCTGCTCAGTTGTGCATGAGGGCAAACCTTCTGCCAGCCTCCAGACTCTTTTTTAGAAACTCGTAGCCATATAAACTCATTTCTCCTTTCCATTTCCCCCTTACTTTAGGTCAAACAGCATTTTAAAGTCATGGTATTTTATGTAGACATGGATATTCTGCTGATCCGCATTGAACCTTCCGTATAAGGTCATTTTCCAGTTGCATCATCAGTTGGTAGTTGATAGTGGTCCCTCGTTGCCAGGGAGGCTCATCCCCGGGTGTCATGTCCCGCGCTGGGGGGAAGGCATTGCATTTACATGCTGAGTTTGGCTTCGAGACTGGCCACATTTGAGTAACATGAAGGCTGACAGGAGGAAATTCCCAGGCACAAAGTTGTTCTAGGCCTTGTTCTTATTTTGGGTTTATCAGCTCACAAGCATAGTCATTAGCATCAGGGGCTCACTGTTGAACCCTCACTCCCTCCTGGTCCCCGCCACTGTACCTGGGAGACTGTCGCTGCTCCCCTAGGGACCACGACAGAGCACCACTGCAGGCCTATTTTTAAGTAGATAATTTTCAGCATTTAAAAAATTGTATGTCTTAAGAGCAGAATTATGTTTGTGTTTATATTAAAATGGTTACTAGTGTTGTATATCATTAGACAAAATCCAGATACATTTTCTCCATATTGGTGAGCCTTTAGTCAAAATTAATAGTCCAAGCCCTGGGATAGGATGCCAGACTGCTCTTGGCCATGGTCGTCAGCAGGGTGTGTGATTATCCTCATTATTAAGGTGGCTGCCATCTATCAAGTGCTCATTGTGTGCTGAATGGGCACTGTGTATGCTACACCACTTATTTGTTTGGTTTATTTGGACACATTTCAAACATGAAGACAGGTATAGAGCATAATATAGCAAACACTCATCTGTATCGCTTCCAGTTTTGGAAGATAATTTCATTTAGTCACATCTTCTTGAGACTTTGCTATGTCAAACATTATAGATAAAATTAAAGTTTTCCTTGTGCCCTTATCTAATCCTCCCTTCTCCCCTTAAAACTGTACTGAAGTTGGGACATATCCTTCCCATCTGTATTTTCTGTGTGTACTCTTTCAAATAAATCTCCATGTCATTCATTCAGTAAGCAAATAACTTTAAGTATGTACTCTGTCAGATACTGTGTTAGATACTAGAATACAGTAGTATGGAAAAAAAAACGGGGGGGTTTGCAGGGGAAGACCCTTTACCTCAATCCAGGGATGCTTTTAACCCTTGGGTGCAGAAATAACCTGAAAGGTGGCTAGACTTCTGAGTTTTCTCCTGCAGAACTCTTTAGGTAGCTCTACATTGCCTTAGGATAAAGTCACAGTTACTTAGCCTGTTTACAAGTCCCTTGCTACTCTCTCTACTTTCTTCTGCCTCCCCTTTCCCTCCCTGACTATTCTCCAGCCAAACATTGTCTGAGCTCTTTTTGTAATTAAAAAAGTGACACGTATCACACATTAGAAGTGTGTATACAGTGTACATATATAGAGTTTAAACAATAGTGGAGAGATGAACACCCACCCAGCCAGAGCCAAGGTTAGGAAGTAGAACATTACAGATGCCAATTGAGCCCCCTGTGTACACCTCATCTCATCCCTCTCCTTCCCCCCTCCCAGGTAACTGTTACCTTTCTTTTATTTTAATTATTCTTTTGTTTTTATGGTTTCACTTGGTGGATTTTTTTTTTAACCCCTGTCATCCAATGTCTTTTTCCTTTCCTTATCTCAGTACTATCTTAAATGTCACTTCCTCTGCTGGGCATTCTCTGACATCTTAAGTCTGGGATGTGTGCTTCTCCTATGTGCTTCTAGACACAGCAACACTTACTGTACAACATTGTAATTGCTTGTTTAGTTGTTCCCCCTGTAGGCAATATATATGTCAATTTAGCTTAATACTTGGCCCAGAGATGATACTCAGTATATAATTATTAAGTTGAAATTGAACTCTGTCTTTTCTTTTCACTCTAGCTGATGACTTCAGCTCCTTAAGTTCTCTCCTCCCTCACTAGCTTTTTCCAGCCACTCAGTATAAGCTGAGTTCAGATGTCTATTCTTATGCCCTTGTTGGCAAAGATGGCTACCAAATTGGATTCTCTACTAGGAATTTTCCTCTGCACTGTTATGTACTGTTGGGTATAAGATTTTATATGTAGTCTTTACTAATCTTACTGATCTCTAAGTTTTGAGAATTGAGTATGGATCATTGGAATTTTCATTTGATACAAAAACTTAAAAACATGTTTTCTCCCACTTTTCCTAATTCTCCTAGCCTGAGATATTCTTTGATGTAGTCAGCCTCTCAACATGGCAAGAAGTCTTAAGTGACTCTCAGCGCAAACACCTTCAGCAATTTTTGCCTCACTATCCTGAAGACGGTATTGAGCAGCAGAACCAGCTTATCCTCTCCCTGTTCAGCGGGGAAAACTTCCGCTTCGGAAACCCTCTGCAGATTGCTCAGAAGCTTTTCCGAGGTCTGTAGCATGGCATTCTTTTTTTGAAGGAGTTGGGGAGTGGGGAACATTCACCTTTGCGGATATGCCCTTCATTTTATTTTATTTTCATGTGCATATACGGACTCAGCAAAGAGTAGTAATTGCATACAACATTTTGCTGCCTTGCCACTCTTTTTTTTTTAAATAAAATTTTATTGACTTATAGTGCATAGAAATAAGTACATTATAAAGTGCTCTATATATAAAATAATTACTTTATACTTTACTTGGTAACTATACACAACACCAAATTTGGTAACTGCACAACACAACATGTCCCATTTAAACCACTATCATGTATGCAATTCATTGATACTAATGACACTGACAGTGTTTTGCTGCAAATATCACCATCCCTTACCAAAAACTTTTCATCATCCCAAACAGAAACTGCACCTGTCAAGTGATAATTCACCATTCCCCTGTTCACCCCCCCATCTTGGGTAGCTTGTAATCCATTTTCTGTCTCTCTGTACTTGCTTATTCTGGGTATTTCATATAAGTGAGACCATATGGTATTTGTCCTTCCAGTCTGATGTCTGACTTATTTTGCTCAACATCATATCTTTAAGGGTCATCCATGTTGTCGCATGTATCAGAACTTCATGCTTTCTAATGGCTGAATAATATTCCATTGCGTGAAGATTTCAAATTTTATCTACCTGCTGATGGACACTTGGGTTGCTTCTACCTTTTGGCTATTGTGAATAATGCTGCCATGAACATTGGTGTACAAATATCTGTTTCAGTCCCTGCCTTCAATTCTTTCAGGTATATACTTAGAAGTGGAATTGAGGGGTCACATGGTAATTTTTTTAACATTTTGAAGAACCACCAAACTTTTCCACGGTAGCTGCACCATTTTACATTCCTACCAGCAATGCATGAGGATTCATATTTCTCTACATTCTCTCCAACACTCATTTCCCATTTTTTAAATAATAGACATCCTAGGGAGTATACAGTGTTTTTTATATGAACTCAACTGTGTAACCTCAGATTAAGAAGTAGGGAATTAGTACCACCCCACAAGTACTCTTTGCAATTAAAAAACTTCTTTAACATTTTGCCATTTGCTGTATTGCGCGTGTGCTTTCTCTCTCTCTCTCTCTCAAACACACACACAGACTTTTTATTTACTGCAGAAAACATACTTGATCACCTAGTACTTCAACCCTTAGGCACAAGGGCATTCTCCCACGTAACCTCAAACCTATTATCATACCCATTAACATTGGACAAATAATATTTATAATAGATGGTTCATATTTAAATTTTCTCAGTTGTGCCCCAAATTTATTTTATAATTATCCATTTTTCCTTTTAAATCCAGGCTCCATTCAAGGCGCATGCATTGTGATTGGGTCCTTGAATTTAGAACTATCTGCCTTTTTTTTTTCTTTTTTTTTCTTTCAGGGTACTGACATTTTTGAAGACTCTCAAGACACCTTGAGTTGTAAAATGTCCCATTTTCTAGGGATTTTGTCTCCTTGTTTCTTAATGATTAGATTCAGGTTAACTGTTTTTGGCAAGCACACTCTGTGTGAGACATTCAGTCTTCCTGTTGTGTCCACTCAGAAGGTGCATGGTGTACAGTGTGTTCTGTCATTGGTAATGCCAGGTTTGACCACTTGGCTAAGTGGTGCCTGCCAGACTTCTTGATTTTAAGGTTACCTTTTTTTTCTTTATAATTAGGCAATCTGTGGGGTGATATTTTGGGGCCAGTGATAATCCTCTTTTTCCAAAGCCTTGTTTTACCCAGTGGGTTTAGCGTTCATTGGTGGTCCTTTCCTGAATCAGTTATTATGTTGGGGATGGCAAAATGGTTTGGGACCAGTCTTACATTAGAGTTCCCTCTTCCCCTCTCCTTTTCTAGTATACTTTGCCTTGCCTGGAGGCCCTGGAAGGATTGCATATCTTCTGAAATTTTGAGTTTTGTTCAGCAGGATGTCCTGATAATTGGTGAATATGCAGGGGCAGGCTTACATCATAGCTTTCCTTGTTTCCAGGGTCCACAGGGAGCCTCCCCACTTCGATGAGTCAGTTTAAAGAGGAATTGCACTCTATAGTTGGCCAAGCTTATTTCACTGGAGTCATTTCCTCAGGCAGAATAAGAACCAGCTCTTCTGGTGGAGCAGAGGTGAGGGAAACCTGGTTGGGCTTAGAAGCATTATGTAATGGACCTAAATAATGTTAGCATGGTGAATTAGGCTAGCATATTTTCCCCTAACACAATATGGTAGTGTGGTAAGGAGAGTCGAGGCAGGCTTTACATGTTTTACTCTGACCAGTGTCATACTACAGTTCTGGTGTTTCAAAGAAAACTGCATTACCATGGTTGTATAGTTACGTCTTAACTGAGTTATTCTGGCTTTCTGGCATTCTTTTACTCTTGGTTCTCTCTCCTGATTTGTTTTAAGTATTCACATTTTCCTTCAGTTCCAAATGCTTATCAAACGCCCTTGCCTCCTATTTCATAAAGAAAAGACTTTATTGGTCATAAACGCCTTCAAATTTCTTTCCTCAATCCCTACCCCAACTTACTATATTCATTTCCATTCTGGCCTACATTTCTTGTTTCAGAGGAAGGTTTCCCCCCTCCCCCCGCTCTTGATCCTTTCATCTTTTGCCACCTCTGGGATCTTGTTTTCTTATTTAACTTTTCTCTCTCCCCTGTGTGTTCACTCCACTTGTTCTTTTTCTGAGTCCTCATATTTGAGGTTCATGGGCCTAATGCTAAAAAAAAAAGTCTTTAACCACCTGACTTCTTTTCTTTATCCTTGCAACCAAGCTTCATGAACATCCATAGCTATGTTTTTCAGTTCCTCTCACTCACTCATGGCGATCCCCTTGCTACCACGTTGAGACTTCCTTGCTAATGCCACCAGTGACCTTTTTCTTTTCCTTTAGCTTTTTTTAAAGTTTTAAACCTATGGAAATGTTGGAAGAATATACAGTATGCCCCTCACCAGCTTCACCAACAATTAACATTTTGTTAAATTTGTCTTACTGCTACTATAGTGCTTTTCATTACTCTTTTTTTTAAAGATTTATTTTATTTATTTCTCTCCCCTTCCGCACCCCCTCCCCCCAGTTGTCCTGTGTTCTTCTTTGTCTACTTGTATTTTCGGCGGCACCAGGAATCTGTGTCTCTTTTTGGTTGCATCAGCTCCCCATGTGTGCAGCGCCACTCCTGGGTGGGCTGCGCTTTTCTTGCGCCAGGCGGCCCAATGCTGGATGCACTCCTTGTGCGTGGTACTCCTCTACACAGGGGACACCCCTGTGTGGCACAGCACTCCTTGCACGTGGTAGTGCTGCGTGTGGGCCAGCTCACAACACAGGCCAGGAGGCCCTGGGTTTAAACCCGGGACCTCCCATATGGTAGGTGGACGCTGTCAGTTGAGCCACGTCCACTTCCCCTTTCATTACTCTTATTGTCATTGTTTTTGCTGAACCACTTGAGAGTGTTGCAAATATCACACCCCTAAATTTTTCAGCATTAATCTCTGAAGAGCAAAAATATTCTCTTACATAACTATAGATGACCAAATTCAGAAAATTTAATATCAATATAATGTTACCTAATATGTGGTCTGTTTTCAGATTCTACCAATTGTCCCAATAAGCAGTGTTTTTTTCTGATCCATGTCTCTTCAGTGGACATGTCATTTTCAAAACAACAGGTGCTTTTTGTTCTCATCTTTAAAAATTTTTTTTAATTTTTATTTTGGTAACACATATATAACATAAAGTTTCCCATTTTGACTCCTTTCACATATACTTGATTACATTCACGTGTACCACCATCACCGCTATCCATTACCAAAACTTTTCTGTCATCCCAGACAGAAACCCTCTACCAATTAAGCGTTTATACCCATTCCCCACCCCACCCCACCCCTGCCAGCCTATGTTCTAATTTCTGACTCTCTGAATTTGCAGGTTCTGATTATTTTTATGTAAATGGAGTCATGCAGTATTTGCCCTTTTGTGTCTAGCTTATTTCACCCAAACTGATGTCTTCAAGGTTCATCATGTTTTAGCATGTTAGGTCTCCATCTGCCTGCATGGTTTGACACATTGACCGCTTCCTCTATCTTGAAACTGTCATCCCTATGTCATGTATGCCCCTGTGTCTTGGATTTTCCCCTGTTTCTTTGACCCTTCTTTTCTCTGTTAAGCCCTCTTTCAGTGATTGTTCTTCAGGCTCCATTTTCTCCTCCCTCTGTGCTGCCTGCTTTCACTTACCATCTCTTCGTGGATGACTCTTGCGAAGGCTGCTTTGACAGCAACTTCCACTCAGCTACCAGAGTGAGAGCTTCCTGAGACATCAGTTGTAAATTTACCAGTTTTCCTCACTTGAGTAACATCTAGTCTATCTGGCAGAAGGAATGGAAGTCTCTCCATTTCCATTCAGTTAACCACTGTTTATGAATCAGCTAATGTAGGCCAGGCATTTTTGAGGCTCTGGAAATACAGTTATGATCTTACCTTCTAATAGAGAGAAACAAATGATAAGCAAATATTTCTTGCTTTTAAGTGCTTCAGAGCATAATGAAGAATAAGGGGAGAGTGATGGAGGGGAGCTGTTTAGACATGGTATTTAGGCAAGGCTTATCCAATGAGGCCACATTTGAACAGAGACTAAATGGAGGTAGGAGGAGCAAATCCTGAGAATATCTGGTGTGTTTGGTGGGAAGTATTGCAGGCAGGGTGGACTTGTAGTCTCAAAGCCTTGAGAAAGTGAGGCATGTGGCCAGCTCAGGGGATAGCATGGAGGCTGGTCGGGCTACAGAGGGAGCACGAGGGGGGGTGATAGGAGATGAGGCTAGGGGTAGCAGGACCTAGGTCATGAGGAATCTTGCCACCATCTGCAGGGCCTCGGCTTTTATTCTGAGCAGGAGGGAAGCCATCGGACAAGGTACTGTTGCCACTCACCTAGGTCACTGTAGTGATTTTCTTACTTTCTCATGCATTGTCCTTCTTTAAACCCTTTTAATTACTTCTTTTGCACTTGGGGTAAAATCCACACCCATGCCATACCCTCCAGCTTTCTGTGTGCTTTGATCCTTGCCCACCTTCCAGAGTCATCTTGTGCCACTCTTTCCCAGCTACAACCCACTCTGCATTTATCATGCAGGCCTTTCTTTAATTTCTGGAACATACCAGGTTCTCTTTTGCCTCAGAGCCTTAGTGCCATGGTTCCCCTTGCTTGGGATAAAGACTTTCCCTGTTTTTACTTCTCATTTTTAAATTCCCATTTATCTTCCTTCCAATTTTTCATTTTAAAAATGATCAAACGTAGTAAAAGTGGAAAGTCGTACAGTGGCCATCCATGTAAGCTTCACCCTGTTATTTGTTAACAGGTTGCCGTAGTTACCTTAATCAGGTCTCACTTTTTCTATCATTTTTTAGAGATCTTTTTCATGGTTTAATTCTCTCATTATTCTTTATAGTTGTTTCAAGGTAATTTCCTTTAAGGACATTAGATAGTATTTATCTGAGACAACATGATTATTTTCTGTAAGCTTCACATGGACATGGATTCTTGTTTTTTTCCTTACCGTATTCCAGTCTAATACAGATTTTAAGGTATTTAGGACTCATTAAATATTTATTGGCTGATATATATATAGATATACCTTTGTTTTTTTAAGATGGACACTTCAATCCTGAGGTGGTCAAGTATCGGCAGCTATGCTTCAAGTCACAGTACAAGCGATACCTCAGCTCTCAACAGCAATATTTCCATCGGTTGCTGAAGCAAATTCTTGCTTCCCGGAGTGTAAGTGATGTTCAGAATTGCATATAAAACATGGGTGGTGAACTCACAGATTTCACGGCTTCAGGAATGGTTCAGGTGCAAAATAGGAGGGACCACTAAGAAAGCAATGCCACCAGTTAACCTCTGTCAAACTCTCTTGCTTTCAGTTTTAATATGTACCCTGAATATAGCAATGTAAAAACATGAAAAAAAGACCTATGCATTTAACATTGAGGAATTATAGTAGCTTCAGTATTTGTTAAGATAAACAAATTGATTTCAGAGACATAGTGGGTTATTAAGGGAAACTCAGTTGCTCTGGGATGGCGAATGCTTGTTCACAAGCCTCATGATGCCCCGAAGGATGGGTAACACACCAAACTTGATGGTTCTTCCTGGGACTGGACCTGCCTGCAATTTTTAGAGGCAAAGTCGTTTTCGCCCCAGGTGGTTCTTTAAGTTTTGGTATGGAAATACTTGGACACACAGTATAATTAGTTCTCATTCTCAGTAAAGCAGTTCAACACTCAGATTTGGGGGTTTTCACCATGTAATGAATCAACGTAGGCCATTTTATTTGGACATGTTTATATGCATGCATCTTTCTTTACAATTTGGAGGGAGGGAATTGAGCCTATTAAACACTGAAGGAAAAACATGAAGATTTCCAGAATGTACATTGTTCAGAACCTGATTGGAAGCGTGATGTGTCTGCCAACATCTGCTCTCTTCTAGGACCTGCTGGAGATGGCCCGCAGAAGTGGCCCGACTCTCCCCCTCAGGCAGAAGCGCCTATCACCATCCCGCACCCCTGAGGAGCGGGAGTGGCGGACCCAACAGCGCTACCTGAAGGTGCTGAGGGAAGTGAAGGAGGAGTGTGGTGACACGGCTTTATCTTCCGATGAAGAAGGTGAGTGTCCTTGAGCACTTGGGGGCATGCATGTCTGATAAGCACCTGTGCCTTGTCCAGTTGGAGCCAGGGGGTAGCAGTATATCTCCCCAGCAAAGATGCTCTCCAAGTTTTTCTGAGTGGGGGATGGATAGTGGGACTCAGAGCCCCTTGTTCTTTGTGTCACTGGGGCATTCCTGTTACTGGGAAATGACTATAGACATTTCCCCCTTGATGCTTAAGTGGCATTTGTGTTGAGGTCAGAGCTTGCTGGACATGTCCCTGTGTCAGGGCCCTTTCCACAATGGGCTTGTCTGGTCCTATTGTGCCACTTGAGAGAACTGCTTTTCCCTTACAGGAGAGCAGTAGTGACTTGGCCTGCTGCAATGCGACCCCATCACTGTTGAAGTCTCTCTTCCTGGAAGAGCCGTTTAAGTGACCTAAGTGTGCTCCAGTTCGTCTGGGGAAGGGTCAGAAAGGAATGGTGGAACCCTGGCCTCCATGTTGTTGGCTTAGCCTTGTTGAACCCAAATGGCCACTTACCCAATCTCCCCTATTGGAGTCCACAGCCACGTTGGATTTACAAGACACATTTTCTTTTGAAGATCTCAGCTCATGGCTTCCGAGCTCTCCAGCGCGCTCTCCTAGTCCTGCGGTACCCCTGAGGGTGGTGCCCACGCTTTCAACCATGGATATGAAAACTGCAGGTGAGAACTAAGCTGGGGATGTGGATATTCTGGGAAATTAGGATTTAATTTGAACTCCCTTACAGGGACTGTATTCTTACCTGCAGGAAAATAAAGCAGTGTTTCTTAGAATAAGGAGATTGGAAGAAGTTTTTTTTTTTACTATTCTTCTTTTTTTAGACATGTTGACCATCCTTTCCTTTTTTTTTTTTTAAGATTTATTATTATTTTTATTTATTTAATTACCCTCCCCTCCCCTGGTTGTCTGTTTTCTGTGTCTTTTTGCTGCGTCTTGTTTCTCTGTCTGCTTCTGTTGTCGTCAGCGGCACGGGAAGTGTGGGCGGCGCCATTCCTCGGCAGGCTGCTCCCTCCTTTGCGCTGGGCGGCTCTCCTTATGGGTGCACTCTTTGCGTGTGGGGCTCCCCTACGCGGGGGACACCCCTGTATAGCACGGCACTCCTTGCGCGCATCAGCACTGCGCATGGGCCAGCTCCACACAGGTCAAGGAGACCCGGGGCTTGAACCGCGGACCTCCCATGTGGTAGACGGACGCCCTAACCACTGGGCCAAAGTCCGTTTCCCCCTTTCTTTCCTTTTAAAGAAAATTTTCTTTAGGAGCCGATCAGCTGATATTTTGGGTAAGAAAGCAGAATGTAACATCTTAAATTGTCCCTTAGTATTGTTAATTTTAATAGTAGAACAGCAGGGTAACCAGAATGTGAAACTAGAAACTACTTTTTTTGTGGAATAGGAAAAGAACAGTGTTATGTACCCTTGATGTGTTTTAGGACGAGATAAGTAACTGAAGTCATTATTATTGACCAGTGTCCAGACAAGTTGATGTGTTGATTCTGTGATGGTTTCTAAAATTTTGATTCTTCATAGTACATGGGAATCAGAAGGGAAACTCAGAAATCTTAGTTTTGAATATCACAAGTGACCAGAAAAATTTTAATTTGAGCATTATGGTAGGGAATGACTTAGTCTATGTGGTTTGACTCATTTTCTTCCAGATAAAATAGAACTGGGGGACAGTGACCTGAAGATAATGTTAAAGAAGCACCACGAGAAGCGGAAACATCAACCAGTAAGATGGGAGTGGGGGTGGTGGTCCTCAGGGTTTTCAATCTGATGCCTCTGGATTGGCTAGCCTAGGGAAGATCCAGGTAGTCATTGCCTCCTTTATACTTCCATTCATAATCATTGTTAGGGCACGGGAACAACCACAGGCTAATTAGCATCAGACGTGAGGTGTATTTAACATAGTGTCTGATTTCATTTTTGCAGCCAACACTGGGAAGTATATGAATCATTATCTCCGTTTTACCATTCCTCAGAGAAGGCAAGGAGCTTGTCCCAGGTCCTAGAAAGTAGAAGAGCCAAGAGGGAGATCCTGGGTTCTTTCCACTTTGTACTGTTTCCATATGTCACTCTACCATATCAAAGTAACACTGCTAAAGCTGAGCCAGAGAGTACAGTGGAGAAAAGATGATACCTTTTCAAGTAGGAAAGCCTGAGTGGTGAGTGGGAAGAGTCCCACATTGGAAGGTGGAACAGAGTTCTAGCTCTGATCTTTCAACTTCCTCGTTATGATATTAGGCAAATCCCTTAATTTGTGTGAACCCCATTTTCTTTTTCTGTAAAATAAACTTTGTGAAATATAGTACTACTTGACAAGACAAGAGCACAAGAACTAAGGAATATTCAAGAGCTTTGTAAGCTGCAAAGTGTCATACAATAGAAAGGTCGAAAGTGGCTCCTTACATGCATTGGCCTCAAGAGCAGTAGTTATTTCTCTGAACTTTTAAGTCAGCATGATTTCCTCACACGCACCTACCATCTAATTTTATCTATTAGGTAATTTGGTAAAATCACCAGCAGTGTTTGCTCCCTTTTTGGACATCCATATAACTGACTCTCTGCCTATAACTTCTAGGACCACCCGGACCTTTTGACAGGGGACCTCACGCTCAGTGACATCATGACTCGAGTAAATGCTGGCAGGAAGGGTTCCCTAGCAGGTAAGTGACCTTGGTTGCCCTCTAGATAGCTATCCCCTGAATGTGATGTGCAATAGCATGCGCCTATCTCTACACTGCAAAAATCAAACCACAGGTTCTTCCTGGCTTTTGCTATTGCTTCTTACTGTTTTATTGGTGGGAACTTAATATAAAATCAGTAACAACCATCATTGGCTCTTGAATAAGTGTTAAGTTGTAAATCAGTCATTGGGTTTGGTATTTAAAATCTAAATATCTTTATTACTGAGATTTTTCTTTCGTTTACTAGTGGGCTTTGGGAAAATCACTTCCTGATGTAGAAATGTCAGTTCTCAACTTGTGTTGCTTTTCTTCCCAGCCCTGTATGATTTGGCTGTCCTTAAAAAAAAAGTTAAGGAGAAAGAGGAAAAAAAGAGGAAGAAAATAAAAATGATCAAATCAGAGGCAGAGGATCTGGCTGAGCCTCTAAGCAATACTGAGGGGGTCCTACCTCTCTCACAGGCACCATCTCCACTGACAATACCTACCATCAAGGAAGAGTAAGTGAGGAACAGAGATTAATCGCTCCTTTCTTGAACTCTTTTTATGACTGCTGGGAGGTTAGGAGGACCTAAATCAATCTTGGGAGGCAATCTTCGTCTTTTCCATTGCTCTTATTTTTTTTCTTTCTCATTAGGCCTCTTGAAGACCTTAAACCTTGCCTTGGAATCAATGAAATTTCTTCCAGCTTCTTCTCTCTTCTCTTAGAGATCTTATTGCTGGAGGGTCAGGCTAGCCTTCCTATGGTAAGAGTTTTGGAAAAGTTTTCAAATTGTAGAAATAGTCTATTGTTTGAGAAGCAGAACCCTGAGTTCCTCTCAGAGCTCTGCAACTAATTTGCTTTGTGATTTTTGCAAACTCTGGATGAATGTATCCCACCATTGGAACATCCATGGAATTTGGTGTTGGATGGAAATCTAATGGAGTTTTGCCTTTACTTTTTTCTCAGCTAGAGGAGCGAGTGTTGGATTGGCAGTCATCTCCAGCCAGCTCCCTCAATAGCTGGTTCTCTGCAGCTCCCAACTGGGCAGAGTTAGTGTTACCAGCCCTGCAGTATCTTGCTGGAGAAAGTCGAGGTAAAGTCCTTTATTCTGTAGTATCATTTTTTCTCCCTTTTGTCAAAATTTTCTGCTTTAATCCATTGTGCCTTTGCACTTGGAGACTTCTCTCTCTGCTGTCCTGATACACTATGAAACATTCCAAAGCATCTCAGAGCTTAGGGCATCAATTATTTGTTACAAGTTTAGTCCCATATAAACTTTTGTCAGGGGTAGTAAAAGCAGACCACTCTCTGACCTCTGTGGCTTGTTATGTGATCTGTGTTCTTGCAGCTGCTCCTTCCAGTTTCTCTCAATTTGTTGAATTCAAAGAGAAAACCCAGCAGTGGAAATTGCTTGGTAAGTAATTCTTATTACCTCCTTGTAATAGCAACTTTTTCATTCTCTCATTTCCTCCCCTGAAGTTCTTTTGCCTTCAGGTCAGTGCAGTCTAGCAGATTGGGGAAACAGGCAGAATGAAACCTTAATTTGCTCAGCAATGGAATCCTTCAAGACCCCTTTGGTGCAGCCTGGTTTGGGGTCTGTGTGTGTGTGTCGGAGTGGAGCGCTTAACAGTGGTTTCAGTGTACATATTAAGCATACTTATCTATGGTTTTCAGTTAATTCATAATAGTAATATTATTTTACTTTCCTGAAAATGGGATTTGCTGTTGCAAGCAGTGTGCAATGAGTTGGACAGCTCTGAATAAGCTATGGCTAAAGAGCTGTGTCCTCATTTTTGCGTTAATTTATAAAGTGCCACTTCATGTGTAAGTTGTGATAATAGACCCCTGAAGTAAGTCGGTGAATGTTAAATGGTGACGGTAATAAGAGGAAAATTGAATATTGATTGCCTTTTGAAATTCATAAGCCTCTTTTTGCTTTCTTCTGAATGATCTATAAAGAGAGAAATGGAGAGAAGGTTACAGAAGCAGTGGATTCATTCCTTAGGACACATTGAGTCTCTAATAGGTACAGGCACTGTGTTGAATACTGGGGGAATTTAATGGTTTGCAAGGCTGAAAGCATTTCTCCCCTTTCTGGGGAACAAATATTAATTCAAATGAAATAAACTGATAAATTCCATAAAGCAAAAGTACCAGGAAGGGTGGGAGTTTATATTGGGGAGCTTATGTGGTCTGGAGAGTGAGGGAGGCCTTTCCTGAGGAAATAATATTCAGGCAGGGATACTGATGATCAATAATAGGCAGATGGTGGGGTTAAGAGCATTCCCAGTGGAGGAAGCACTGCATGTTGGGGATACTGGGAAAGTCTGATTTTAAAAGATAACAAAAGCATGTGGGGGAAATGATAACTTTGACCAGGGTAGAGAGAATGGGTAAATTTGAGAAATTTTTAGATGGACAGAACTTGGCTATGAATTGGATATGGGGAGGGAAGGAAGAACAGGTGTCAGGTATGACATCTGCTAGATTTCTGGCTATTGGATAGAGGAGCCATTCTTTGAGGTAGGCAGCTGTGAAGGATGCTGGACTTGTGTGGAGTGTGGACATCAGTGAGTTTGGTTTTGGATGTGCTGAGTTTGAGCTGCCCCTGAGGTATTTTAAGGAGAGATGTTGATTAGGCAGTAGGCTACATGGGTCTAGAATATAGACCAGAGAATTAGTTGGAGAGGTGCTGGCACATATATGGTAATCAAAGCCACGGCATAGATGATGTGGTCACCTATGGAAAGAGTGAAAAGTGAGAAGAAAAGAGGGCCTAGGACTAAGTCTTCAGCACCTCCAACATTTAAAGATCAGGTCGAGGAGGTTACCTGGGAGAGCCATTGAGAGGAAGTGACACAGGCAGGAGGAAAACCAGGTGTTTGTCTAATCTTGGGTATCAGGGGAAGGAGGGACAGTCTCAAGAAGTGGGGAGTGGTTATTAGCCTCGATTATTACTAAAAGGTTCAGTAAGACAAAGACTACACATTTGTAGTCATGGAAGAAATGACGAATTTCTTAGAAATGATGAATTTCTTAGAGTGATTCCGTGGTGGGATGATGAGGTTAAAATAGTAGGTATGCTGGTTCAAACTCATAGGAGCCTATTGTAGGCATCTCATCCCAATCCTGTCAGGTTTGGTAGCTTGAAGACAGCCATGGTGGGGTACTTACACCAGGGTTGGCAGACTTTTCCTTCAGGGGCCTGATAGTAAGTATTTTAAGCTTGTTTGATTTCTGTTGTAACTGTTCAGCTCTGCTGTTGTGGCACAAAGCAGTGTAGACAATATGTAAGTGATGAACCTGGCTGGGTTCTCATGAAACTTTGTCTATAAAAGCAGGAGGTAAGATACCAATCCTTGATGTATACCAAGAAAATCAAACACTACAAGTCAAGACTCCCCTTGCCAGCCAGGTGAACATTTGCCAGCACACCCCTATCTGTTAAAGAGACAGTGAATCTAAGCAACTCTTTCAGAAGGTTAGCTGAGAAAGGGAGGGGAAAAAAGAATAAGGGGTCTTAATACCAAGAAAGAAATGTTTTAAAATGGGAGAAAACTTGAGAGAGTTTCAGAGTTGATGGAAAGGATACTGTGGAGAGGAGGGGGTTGAAAATAGAGGAGAGGGAAACGGACTTGGCCCAGTTGTTAGGGCATCTGTCTTCCACATGGGAGGTCCGCGATTCAAACCCCGGGCCTCCTTGACCCGTGTGGAGGTGGCCCATGCGCAGCGCTGATGCGCTTGGAGTGCCGTACCACGCAGGGGTGTCCCCCGCGTAGGGGAGCCCCACGCGCAAGGAGTGCGCCCCGTAAGGAGAGCTGCCCAGCGCGAAAGAAAGTGCAGCCTGCCCAGGAATGGCGCTGCCCACACTTCCCGTGCCGCTGACGACAACAGAAGCGGACAAAGAAACAAGACACAGCAAATAGACACAGAGAACAGACAACCGAGGGAGGGGGGAATTAAATAAATAAATAAATCTTAAAAAAAAAAAAAAAGAAAATAGAGGAGAGAAGGGAAATGGACCACCTAGATCCCTGAGAAGGGAGTGGAACTGACTGTGGATGGAGGAGGCTGTCCCATATTGAAGCAGTAGAAGAGGAAGTAATTGATGCAGCAGTAGGTTTGTATGTTTTATTGTAGGAAGTTAGATGGAGTTTGAGCTGATAGCTTCTTTTTTCTGTGTAAAGTAGGAGGTGATCTGTTGCCAGTGAGAAGGGAGGCTGAGGAATGGGAATTTCGAGGAGAGTGGGGAAATGGCACGTGCAGAGGTGACCATTAGAATGACCAGGCTGTGCTGTGAGTCCGGTGGAGGCACTCAGCACTAATTTATAGCGTTATTCTTTGCCGCCTTGTGTATTTTTCTTAATCCTTTGGCAGCTTTTAGCTGCCTGATTTCAAGAAAGAGAATGTGGATAGTTAAGAGTTTGAGTCATTTTTTTTTAACTTGTTATTTTGAAGTAATTCCAAACTTATAAGACAGTTGCAAAATGAATGTAACCCTCCATACAGAGAACTCCAACATTCTCCCTCCCCCTAGATACCCAGATCCACCAACTCTTAACATTTTGCCATATTTGCTATATCAATCTTTGTTTATATTCATTTTCTAAACATTTGAGAGTAAGTTGAATACTTCATACTCATTGAACATATATTATGCCTGCATGTACATTTCCTAAGACAAGGTATTTATGTCACCACCGTAAGTGCAGTTCTTAAGTTCAAGAACTTTAACATTGATATAAAGCTTACTCTCTATATTACACTTTTTTCATATGTCCCAATAATATCCTTTTGGGCATTTTTTCCTCCATGGTTAGATCCAGTCCAGGATCAGGTGTTCTTTGTCTTGTTAATTGCCCCCCCTCCCGTTTTTTTTTTGTTTGTTTGTTTGTTTTTTGTAAATTATGGGAACATATGAGCAATACGAACTTTCCCATCTCAGCCATTCTCAGGCATAAAGTTTAGTGCGGTTAATCACATTCACTATCTTGTGCTACCCTTACCACTGTTCATTACCAGAACATCCCCATCTCCCCAAGTAGAAACGCTGCACCCATTATGCATTTTCTTGGCCTGTCTCCCGCCTCTGCCACCCTGGAATCTGTACTCTGTTTTCTGTCTCTCTGAATTTAGATATTTTAGCTGTTTCATGTAAGTGGAGTAATACAATATCTGTCACTTGTGTCTGACTTATTTTACTTAACATGATGTCTTCTCGGTTTTTCTACATAGCAGCCTGTGTCAGAGCTTTGTTCCTTTTTAGGGCTAATATTCTACCATATGTACATAGCACATTTCATTTATCCAGTCATCTGTTAGTGGACACTTGGGTTGTTTCTGCCTTTTGTCACTTGTGAATAATGCTGTCGTGAACATAGGTTTACAAATACCTGTTCAAGTCCCTGCCTTCAATTCTTCTGAAAGAAGTGAAACTGCTGGGTCAAATGATAAATCTGTTTAACTTCCTGAAAATACTGCCAAACTGTTCTTTATTGTGGCTACACCATTTTACATACCTGCCAACAGTGACTAAAGTTTCCATTTCTCTGCATCCTTGTCAGCACTTGTTTTGCTCTGTTTTTTAAATAATAGCTGTTCTAGACATACCATGGCAAATCAGGATTGTTTTTTTTCCCCCAGATTTGTCTTTAAAGCTAATTTCTGAGACATTGGGGTTCAAAGAGAGAAAGTTTATTGATTGCCCAAGGAATGGAGCACAGTGGCCTCATGGCCTCAAACTGCCTCCCTGATCTGCAGAAATTCTAATATCTTATAACGTCTGGGTGCAAATGAAAAATTGGGGTGGAGATGGACACAGTCTCCTTCATTAATAAACATTAAGGTGTTGAACAAGCTGGGGATAGACTCCAAACCCGGGGGGGCAGAGAGAGCCAGGTTCCATGTGAGACCAGAAGGGAGGGGGTGGTGTTGCGAGACGCTCAGGCTCAAGGAGAAGTTACTGATTATGAAGCAGCATTTCTAGGAGGCACAGTGGGAGTAAGGAGTTCCTGAGACAGTGGATGCTGATGGAGGAGATCAAGGAATAGTGTCCTGGGGACTGCATTCATCACAACACAGGAGACATACCTGTTGAAAGACGTGCTCCCGTAGAAATCTGAAAGTGACGGGGTAGAGGGCACAGGGAGAGTACGTATCTTCTGGGAAGGCCAAAAGGAGTCACAGTTTTTCCTGTGCCAATGCTTAGAATGCCTTTGTAGCCTCCGCTCTGGCCGTAAAAAGCCTTTCCTGACCTCCAAGAGTAACATTGCTTCTGTCTTGTGAGGTCTTAGCTCCCTTAGTGAATCTCCTCTTGTATTAGTCAGCCAAAGGGGTGCTGATGCAAAATACCAGAAATTGGTTAGTTTTTGTAAAAGGTATTTATTTGGGTAGGAGCCAGATACCAGATCATAAAGCATGAGTTAATTTCCCTCACCAAAGCCTGTTGCCACGTGTTGGAGCAAGATGGCTGCCGACATCTGCAAGGGCTCAGGCTTCCTGGGTTCCTCCTGTCCTCAGGCTTCTTTTTCCTGGGCTCAGGGTTTCTCTCTCCCTGGGGCTTGCTTCTTTTTCTTCTGTGAGCTTACTTCCTGGGCTTCCAGCTTAAGGCTTCAGCATCAAACTCCAACATCAAAAACCCACAACTCTGTCTTTTGCCATGCCTTTTATCTGCGAGTCCCCACCCACCAAGGGTGCCCTACTGGCACAAGAGGTTTATTTGACTAAGTAATCAGGTAAACCTCTTGAATGCAGTATAATCTAATATGGCCAGAGGAAAAGATCAGTTTACAAACATCTAATATTTCTTTTTGGGATTTATCAATAATATCAAACTGCTATAGCCCTCTTACAGAATTGGTCTTATTTATTTAATCTGTGGTCTTTCCCCACTTAGCTGTAAACTCCATGAGGGTAGAGACTATTCATGGAAGGGTCCTGAGCCTTGTTGTCAGTGGGTTCCTAGTGAGTGAATGATGTCCTGAGGTGACGCTCTGGAGGAGTAGTCCAGGTAGACAGAGAAAGGGTGGTCTGGCCCAGGCCAGAGCACGGGCATAGCACTGTTGCTATTTTTCCTGAGAGTCTCTCTGTGGCACTGTTAGGGCAGTGAGGAGAACACTGGGCTTCTAAATCACATTCTGTATGTCATTATTGTTAGTCTTCGTCTTTTTGTTCTTATAGGCCAGTCTCAAGATAATGAAAAGGAATTAGCTGCCCTCTTCCAGCTGTGGCTAGAGACCAAAGACCAGGCCTTCTGTAAGGTATAGTTTTTAAGACATACCAGGTCTTTCTCATTGGGTTTCCAGAACCCTTAAGTTAGCCAAAACTCTTCAGTCCATGTGTTCATTAATGCCTGCTTTTTATTTTCTCCAGCAAGAAAATGAAGACAGCTCAGATGCCATGACTCCTGTTCCTCGGGTGTGAGTATAGTACTCCAGTGGTGGGTGCTGCCCGGAACTGGGATTTGCAGCATTGCCATAGTTTTGCTGGTATTATTTAGTATTTTAGAATGGACTTGAAAGAGATCGTAGGAGTCCACTGATTCTTACCTTCCTCACATACCTTGGGAAGGTGACACCCTTCCTTCAGAAGGAGTGGCCCCCGTGGAAAGGATTCTTAATTGAGGGGGAGCATACAGAGTGGAGTCTCTGAGGGGGGCCTTACAGGTGGGAGTACATTCTTCCCTTTATTAATCCCTCTCCAGCTCCCATTTGAGAATCATCTGTTCCAACTTCTTCACTTTACCTATAAAGAAATGGAGGCTTGAAGAGGTTAAGTGACTCACTGAAGATTAGTGACTGGACCCCAAATCGAATTCAGATCTCTCAACTCCTAGCCCTGAGCTTGCTCTTTTTTTTAAAAAAAAGATTATTTCTCTCCCCTTCTCCCCTCCCCCACCCCCCACCCCAGTTGTCTGTTCTCTGTCCGCTTCTGTTGTCAGTGGCACGGGAATCTGTGTTTCTTTTTGTTGTGTCATCTTGTGTGTCATCAGCTCTCTGTGTGCGCGGCGCCATTCCTGGGCAGGCTGAACTTTATTTTGCGCTGGGCGGCTCTCCTTACGGAGTGCACTCCTCACGTGTGGGGCTCCCCTGTGTGGGGACACCCCTGAGTGGCACAGCACTCCTTGCGCGCATCAGCACTGTGCATGGGCCAGCTGCACATGGGTCAAGGAGGCCCGGGGTTTGAACCGCGGACCTCCCATGTGGTAGACGGGCCAAGTCCGCTTCCCAGCCCTGAGCTCTTTCTATCAGATCATAGCCTGGCCTGATTCCAGCCTGCTATCATCCTTTGGTTAGATTTCCAAACTTATGCTTAAAGGCCCGACCTCTTCACAGACATGACAGAACCATTATTAACGTCATAGGAGTGTGGAACTCAATTTCCAGATAAAAGTCAGGGAAACTTCCCTTGTCATCTAACAATTCTCAAGTTCCTTGTTTGTCTGGAACTGACTTTTTGGTTGCTGTTAGATTGAGCTTATTTAGCAGCTTTATTGGAAACGGTAGGTAAAAGGGTTAGCCTCTTGTTCCTCCTACCCAGTACCTTTCTGGATTTCTAAGAGTTGAATAATTTTGCAATTATCAACAGGAGTTTCTTGGTAGGAGCTGGAAAGTAGTCTTTAGACCTTTGTAAGAATCAGGAGTAATAAAGAAGGAACTTTTTTTTAATGTTGAAAGGGAGTGGAAAGAATTTGGGAAATGGGTTCTGGATGCTGGAGGAGGGGTGGTAGATCTGTGAAAACACTCGCAATCTCTCAGAGTTAATACAAAATTCTTCCTGTTCCAGAAGAACTGACTATGTGGTGCGGCCCAGCACAGGGGAGGAGAAACGGGTTTTTCAGGAACAGGTAAGAAATACCTGGACCGCATTGTAAATCTCTGTATCAAAGAGGACATGCAGAAAGGGCCTCTCAATTCTAGATTCTTCGAGGAAATTCAGACCCTTGACCTTAGATGTTTTGTTGGTTTGTTAGGGGCAGAAATGGCATGAGGAAAGGGATTGAGACTTTTTTTTCTTCCAGAATAGCAAAATACATTTATACTTACCTCCTTGTCCCTTCATTCAGTGGCCGGAGCTCTGAGGACCAACCTGGCCCTCCACGGCTGGCCCAGTATTCGTAATGGACTGGCCCTTTTCCCAGCTTTCCCGGCAGATGCCTTTATTGTGAGGGAGCTGTGGAGAGAACCCCATGGGCTCTGACTCAGGAGCTCACCCTTTGCCCTTGCAGGAGCGTTGCAGGTACAGCCAGCCCCACAAGGCGTTCACCTTCCGCATGCATGGCTTTGAATCTGTCGTGGGGCCTGTGAAGGGCGTGTTTGACAAGGAGACCTCCCTCAACAAAGCCCGGGAGCACTCCCTGCTGCGCTCGGACCGGCCTGCCTACGTCACCATCCTGTCCCTGGGTAGGTGCTGTGCATTTAGTGTTGGAGCGCTGTGTTTTCACCTCAAAGTTTTCTCTCTAGTACAATGAACTGTGCCTCTTTTTCCGTATAGGGAAGGCTTTGAAGGTCAGATCGCTTTTGAAGCTTTTGGGAAGGAGGCACTTGTAGCCCCAGAAATCTATTCCAGGAGTCGGTGTTTTTTTCCTGAAGTCTGGGCTCACATTCTTTTTCATTCACACCAGCCTAAGTGTAAAAACTTGCTTATTTAGGGCTATGAGTCCTATTAAGATGGGGTTTCTTAACCTTTTTTTCCCCCATCAATTCCTCTGGCGTTTTGGTGAAGCTTACAGGCCTCTTCTCAGAATAATTTTTAAAGTATAAAATAAAATGCATAGAATTAAAAAAGAAACCAGTTGTGTAAAATAGTTATCAAAATATTAAAACAGATTTATGATGCAGAAATATGTGTGCTTCATTATACTAAATGACAGAATTTGACCACAGGGCTCCTAAGTCCTGTAATTTTTAAGCAGTGATGAGTACAAGTCTGTATATATAAATGAGTACAAGTAATATCTCTCTGTATTTGTAATATTTGGAGTTGTCTGCAACAGCTGTAATAGGATATGAAAATATCTGTGATTTCTGTTATTGCATTATATGCGCTGTCAGTTTATTGTGGTTTCTTACCATTGTTAATAATTGAAGGAAATGCTAAATCTCTATGAAGCGTGTAATCATTTTCCCAGCTAAGTTCATGGAGCCACCAAATTCTGTGGTGTCCAAGGACCTTCACTCCTCCCTAAGAGTGTGGCGAGTATGTGGGAAACTCAGTGGCAGAGCCACCAGCCACCAGACGGCAGTGTCCACCTAATGCCCAGTCTGGGTAAGGTAGATAAACAGTGGCCCCAGAGGGCTTCAGCCCACCAGAGAAAGTAAAGGGTTCTTGTTCCTTAGGGAAGCCCAGCTTGCCTCTTGGACTTGGCTTTTTTCTTTAATATCCTCAGTGCGGGACGCCGCGGCCCGGCTGCCCAATGGGGAAGGCACCCGGGCAGAGATTTGTGAATTGCTCAAGGATTCCCAGTTTCTTGCGCCAGATGTCACCAGCACTCAGGTAGGATGGAGGAGAAATCATTTCTTTCAGCTTTCTTCCAGAATGGAATTAAGAAAATTTATAAGGATATATAAAATATACATTTTGAAGAAAACTGAGTAAAAAAGAAAAAAAAGGTATCTCACAATTACATACAGTGATGACCTAAAGTCCTTGCTGTGAATGAACCCCAAGTTTGGCTGTAAGCTCTCCTTCAGCTCATACCACAGGGAAGGCTGGTCAGTTACTTAATTCACAATGTCTTTGAGTTGAAAACAAATCAGTTTCTCAGGAGTCTTGGGGTATATCTTGTTTTGCCATATGACTTAGCAAGCCATGGGAGAAGCACAACTAGCCTGAGATAGAATCTCTTTGTGAGCTGTGACTTAGAGCCAGTGATTTTTCTGGAGTCCACATAACTTACCTGGTCTGACTTATGCCTTGTTCACCTTTGCCCCTGGTTCATAGGTGAATACAGTGGTGAGCGGAGCCCTGGATCGGCTCCACTATGAAAAGGACCCATGTGTGAAATATGACATTGGACGGAAGCTGTGGATCTATCTGCATCGTGACCGGAGCGAGGAAGAGTTTGGTGCGTGAGGCCTCTGGGTACTGTGTTGAACCAGGCCAGTACTGCTTCTGATTGCTTGCCCCCATTCCGTTATTCTCTTTAATGTTGTTCAGGCAGGAGGGGAGTGTAGATGCAGGACTCAGCTCTCAGGAGGCCCCAGCGAGGCTTTGGGGTTTCATGACGCCACCCTCCGTAGTCTGCTGAAGGTAAGCTATTCCTGATGCTTACTGTTCTTGTTTCCAGAGCGGATCCACCAAGCACAAGCAGCTGCAGCAAAAGCCAGAAAAGCCCTTCAGCAAAAACCCAAGCCCCCATCCAAGGTGGTAAGTGATCCCACAGGAGCTTCTGCCTTGGTGATTTCTGGAATGGAGACAACTGGCAGTGGGTACTGTCACTCACCTTAGTGCCACAGAGGCTGTGGGGCCATGCCTTTCTTCAGTGGTACCTTCACTAAATCCGTGCATGGGTTTCTCTTACCTTCTGTTGACAGAAGTCCAGTAACAAGGAGAGTTCAGTGAAGGTCCTTGGCAGTGGCCCTTCAGAGCAGGGCCAGATGAGTCTCAGTGACTCCAGCCTGCCCCCCACTCCAGTCACACCCGTAACCCCCACTCCTCCAGCTCTGCCTGCGACGCCCCTCTCCCCTCCACCTGTATCATCAGTGAACAAAAGTGCCCCTCCTCCTGCCTCAGAACCAGCTAAATCTAGCTCAAGGTAAGCTCTCCATTTCTTTCCCAGCTTTCTCCCTCCAGAATCTCTTTGCATGTACAGCCTCATTGTTGTGTGTTGTTCCTCGCAGTGTTCTTCTGGTGTCATCGCCCACAATGCCCCAGCTGGGAGCAGTGCTCTCTCCAGCTGCCACCCAGACTCCACCCAGTTCTCAGTCTGCCGGCCGGCTGGTGGGCCACTCTGGCTCAGCTGGACTACCCCAGGTGCGGGTGGTGGCCCAGTCTAGCCTGCCTCCTGCCACCCAGCAGTCCACGGGGTCAACACAGACACTGCCGCAGATGCCAGCAGGGCCCCAGATCCGGGTTCCAGCTTCTGCCGCACAGACCAAAGTGGTGCCTCAGGTGCACAGGGGAGAGGGAGGGGGTGACGGCTGCTGGGGAACGGAGAATGGAACCAGAGAGGTCTGACGACTCAGATGGAATGTCAGCACTGTGGGTTTCTAGTGAAGTGCTGTTGATGTGTTCAGACCTGGGTCAGCATTTTTATGTAGAGTTTTCACATGTGGGAATCAGAGCTTGAGAGGAACATAGTGCTACGCCCAGGACTGTAATGCCAGGATCCTGGTAGAGCTGGGACCTAAATCCAAACCTTGTGATTCTGAATCTCAGGCTCCTTCTACACAGGCTGTGGTCCTTGCCATGCTCTAACTAGTTTGTGAAAAGATTCTTAACTCCTTTGCCTCAGTTTCCTTTATTCTAAAAGGGGTATAATAACATTTCCTCAGTGTGTAGGAACAAAATAAGATGTTAAGTGTAAAAACATTCTAAAAACTAGTTTATTCATACAAATATAAGAAACACAGTGTTGGGGAGTGAATGTAGCTCAGTGGCTGAGCACTTGCTTCCCATGCATCAGGTCTTGGGTTCAATCCCCAGTGCTTCCTTTAAAGAAAAGAAAAAAGAAGTACACTGTGCTCAACGGATCAGTGAGTCACAATAGTGCTGAGGCTAACTGATCAGCCTGAAGCCATCCAGCTGAGATTAGACATACTCTTAGAGGAAAACTGGGTGGTAGGTAATATGCTGAGAGATGTTACTGATCTGCATTTTAGTATCTAATCAAGCTTTTGGCCTCATGTTGTGAATTAGACAGTAATGGCCACTGTTCCAGTCAAAACTCAGACGACCGCCAGCTCTGTGCCGCGGCCTGGTACTGGGCCATCTGGTCTCACAGTGACAGGTCTCCCTGCCTCAGCCAGCCCTGCCAGCAAGCCAGCCACTAGCTCTCCTGGAAGCTCGACGCCCAGTTCCTCCGCAGCCACAGTCATTCAGAATGTCTCTGGACAAAACCTCATCAAGCAGGTACGGGGCTCTCCTGTGCACTGGACACCCTTGTCCCAGAGCAAAGGACAGGCAGAGTGGGAGATTGCTGAAAAATCTTGGTGCCCGGAGGAAAAAGATTTGTGATCTTTGACCCTCAGTTTAGATATTTCAGGTGTGATTTCCCACCAGAGGCAGTGCAAGCTTCGTAAATGCCTAAGAGATGCCTCACATTTCTTTCCATGTAACTCAATATTTGGTAGATTTGGAGATGATGCCTCATGATATAATTTAGTTAAAATGCAGTGGTATAAATTTATATACTTTATCAGGCTTTTAGTTTTACCACTAGGAAAAGTAGACTGTTTATACTTTCTTGGTTGTGACTATGAAAGGATAAATAACCAATGAACTCCAAATAATTAGCAGGCAGAATAGCAACCAATACTGATGGGAAGACTTACTGTGTGCCTGCATTGTGCTAAGCACTTGATAGATGGTAAATAGTTTAATTCTTCTAACACCGTGGGGAAAATGTTTTATCTCCATTTTATACGTGAGGAAATGGAAGCACATACTGGTAAAGTAACATTTTTTCATTCAGCAGCTATATACTGAGTGCCTGTTGGGTGCTGCAGCTCTGTCCTAAGTGCTAGGGATTTAGGCGTATGTTAAATGGACTGATCTTGGCCTCCATGAAGCTTAAATTCTAATAAGGTTAGAAGAGAAACAAATGCTTAAATACTGTACTTTTGGGTACTGGTAAGTGTTCGGCAGTCAGTAAACAGGGTAAGGGGCTGCGTGATAGTGTGCTCTTTCAGCTAGGGTGACCAGAGAAGGCCTCTTGGAGGACCTGACATTTGGGGACTTTCGAGTGAGGTTAAAGAGGGGCCACGTAACGGTTATATGGGGTCGAGCTTGCTAGGCATAGGGCAGCAAGTGAAAGTGCCTGAGACAGGATTGTTTTGTCATGTTTGAGGAACCCCGGGAAAGCTGCCCTGGTTGACGCTTCACGAGCAAACATGAGTGTGTTAGGACATGCAGTTGGGAGAAGTTGCCAGTGATTCAGTCAGGTTGAGACCTCTACAGGCTGTGGCAGACACTTTGATTTTAATCTAAGTGGGATGAGGGAGCTACTGGAAGATCAGGAACCAGAATGACTTGCTCTGGTTTACCTTTAAAGAAGCCCCTGGCTGCTGCGTAGAATGGAGTGGAGACAACAAGAATGGGTGAGGCAGGAAGACCAGGTTAGGGGGGACTGTGGCAGTCCAGGTGAGAGAGCATGCTGGCATAGGTTAGTGAGTGTGGTCAGTGGAGGTGGGGAGACGTGGAGGGTTCTGGCTATAGTTTGAAGATAGAGCCAGTGTGATCTCTGGTGGCTTGATTATGAGATTTGAGAGAAGGAAGTCGAGCATGACTCCATGGCTTTGGCGTGAGTAACTGGGTAGTGTTGTCACTTTACTGAGAAGGAAACAAGTGTAGGGAACTGGAGACCAAGGGAGAAAAGTTTCTTCATGAAGGAGGAAGTTGATAACTGTATCCACTGGAGTGAATGTCTGAGTAAGATGAGGCCCAAGGATTAACCATTGTTCAGTGCAGTGGTAATTGGTGACCTTCATTGGTTCCAGGAGTTTGGTGGCTTTTTGGGAATGGATTCAAGAGAAAATGTAAAGCAAGGAAGTAAAGACCTGGAGTACAAGTGATCCTTAGAGGAGTTTTGCTTTGGGTGGGAGCAGAGAGGGGCTGTACGTGGAGGGAGACGTGGAGTCAAGCAAAAGGGCTTATTGCTCTTTAGGATGGGAAATGCACTGCATGTTTGTATTCTAATGGCAGCGATCTAGTAGCGAGGAGAAAATCAACCATGTGACAGAGAGGGAGTCCCTGTATGGGCTAGAAGGGTTGCCTCGATTTCTCACATGGGGCATTGGCCTTAGGCGTTCCAAGTAGTGTGGCTAGCCTGGGCAGGTAGGAAGTCTGGCCCCAAAGCCGTGCTTCTAACCACCAGGTGGCATGTACTGCTCTCAAAGGAGAGGCCGGCCCAGCTGTCAACAGATATTTTCGAGACAGTTGGGGAGATGTGAATAGTCAGTAGACAATGTTAAGCTATTGTTGATTATTGTAGGTATTGATGTACCATTGTCATGGTTTTAAAAAGTCCTTTTCTAGGTTAAAGATGACATGTAGAGAAGTAACAATCAGTGAAATATGTCTTGAATTTACTTTGAAATACTCTAGCTCTTGAAAGTGGAGAAGGATAGACAAACCCTGGTTGTCAAAATAACTTGAAGCTGGATGATGTGTACGTGGGTTTGCGAATGTTTACAACTTTTCAAAATAAAAAGTTAAGAAATGAAACACACATACCCCTGAAATGGGGATTTGCCTAATTCTAGTGTCTCACCAGCTTGGCATGGAGCCCGTCCTCAGTGCCGTTTCTCCCTCCTCAGGTGGCAATCACGGGGCAGCTGGGCGTGAAGCCCCAGGCAGGCAGCAGCATCCCACTCACGGCCACCAACTTCCGCATCCAGGGGAAGGACGTCCTGCGCCTGCCGCCCTCTTCCATCACCACAGATGCCAAAGGCCAGACAGTTCTGCGAATCACTCCGGACATGATGGCCACATTGGCCAAGTCCCAGGTCACCACAGTCAAACTGACCCAGGACCTCTTCGGGGCAGGAAGCGGCCCTGCAGGCAAAGGCATCTCTGCCACCTTACATGTCTCTTCCAATGCAGTGCATGCGGCCGACAGCCCTGCCAAGGCCAGCGCAGCCAGCACCCCCTCGTCTGCTCCCGCCGGCACCACCGTGGTCAAAGTGACACCTGACCTCAAGCCACCAGAAGCCTCAAGCTCAGCATTTCGCTTGATGCCAGCCCTCGGTGTGAGTGTGGCAGACCAGAAGGGGAAAACCACCGTGGCCTCTTCAGAAGCCAAGCCAGCGGCCACAATCCGCATCGTGCAGGGCCTGGGAGTGATGCCCCCCAAAACAGGGCAGACAATCACAGTTGCCGCCCATGCCAAGCAAGGGTCCTCGGTGGCCAGTGGGGCTGGCACTGTCCACACCTCGGCGGTCTCTTTGCCCAGTATAAACACCGCCGTGTCCAAGACGGTGGCTGTGGCATCGGGGGCTGCCAGCACCCCCCTCAGCATCGGGACGGGAGCCCCCGCTGTGCGGCAGGTCCCCGTCAGCACTGCAGTCGTGTCCACATCCCAGGCTGTGAGTAACTCACGTTGGTGCTAGAGACTCCCCTTTGGAACCCTAATGGCTCGCTCACCCTGGTGTCCTGACAGGCTCCCTAGGTGGTGGGGAGCTGCTCCTTTTAGGAATGGAAATTACAAGTCCTTTCTGTATCACTTTATTTGACCTAGACAGATTTCCTTATTTACAGACATTTTGTTTTCTTTCGAAATTCATGAAAGTATGATATGCATACATTCTTAACTTAAAATAGTACAGACGTACGTAGAGTAAATAATTTCTTTGCCCATCCTCCAGGGCCCTGCCACGAGGGCCGATTAATGTTAGTAGTTCAGTGTTTTCCTTCTAGTCCTTTTCCCGAGCATTTTTGGACTCATAGTTTTTAAATACATACAAGACCTTTTTCTATATTTTGTTCTGTGGTTTGCTTTATTTACTTAAAAATATGGCCTTGGAGTATTTCTGAGTTTTAACGGATCTTGACTATAGTCTCTTGAATAATTCCATAGTAACCCATAGAAGCAATGTATCCTAACCATTCTCTACTAAAAGATACATTTTTATTGTTAAAAATTCGATACTGTAGTGAACATTCTTGGGCATGAGTGAGCTTGAATTGTATTTCTAGAGCATAGGTTCCTAGAATGGGCCACAGGGGTAAACATATTTAAAATTTTCATAGATGCTCCAGTTGTGCTACCAAAGGCCATACCAACTTACACTCTCACCAGCAGGCTTCCTGTTTGCCCAGACACTTGGCACTGCTGGCCGTCATCAGGTCTTTGGGCTTCATGACCTGTCTTCCTGGTGAAGAGGGATTTCTTTTCTGACTTCATTTACTTCTTCATGTCGACATTGGCTGTCTGTACAGCCTCTCCAGTGGAGAACTGCCTTTATATCTTGGCTGGCACTTTTCTTTTGGAGCATTGTACTTTTTCTTACTGTTTTAAAGATCCCTTTCTATCTTATGGATATGAATCTTTCTACGTACAGAAAATAGTTTGTTCCAGTTGGTTAGCTGTACTTTTTTTTTTTTAAGATTTATTTATTTTTCTCCCCTTCCCCCGCACCCACCCCACCGCACCCCAGTTGTCTGTTCTCTGCGTCTATTTGCTGCATCGTCGTCTTTGTCCGCTTCTGTTGTTGTCTGCGGCACGGCAGCCTGTGTTTCTTTTTGTTGTGTTATCTCGTTGTGTCAGCTCTCCATGTGTGCGGTGCCATTCCTGGGCAGGCTGCACTTTCTCTTGCACTGGGCAGCTCTTCTTGCGGGGCGTACTTCTTGTGTGTGGGGCTCCCCTACGTGAGGACACCCCTGTGTGGCAGGGCACTCCTTGTGCGCTTTAGCACTGCACATGGGCCAGCTCCATACGGGTCAAGGAGTCCCGGGGTTTGAACCGTGCACCTCTCATGTGGTAAACGGACGCCCTAACCACTGGGCAAAGTCCGCTTCCCATCAGGTGTACTTTTAACCTTGCAAACAGAACTTCTTGTTCAACAGGTATTTATAATTTTATCAGATTGGATCTACCAACCTTTTTTTCCCCCTAATGTCTCGGTTTTGTGCCTTGTGCCTTCCTTATGTCAGAGTTATAAACATACTATTGTTTTCATCAAATACTTTGAGTTAAAAAAAAAAAAAGTATGTACTTCTGTAAATGGCATGAGACAGGAATCTAATTTCAGATTTTTCAAATTGTTCTAACTTCATTGACTAGTTTTTCCCTTCCCCACTAACTTGAAATGCTACATTTACCATAAACCAAATTCTCATACCACCTTGGCCTGTTTGTGGACATTTGAGTCTGTTTTGTAAGTGACCTATAGATAAAGAGTTCTGAGGAATGGGGCTCACATTGCTGGATGAAACATGATGGTTTTACTTTTCTAAGTGCACTAGATTGTAAAACCTTAGTAATTTGGGATAGAAGCCAGAGTGAGGAAAGAAAAAGTACATACAAGGCCAAAATAAGTGTGGTTTAAAAGGAAATATTTATTCAGTTTCATGTATCACAGACATTGAAAGGGAAGACAGGAAACTGCACATACTTGACCCGCTTTTGTTCTTTTTTTTTGAGTCCTTCTGACACAGAAAGGTAGCGTTCTTTGAAATCTACCCTGTTATAGTCAATCTCGATAAATAAAACCCAACAGTATGTGTGGTGCAGGAAGCATTTAACCATGCCTCCTCCCACCACCCCGCCACCCGTGAGCTAGGTGGGCTGCTGCTTTTGTGTGTGTGTGTGTGTGTGTTTTTAAAGATTTATTTTTAGTTTTATTTATTACTCCCCACTCCCCGCTCACCCTGTTGTCTCTTTTCTGTGTCCATTCACTCAGGCTGCTGCTTGAAGGGTCAATCCACTTGGTATATAGGTGGTTGGAGATACTTTAATAACTAAGGCCCCCGCAAATAAGGAGGAGGAACAAATAATAAGTTAACTCCACTTGGAGGCACCACCTCACAGAGTCACGTTGCCTCTTGGTGCCTTCAAGTGCTTTCTATGGGGCTCTAACTTGGGCATCCACTGGGTGGGATCCCTGTGTGGGCATGAGGCCCAGCTGTGCGGCTGAGTGCCCGGCTTCTTAGAACCAGCCTGCCCAGAGATGAGGAGGATTTTACTTAGCATCCTATCTACAACCGCTACAATCCCCCATCCTCCGAATTATTTTTTAAGTGAGATTCACATACATTTTTACTATATATCTGCAAACTTTAAATATTATTAACAAGCATTAAAAACTAGACAGCCTCAAACTGGTGATACAGTGACCTCATGTTAGCCTTCCTGAAATTCCAAACACCCTAGAGAACTATAAAATTTTTTTTGTTCCTCTTGGGCCTTATTAGTTTGGGGCCTGGGCTTTTCACATGTTTGAATTTATTATAGATATCCCTCAACTCACCTCTGATCATTGGGAGAAATAGAAAGCACCTGAAGCACGTGATCTGTTCTGAATCACAGGTGCCCTGTTCTTTGTCACAGCCCAGTGGACCTGCGTTCCACTGAAGCAGCAGCTGTGCAACTGGAGATTAAATCTTGAGTTCGTTTGCCTTTCGTCACATTTGTTTCACCAGATAGTCATATGCCCAGCACTGTTCCGCGTGTTGGAATGCAGAGGTGGAGACAACCCTGCTCTCCAAGGAGCTCTGAGCCTGGTGCTGCAGTTGAATAGCACACCTTTTGCTTTATGATGAGGACTGTTTTCCCTGGCCTGGTGGGTATGGGTGGCTGCTGCTGCTCCCTGCAGTGAGAGAGAGGAAGACCACAGGCCCAGGGCACGAGAGGGATGGACAGTAAAGGCACCTGTTGTGCTTGCTCCTGTAGGTGAGCCTGGTGGACTTTCCTTACCCCCTTCTAACGGGTCAAACCTGATTGCTTTTCCTCCTTAGGGGAAGTTGCCGACCCGGATCACAGTCCCCCTGTCTGTGATCAGCCAGCCTGTGAAGGGTAAAGGTGTGGTCACCGCCCCCATCCTCAAAGGCAGCCTTGGAGCCAAGTAAGTGCTGTATGATAGTGAGGACCCAGGCTCAGGGGGCGGGCAGAGCTTACTCATGGCTCCTTGCACAGAACAGGAAGCAGCTGAGTTTCCGGGGCCCTCCTTGGGTAGCTCCTTTGTTGTGTGTTCATCAGTGATATTGAGCACCCAGCACTGCTTTAGGTTTTGGGGGTGCAGCAGTGAGAAAAACCCGAAAGTCCATGTTGTCATCAGGCTTACTTACATTGTAGAGCAGGGAGATGAACAGTAACAAAGTAAAACAATATAAGCCACATGCTGTTTTGGTGGTGGTGCATACAGCAGAGGGGAAGCAAAGAAGGGGGTGGGAAATATGGAGAGGGGCGGGGTCGTGAGGTGGGTCTGGAGATGGCAGTTTCAGATGTGGCGATTAGGGAAGGCCTCCCTGGAGGCTGAAGCCCACCGGCGGGCTCGTTCACTGGATGAGGATTTCCTGGGAGCCTGGGCTGCCTGTGTCCTTGACTTAAACAGGGCTAACAAGCTGGATGATCGCAGCAGCTTGTGATGAGGCTGGGATTCTTTCTATTCTTGCTAATGAAGGGGTAAAGGCTGGGGTCATGTTTATCCAAAACACTGCTTGCTTTTGGCTCACTCCTTTCTCTCACACCAGCAAGCAAAGAAGCTGGAAGAAAAGTGGCTATCTCAGCTGGGTTCCATTTCAGTCCAGAATGCTGGGATTTCCCCAAGGCGCCAGACCCCTCCTAATGGCCGAGTTCTGGGGTGGAGATCCTTCCTGTCCTTACACCTTACTCCTGCTTTCCCTCCACAGTATCGGCGGCCTGGGCCGCAACATCATCCTCACCACCATGCCCGCGGGAACAAAACTCATAGCTGGCAACAAACCTGTTAGCTTCCTCACTGCCCAGCAGTTGCAGCAGCTTCAGCAACAAGGGCAGGCCACACAGGTAAGGCCCAAGGCAAACTGCTGGCCAGACCAAGCTTCTCTTCTGTTCTTAGCTGATGGAACCACTTGTATTCTGCGGCTCACCAATCAAAACATTTCTCTGCAAACAGGTGCGCATCCAGACTGTCCCAGCGTCCCATCTCCAACAGGGCACAGCTGCTGGGTCTTCCAAAGCGGTCCCCACTGTCGTCGTGACCACAGCCCCATCTCCTAAACAGGCACCCGAACAGCAGTGACTGGGAGAGGACTGTGGCTTTCGGAAAAACTACCCCTGTCCTGCCCTTGCAGCAGGAAGGGAGGGAGTGGGCCCCTGCCTCATTCGTCCGGTTAAGGAGGGCCTATAGGCGGTGATGGCAGGAGAAGCCTCGGTCTAGCAGCCACCCTGCTTGTGGATGCGCCGAGCAAGGCCTGCATCTGGGTCCCCGGCCTACTCTGGGCCAGTCCAGGAGAAGACTGATTTGTGTCATTCGAGCCACTTTATTCCCAGAGTGACACAGCCATGGGCACTGACCAGCTGTCCAGTGTGCAAAGTGAATGAGCCTCGTTCTTCATGTGGATTGTAGTGTTTACCTTCTGCTCTTCTTCTGTGACTAGTGGTCTTGTTAGGAGTTTTGTGTCCAGAAAATTTTATGTAACTTATTTTTTTAAAGAGTTAATTGTACATCTTTATCAAATAGAATCCTGGGCTTTAGCCCTCCTTCCCCACCCCCCACCCCCAAACTGATTACTTAGTCATTTGATCAGAATGGGAGAATAGCAAGATTCTTAGTTGTTAGCTGATTTGGGAACTACATAATTGAGAGGCTGCAAGATAGGAAAGAAACATAGCAGGTAAGGTGGAATGGATAATTCCTTGAAATGGATTGGCATCCTGTCTTTAGGAGGTGGGGTGTTGGGATCTTGATGGTGGTATAGATTTTTACCTGCCAGTTGTGTCCTGAAGCCTGTTCATACTACAGCTCTGGGCCCTGAAGCCTGTTCATACTACAGCTCTGGGCGAGGAGACACAGAGTAGGGGATGCCAGCACAGTTGTTGCAAAAGCAGCACAAACTTTGTTACAGTTGAGAGATCATACATTTTGCTTTGCTCCAAAGTAGGAGTCAGCAAACTGGCCAGCAGGCTGGCCACCTGTTTTTGTAAATAAAGTTTTATTGGAACATAGGCCCATTTGTTTACGAATATCTATGACTCCTTTTGAGTTGGCAGTATTGCGTAGTTGCCATAGAGACAGTATGGCCCTAATGCCTGAAAATATTATTTGGACCCTGAGAAATTTGCTGATCCTGCATAGAGCTGGCAGGAAGAGCATGAGGATGCACAGGGGCAGGGCCTGCCATCCAGGCAGTACTGACCTCCAGGAGGGCCTTCTGGGCCACTCCTTCCTGCCGATATTATCTCTTCTCATTGTCCCCCGGACTACAGGCCCAGCTCAAAACAATATTTTAAAATGCCAGAATTAATTAAAGCACTGGTTGTTAATAGTATATGCCGCTTTTTTTATTGGGGTAGGGGTGGGCGGTAAAGCTTTTCTGCAGTGATAGGACTTCCATCCATTCATTCATCAATTTATTTATTTAAAAAGGAAGTTTTGGTGATCGAACCCAGGACCTTGTATGTGGGAGGCAAGTCCTCAACCATCAAGCTACATCTGCTCCCCGTATCTCTTGAAAGCAGCCAGATTATTTTTGTTTTATATTATTTTGCTTTCTTTTTGCCAGGTTATTTAAAATGAATCTTTAATCCTTGGAAAATTCATGGTTACTATTTATGGGCTCCCTTGGTGAGAAAGTAGAGTTGGAGGGCATAGAATGGAAATGGTCAAGTATTTGGATGGGGTGATCTGGTTGGAGTTGGGGGATTGGGCAAGTTGCAGAGAGGCAGAAATTAATTCAAGGAGTCCATTGGCTTCAAAACAGTTTCCCAGACATCTCACATGATTCTTAAAACAGTTCTGTAGGGTAGATGCTACTAAACTGTTTTCAGTGTGAGAAAATGTGAATCTGAGTTGAAGTCAAAGGAGCACCAAAATGTAAATCCAGGCTTCTGATTGGCTCATGTTCTTGTCCTGTGGCTCCTAAGGGTAGGATGGCTGTGATGTGTCATGCCAAGGACCGGGGCCAGTCCAGAGCAGGGAGGTGGTCAGTCTGGATCATGAAGGGCAGGTGAATTGGCTGAGAGACGCCTGAGCTTTTGATGGGATGGGCACAGAAATAAGATGGGTAATTGAATGGTGAGAGGTGGAGACTGCAGTGAAGAATGTAAACCAGCTCTTGATCTGCATAAAGGAGAGTAAGTTTGTGTATTATAATGCCTTGTTATTTGCATACCATTGTTATTTCTTAGAATCAGATTTCAAGTAGAAAGTCTGTGAGTTTCTAAATGAGAAAATGATAGAATTGGAGAGATCCTGTGTCAGGTATTTTACTGCTGGTTGAAAATAAACTCCTGAATTTATTTAACAAATGATTTCATTAAAATAGCCCTGGCATTCAGCCTCAACACTTGCTTTGCTCTGCTCTTAAGGCGCAGAGCACCTTTGCTGCTACTCCCTTTTCTTTAGAAGGTGGAGTTTCTAACAAGAAATTAGGCCTTTGACATTCTGCAGAGCATTTAATTTAAATGCTGCTCCTCCATTTAATTGAAAAAGGTGGAAGTTTTAACAAAAAATTAGGCCTTTGACATTTTGCTGTGCAAAGCAAGTGTGAAACCGCTGGGCTAAGCTACATGGTGGCCACCCACACCCACTGCTCAGGTCACAGGGGCCTCGCCTGCACCGGGGCCCAGCCTCACTCCTCATCTGAGCCGTTCAAGAGGGCCATCTGGTAAGTGTGGTCTCGCTTAAGATTCTGAATCCCATTGATTTCTCCATCCTTGGTCCTCTTTAACCGAGTCAAAAGGCTGTAGCAGAGAAAGAGTAAGAAAGAATTAAAGTAGCCAGAAAAAATCCCTCATTTTCCCAAAGCTTTAAAGACAGCTGCTGTTTCTTAAAAGCATTTTCTTCATATCTAGCAAGAAATGTGGTCACTTTTCTGACTATTTTACCTATTCTGCACAGCAGATCAAGAAATTCATAATTAAAATTAGTATCATCGCGATCAAATTTGGGTCTCCTGCCTTCTGGTCCATTGTTTGGTAGATGGCATGATCAGGTGGGTGAACTAAAAGTAACTCTGACCTCAAGTTCTCTTCTGTTTGCAAGGCACTCCTTCTACTTGAAATGTATCTGCTTTGGGACTAGGAAAGTAAGGAACTAGATAAAAGGTGGGGGCAGCTATAACAGCAGTGGAATAAGACCATCTGCTGAGTCACGTTAGCACCAACACCCTCGACACTGGGGCTCTGCCGTTTATAAGTTCTGTGGCCTTGGTGAAGTTATTAAACCCTCTGAAGCTGTGGTTTCCTTATAAGTGAGACATGAGAACAGTGCATCTGTTACAAAGCAAGGAGGCTCGAGTAAGGTGACTGACATGACAGCACTCATGCAGGGCCTGCGCCACAGCTCGAGCATGGGAATCAGTAGCTTTTGTAACCTGTGAGCACTTTCTAGTCATGGGTGTCACCTCCTGGCTGGGAAGTAGGCAGGGCAGAACTAGAGAGAAGGTGAGGGCCCCAGACAGAACAACAATAGGGAGGGACACTGTCCTTACCCCTAGCTTTCCCTAGCACACCAGAGGCTTAAACCTGCCAGGACTGCATCTGAAACCTGGTCTGCCTGGCTGCTGTGGCCCGTGTCAGCCTTTTGACTTCTCACAGCCTCATGACCCTCATTGAGAAGAGCAGGGCCGAGAAGTGGCCCTGCAGGGGTGGAGTGCTGTACACACACCTTAGCACACCACAGGCGTTGGTGAAGTAGCCCAAGTTAGGATCGGCGGGCCACTGGTAATCAAGGTAACAAACTGGAGGGGGTAAATTTGAAGGGGAGGTTGGTTAGGGGGAAGAGCCCTCACACAAACAGACTTCTCTCAGACCTACCAGTAGGCCAGAGAGTAGTTGGTCACCACAATGCAGAGGGCAGCCAGGTAGTGCCAGCAGAAGCACATGGTGATGAACATGATGTTGGCATGATCTTTCTGGTCCCATTCAGGGGTTCCAAAAGGTGGGAACAGCACGAACCCAATCTGGTAGATGAGAGGGAGAAGCTGGTCTCAGTCATTAGCTGGCCCTGAGAAGCAAGCTAGCCTTTCAGGGCTGCCAGCACTGCTCAGCGTCCCCAGCAGATCACCTCCCACCCTTCACCACCACACAAAGCAAAGGCCTTTTCATGCAAGGACACTCCTCTACGTTACTTCTGGTTTAGCCTGGGCTTAAAATTAGGAATCATCAGGACCTGCATTTCAAGTGAAAGTTTAGCAAGTGCAGACTGCAAAGGGTGTCACTACTTCCACTGGAGAGGACAGATTGGGAAGTATGTTTGATCTGCCAGCTCTGTGTGCTCCATAGGTTCTTACTGTTTGTTAATGTCATGCATGTGCAGGATCTTAACAGGTAAACTTGCATAGGGGGCGCGTGGGGAGAATAGTACACATTCACGTGGTCCCCGGGGCTGTTCTATTTAGGCTGTGTGGCCCCTGAGAGTTTGTCTTGCACATGCTCATTAGGGTGCCTTTAATTCACTCAGTGTGAGGAGCATTGGACTGAATAATCACCTGCCAGAACCAGGTGCCTTGAAGAATGACCACACTGGTTCGGAAGAGTTCCAGCACGATGTTGTCTCGGAGGATCACCTCCAGAAAGACACAGAAGGTCCCTCCGAACACGGCATACAGCAGAAGTGAGTGGATGTGCTGATCAAGTAGTGGCCGGTTTTGAACGTGGTAGTAGAAAAGCAAACCTGCCACAAACCGAATCACAGGCGTCATGAACAGACTCCCTACTGCTTCAAAGGAGTCACTCTGCACTTTCCATACCTAGAATTCCTCCTCCTGTCTCAAAGCTAGACTTACTTTTTAGAATTTAGGAATCCAGTTTACATACCATTACAGTGTGACAAACATGCAAATCATTAGCTTTTTCCTGCGTGCGTGTTAAGAGGGTGTACATGGCAAAGTGTTTATCATTGTCTTGTGCTGTAATATTTTTTTAGGAGGTACCTGGGATTGAACCCAGGAACTTGTATATCAGAAGCAGGAGCTCAACCACTCGAGCTAGGATGTATCATTTTTACATGTCCTTGGAGAATTCATGGGAAGGTTCAGTAGAGGGCAGGTAGGTGGAATGTGTCGCTGATTTCTAACAAAGTATGTGCACATACACATACTTGAAATTCCATTTTGCCGACCATGGACCTTATCAGTTCTTCCTCAGGTAGAGAAGTGAGGCTGTTGCAAAATGCTTTTTCATCACCCCCGTTAATGTGAGCTGTAGTGAGAGATCTGTCTTAGCAGCTGAGTGCTGCCATGGGCCGCTTTGTGGAAGACGTGACCTGTACCATCCAGGCTATAGGCCCAAGTCCTGCTCAGGTGTTCAAAGTCCAGACATTAGGGTTTGAGGAGGAAGTCTATTATATTTGTGATATTTCTGGTCTCTTGTACTCTGATCCCTCAGTAACAAAATCTAGATTATCTTTCTGCCCCTTCTTTTTCCCTCCATCCCACACAATCACCTTCAGTGAATCCTGCCACAGCCATAAAGAATCTGTCCACCCCCAAGGGAACAGGGATGACGAGAAAGGTGAGCAGATCAATCACTCCCGAGGCAGCAAAAAAGAGGTACATGGTGCAGTGCTGCCAGTTCATCAGCTTCACCCACTGGTCCTCATGGTAGAGGTGGAGGTGGGGCCCATCTGGAACAAACTGCTCGCCCAAGATCCCTGCAGGAAGAAGAGTGGGAGTGAGGATGCAGGAGTACCACCAAGACTGATGGGAGACGGCAAAAGATAACCTAAAGTTGTGGACAAAGGCAGGTTATGCACTGGAGAGGGTCTTGGTTCAGCTATTCTAGTATAAAGTAACATCACGGCTGAATAATCTATGTAGACAGTCTGCCCTTGTTTTTAGGGGATGGGCAGAGGGAGGAAGGCAGCTACACAGGTCCCCAGGAAATTTATCCAGTAGCCGAGATGAAAGCAAGACAGTACTTAAGTGAGAATGTGGCTGATAAGTACCCTTTCCCCTACCAAGTTGGCAGTGAAAGAAATCCCAGAAAGGAATGATTAGGTTGAAAATAACAATCCTAGTGGACACAACGCTGGTGGTGAAGACATCTGCATATCCATTTAGGGGGAGAAAAAGTTCCCTAAACCCACCCCCCCCAGCTGCCTGAATGACTGCCCAGCAGAGCTGTGGGAACTGCTGACCTCAAGCCAAGCTGCTGCCTCTGCCCCTCTTCCTCAGAAAGCTGGGCCAAGGATGACAAGTGGCAGACAAGAACCCTTAATACCCAGAAACACTTCTTACTATCGCCACTCGTCTTTCCTTGAAAGTCTCCAGGGAAGTGTAATGGATGGCAACTATTGATGGAAGCAAGTGCATTTGGTTGGAAAGGCTGAGTAAAGGAAACTCCCTCTCAAGCAGCTCTCTGGGGGCTTCTCAATCTCTTCCACTGCCTATCTGGCTGGCCTTCTAGCATAAAGTGCCCTTCTCTACAATTGCTTGAAATTTGGGGATGGAGGATATGCCAATGAGTTGGGTGTTAATACTCTAAACATCAAACTAGTGGGTTCCCCAAAGTCTAGACAATTGGAGAAAAAAGATTTTTCTAAAAATCTTAACTCCATTTGGTACTTTCTCATCACTCATGTCCATGAGCCTAATCTATTTTAATTTGTTCCCTTTTCTAATTTTATTTGGCTCTATCTTTTTCATACAGTATGTGTTCTGTTCCTACAATGTATAACTATGCCCTTTTAGTACACTGTGATGTAATATTAATATTGCAAAGCTCCATGCACAGTAGATGTTAAAATACCTTGGTGGCCAACTGGAAATCCTTGTTCTATTACTTCTGCCAGGAGAGACACTGGGCCCAGGAAATGGACTAAAGGTTCTGGGTATGATGGAGAGATCCCCTGGACCAATTTACACTTACCAATGACTGGAAACAAAGTCCTTATGGCCGCTTCAATGATCTCGAGACGCTGATATTGATAATTGCGTTGACCTTTATTCCCCGTTTTGTGAAAGTACTTAAGTGGGTACTTGATTGACCACCACAGTCCAATGATCAAGAAGAAGCTCCCTGGGAGAGCATGGCCCTTGAAGTTGGCCATCAGGACACCTAAAAAATGAGACAGGTGTTCTGTGGCTGAATGAGTAAAACATAAACATTATGGCAGGAAACAATATGAGGATTCCAAATCACAACCCAAATTAAGAGGATCAACTCATTCTTATAAGCCTTTATGTTCTGTTATTGAAGCGATATCTGTGCATGAGTTACATGACTAAGAGAATACCACTGGACCTAAAGGCTTTAAAAATGTTGGCAAAATAAAGAGACTGGAAAACAGAAGATAAGCGAATATTTGTTTTCAGAGTAAAGCTTTCCCAACATGTACAGGTGGGAACTGGAAAAGAAATCTCCAACTACAGAAATTTTTTATATATCAGAAGCAGTATTAAAAGTGAAATGAGCGAAGCGGACATGGCCCAGAGGTTAGGGCGTCCGCCTACCACATGGGAGGTCCGCGGTTCAAACCCTGGGCCTCCTTGACCGTTGTGTAACTGACGCAAGGAGTGCCGTGCCATGCAGGACTGTCCCCTGCATGGGGGAACCCCACGCACAAGGAGTGCACCCCGTAAGGAGAGCCGCCCAGCGCGAAAGAAAGTACAGCCTGCCCAAGAATGGCGCCACCCACATGGAGAGCTGACACAACAGGATGATGCAACAAAAAGAAACAGATTTCCATGCCACTGACAACAACAGAAGCGGACAAAGAAGAAACATGTAGCAAATGGACACAGAGAACAGACAACTGGGGTGGGCAAAGGGAGGGGAGAGAAATAAATGAATCTTAAAAAAAAATAAGTGACAGGGAATGGATGTGACTCAAGCAACTGAGCTCCTACCTTCCACATGGGATGTCCCTGGTTGGTTCCCAGTGTCTCCTAAAGTAGCCTGAGCTGATGTAATGGTTGACGAAACAAGGCACTATGAGGAAAACATGAGACACAACAAAGCAGGAAGTGAAGGTAGCTCAAGTAATTAGGTGCCTTCCTCCCACATTGGAGGTCCCAGATTTGAGTTCCATGTGCCTCCTAAAGAAACAAGATGAAGAGACGCAGCAAGTGCAAACAACGAGTGGGTAGAGAGAAATTAAATCTTAAAAAAAAAAAAAAAAAAGACATATTGGCTGAAATGTTTGTATCATCTATAAAGCACTTAGAATTTAATAAGAAAAAGACTGAAAAGTGGACAAAAGGCATGAACAGGCAGTTGGCAAAATAATGCAAATTATAATTCACTAAAGATGTGGAAATGAAAATACCATTTTCAACCTAATTTGAGGTTAATTAGAAAAAGTTTTGGTGTGGCACTCTAGTACTAATGAATATAGTCAATATGATCCAAACTTGGTAAACATATAAAATATATAGAATACCTAGAGGACTGGCTGAAACAGCCTGAAAAAAGATCTAGGGTTTAGGACAGCAAGTGAAGGCTGGACAATGCCCGGAAGAGAGAGGAAAAAAGGAGGGGAATGGCAACAGCAAAACAGAAACAAGCAGCTACTACTGCCTGCATCTTCCTCCACACTATAGAATTCTCTAGTCTCTGGGCTGGCAGGCAGCAAAGCGGTCTCCAGGGATCCAGTACCCCAGGAAAAGGGGGAAGAGAGGGATAGAGGCTACAGATGACTCAGCTTTGACCCACAAATTTGGTCTGCTGTGTCCCACATGCCCTTCCAAGCTGGTTGGGGCCACACCATTGTTTGCCTTGGGAGCTGGCATGAGACTAACAAGATCCAACCCTTCCAATCTCCCTCTCTACTAACCAGGGCTGATTATTGAGGATGCAGAGGGGAGTGGAATTATTTCCTACCAGAGAAGGCAGGAGAACAGTCTCTAAGAAAGTTTGAATTACAAGGCTCTTAGGCTCCAGGCAGGAACATCTTTCACATTGACCCAGTCTGTGTTGCAGCAAATACACAATGACTAGCACTGAACTGAAAAGGGCTGTGAAAGAGCACATTCTGCTAGCAGACCAAGGAAGTGCATGTGAAAATATTAAAAGGGAAGCTTTTCCCAGCCTTTATATCCTCCCTCCCCAAGGCCCTAGGAAGCAGGTCTGCAACCCATTTCTGTGACCAGAGCCCAGTTTTGAGCAACTAACAGGGACAATCATAATGATCCCAGGTTGAACCAAGAATTAAAGAGCAGCAGTTACACAGTCTCCTGTCACTAAATCCCTACGAAAGAGAAAAATTGAGCATCTGAGTAAACTACCACCTTAATCAGATGCCTAGACATCAGCAAAAACATTATAAGCCATACTGAGAAAATGGAAGACATGGCCCAAGAAAATGAATGTATCAAAACCCCAGAAGAGATGCAGAATTTAAGACAACTAATTAATGAGATGCACACAAATTTCCAAAATCAAATTAATGAGTTGAAAGACAGTATGGCTAAAGAGATAAATGACATGAAAAAGACATTGAGTGAGCACAAAGAAGAACTTGAAATCCTGAATAAAATAGTAACAGCTTATGGGAATGAAAGACAATAGGTGAGAGAGGCATACAACAGCAGACTAGAAATGATTGATGAAAGAATAAGTGATACTGAAGAGAGAATAGCTGAAATTGAAGACAGAAAAGAACAGAGAAAATGGGAAAAATTGAGCAGGGACCTGGAATTGAAAACACAAAATGCAACAATATACGTGTTATGGGAGTTACAGAAGGAGAAGAGAAGGGAAAAGGGGCAGCAATGGTATTTGAGAAAATAATAGCTGAAAATTCCCCAACTCATGAAAAAAATGAACTTTCATATCCAAAAAGTATATCATACCTCCATCAGAATAAATCCAAATAGACCTACAGCAAGACACATACTACTCAGAATGTCAAATGATAAAGAGAAAATTCTGATAGCAGCAAGGGTAAGCAAACCATCACATACAAGGGACTCTCAGTAAGACTTAGCACAGATATCAGAAACCATGGAGGTGAGAAGACAGTGTATGATACAGTTAGGCACTGAAAGAGAAAAATTGCCAACTGACAATTCTGTATCCAGAAAAATAATACTTCCAATATGCAGGTGAGTATAAAATATTCACATAGAAACAGAAACTAAATTTGTTAAAAAAGAATATCTTTGCAGGGAATATTAAAGCAAGACTTAGAGCCTGAAAGAAAAAAAAAACAGGAGAGAGAGGCTTAGAGGAGAGTACACAAGACAGAATAGCAGAAAAAATGAAAGAGCAAAAAGAAAAAAAATATATGACACATGATAACCAAAGAATAAAATGGTGGAAGTAAATAATGCATTTAGAGTAATATCAATATATGTGAATAGATTAAGTTCCCCAATTAAAAGATGTAGGCTGACAGAATGGATAAAAAAACATGAGCCACCCATATGCTGCTTAAAAGAGACTAACCTTAGATCCAAGAATAAAAACTGGCTGAAAGTGGAAGATTGGAAAAAGATGGTCCACGCAAATAGTAACCAAAAAAAAAGCAGGGGTAGCTATACTAAGAAGAAATTACAAGTGAAATCAGTAATTATATTGAGACAGATGAAAATGAGAACACAACTTATAGAGACATGAGATACAGTGAAGGTAGACTTGGGAGCAAAATTTATAGCCCTAGATACCTATATTAAAAAAGAAGGAAGAACTAAACTCAAAGATTAAACCAAACAACTAGAGAAACTAGAAAAAGAACAGCAAACCAATTCCAAAGCAAGCACAAGGAAAGAAAGATTAGAGGAGAAATAAATGAAATTGAGAAAAACAACAATAAAAAATAGAGAAAATCAACAAAACTAAAAGCCAATTCTTTGAAAAGATCAATAAAATTGACAAACCCTTAGCAGGACTAACAAAAAAAAGGGAGAAGATGCAAATACAATCAGAAATGAAAAGGGGAGGTTACGACTGACCCCACAGAAATAAAAAGAATCATAAGAGGATGCTATGAAAAACTGTATGCCAACAAACCGGACAACCTAGATGAAATGTACAAATTCCTAGAAATGTACACACAACCTACACTGACACTACAAGAAATACAAGAACTTAACAAACCAACCACATTTAAAAAGATTGAATCCATCTTCAAAAATCTCCAAACGGAGAAAAGTCCAAGACCAGATGGCTTCACAGGTGATTTCTATCAAACATTTCAAAAAGAACACCAATCCTGTTTTTTTGTTCCAAAAATCTGAAGAGGATGGAAAATTACTCAACACATTTTATGAAGCCAATATCACCCTAATGCCAAAGTCAGATAAAGACCCTAAAAGAAAAGCAAATAATTTCAAGTGATGCAGGAAAAGCATTTGACAAAACCCAGCATCCTTTCTTGATAAAAGCACTTTAAAAGATACGAATGGAAGGAAAGTTCCTCAATATGATGAAAGGGATATATGAAAAACGCACAGCCAACATCATCCTCAATGGGGAAAGGTTGAAATCTTTCCTCTCAGATTGGGAATAAGACAAGGAGCCCACTGTCAATATTCTTATTCAGTTTTGTACTAGAAGTTCTAGATTAGAACAGTTAGACAAGAAAAAGACATTAAAGGCATCCAAAGAGGAAAATGGGAAGTAAAACACTATTTGCAGACTACATGATCCTATACTTAGAAAATTCTGGAATGTCTACAACAAAGTTACTTGAGCTAATAAATGAGTTCAGCAAACTGGCAGGATACAAGATCAATACACAAAAGTCAGTAATGTTTCTGTTCACTAGTATTGAACAATATGAGGAGGAAATTGGGGGAAAATTCCATGTACAATAGCAAAAAAAAAAAGACTCAAATACATAGGAATCAATTTAACCAAATAAGTGCAGAAGATGTATATGGAAAACTACAAAAGAATGCTAGCAGAAATCAGTGAAGACCTAAAGAAATGGAAAGACAGTCCATGTTCATCGATTGGAAGACTAAATATTATGAAGATGTCTATTCTACCCAAAGTGATTTAGAGGTTCAATGCAATACCAATCAAAATTCCAACAGCCTACTTTACAGAAATAGAAAAGGCAACCACCAAATTGATTGGAAGAGAAAGTTCTCTCGACCAGCCAAAAGCTTTCTAAAAAAGAAGAGCAACATGGGAGGACTTTCACTGCTTGACCTTGAAACATTACAAACTTACAGTGGTCAAATCAGCATGGTCCTGGCATAAAGACAGACCATCAATCAGAGGAATAGAATTGGGAGTCTAGAAATAACCCTCACCTCTATAGCCAACTGGTTTTTGAGAAAGCTACCAAGTCCTTGTTAATGGGTCAAATCTCTCTTCAAGAAATGGTGCTGGGAGAACTGGATATCTGTTACCAAAAGATGAAAGAGGACCCCCATTCCACTCCCTATAAACAAATCAAATAAAAGTGGATCAAAGACCTAAATATAAAAGCCAGGACCATAAAGCTACCAGAAAGAAAATGTAGGGATACATCTTAAAGACCTTGTGGTAGGTGGTTGTTTCTTGGACCTTACACCCACTTTTGCACCTTATAGGACTTTGTCAAAAGGGTGAAAAGGCAGGAAAAGGCAGCTGACTCAATGGGAGAAAATATTTGGAAATCACATATCTGATAAGGGCTTAAAATCCATGATATTAAACCATGATACAGAGATGTTACAACTTAACAATAAAAAGACAACCCAATTTAAAAATGGGCAAAACATTCGATAGACATTTGTCTAAAGAAGAAATACAAATTGCAAAGAAAACAAAACACAGGAAAAACGTTCAACATCTCTAATGATCAGGGAAATGCAAATCAAAACTACAATGAGATTCTGGGTCAGCTCCTTGGCAGTGAACTTCAGGGCACCCCTAAGGTCCGTGGAGGCCTCTGGACCAACCACCTCTGACCTTTACCCCTCTGGATGGGGAAGAATCACTAGGAAAGTAGGAACAATGGGAGGAGACAAAATGGCTGCCTCTACAGCCACAGCAGAACTTGGAAATGATACTGTTCTCTAGGCACCTCCACCTCTTCCCACCTTAGGAAAGTGAAAGAAATAAAGTATGAATAGTGTCATGTGAAAGATTGATCCAACTCAACAACTACAACAAAAAACTAAAAGCTACAATGAGATATCATTTCACACCTAACAGAATTGACACTATTAAAAAGACAGAGAACTACAAGTGTTGGAGAAGACATGGAGAGATACTAACACTTATTCACTGTTGGTGGGGATGTAAAATGGTACAGCCACTATGGAGGATCGTTTGTCACTTCCTAGAGAAGTTGAATATAGATTTACCATGTGACTCTGCAATACCACTATTGTGTATATACCCAGAAGATCTGAGAACAGTGACAGGAATAGACACCTGCTCACCTATCTTCATAGCTGTGCTATTCAGGATTGCCAAAAGTTGGAAATAACCAAGGTATCCATCAGCCAATGAATGGATAAACTCTGGTGTATTCACACAATGGAGTATTATGCAGTTGTAAGAGGAAATGAAGCCGTGAAGCCTATGACAACGTGGATGAACCTGGAGGACATTATGTTGAGTGAAGCAAGCCAGACACAAAAGGACAAATACTGTATGATTACTATGAACTAGATAAATTGTGTAACATATTGTATGATCCTATTTATATAAAATGTAAGTATCATTCAATTTATAGAGATGAAATTTGATTAGTGGCTATGTAGGGTCAGGGAAGTTCTGTAAGGGGTGTAGAGTTTTCTTTGTGGAGTGATGAAATCTAAAATGTTTTGTGATGATGAATGCACAACATTGTGATTATACTAAAAGTCACTGATTATACCCTTTAGATGGATGGTATGGTCAATATATCTCAGTAAATTATCTTGATAAATAAATAAATACTTGTGGAAGAATAGCCAAAAATAGCTACATGCATCAGGGAGACATAGATTGAGAGGTGAAGAATTTGTCTATTTTTTGTTTACTATAATTATTATTGAAATAATGAAAATGCTGTAATAATGATTGAGGTGATGAATGCACAACTATGTGATTATACCAAGTACCACTGATTGTACACTTTGGATAAATTGTACGCTTTATTAATATGCATCAATAAAATTGATTTGTTAAAAAAGTAAGGATATAAACCTCATTCCAAAACATATTTTACGTATCATTTGGTTTTTTTTTTTCTTTTAAGATTTATTTATTTAATTCCCCCCCATCCACACCCCCCCCCCGGTTGTCTGTTCTCTGTGTCTATTTGCTGCGTCTTGTTTCTTTGTCCGCTTCTGTTGTCGTCAGCAGCACGGGAAGTGTGGGCGGTGCCATTCCTGGGCAGGCTGCTCTTTCTTTTGCTCTGGGCGGCTCTCCTTATGGGCGCACTCCTTGCGAGTGGGGCTCCCCTACTAGGGGGACACCCCTGCGTGGCACGGCACTCCTTGCGCGCATCAGCACTGCGCATGGGCCAGCTCCACACGGGTCAAGGAGGCCCGGGGCTTGAATCACTGGCCTCCCATGTGGTAGACGGACGCCCTAACCACTGGGCCAAGTCCGTTTCCCTCATTTGGTTTTATTCTATTTACAGTAACATGAGATCACAGGATAAAAATAAGGAGAGTGAGCAAGGATTTATTTGGAAGAAAAAAATAATTTCCCTCCGTGATTCGGATGTTGACCTACAGGGTATTCCGGGTGAGCGAGAAATGGCAGTTGGTGGTGAGCGAGAAGATTCCACCTGGGAAGATGGAAGTGCTGGTGAGCTGCACCCCCCGTTCTGACCCTCTGACCCCTCTGTCCCTCCTAGTTAGAGGGCTAGGGCTCGTTTATGGCTTCCACATTTACAGTTGAGGTACATGAAGAAATTCATCACAAACTTTCATCAAGACCTTCTATAAGCTTTAAAAAAAAACCTTACAATTAAAAAAAGCACATATTAAAGGGCTTATCATGAAAAAGCAGGAGCCCTTTGCCCCACTATTTTTAAAAAAATATTTATTCATTTTAAATTATTTCTCTCCCCTCCTCCCCGGCCCCCACGCTTTCTGCTCTCTGTGCCCATTCGCTGTGTGTTCTTCTGTGTCCACTTGTGTTCTTGTCAGCAGCACTGGGAATCTGTGTCTCTCTTTGTTGCGTCATCTTGCTGTGTCAGCTCTCTGTGAATGCAGCGCCACTCCTGGGCAGACTGCACTGTTTTCGCACTGGGCGGCTCTCCTTACGGGGTGCACTCCTTGCACATGGGGCTCCCCTACATGGGGGACACCCCTGCGTGGCAGGGCACTCCCTGTGCACATCAGCTCTGCACGTGGTCCAGCTCACCACAGGGATCGGGAGCTGTACGGAGGGTTTGAACCCTGGACCTCCCATGTGGCAGGCAGATGCTCTTATCAGTTGAGCCAAATCTGCTTCCCCCCACAGCTTTTTATCCCCTAGGGAAGCACTTCCAACTCTCTTAGCTGTTGCTTTGCGTATTTATGTCCACAATTCTCATCAATTTGTGCATGCTGCCATTCTTTAGTTTTTCATTTGCAAGCATCGTCTACCAACTTCCTGGGTGAGAGATGGTGATTCAGCTCTTTTCTAACCACACCTTCCTCTTCATTTTGCACAGTTGTTACATTATTTGCTTCTGCTTAAATCCTTAATTGGTGTTTCATTGTAATGCTCTGCAAATCCAAAGTCCTTACCAGGGCCAGTAAGTCCTGACAGGATCTGGCTCCAGGGTGTCCCTTGGGTCTCTCTCAACTGCTCTTCTTGTTTGCTTTGCTTCAGCCACACTTATTCTGTCTCTTCCTTGAAACAGTTAAATGCAATCCCCTCTGCTTCAGAGACTTGCACTCTGTTCCTTCGTTCCAGGATGCTGTTCGCACAGAGTCAGCATGCCTCTCCTTCATTTTATTGGGGTCTCTGTTCAAATATTAAAACAGTCCCAGACTACTCTGTAAAATAGCACACGTGGCCCACTTTTCAACCCATGCACACTTCTGAACTTTCAACTTAAAAATTTTATTCTGGAGTTAATAGTCACCTTGTTTTTCATTCCTTTTGTTTCCTGTATACCTGCCACTGTTTTTCTTCAAAAGAGCTGCAGATTTGTTGAATAGCTACCAAATTAAATTCTAAGTTTTCTAATTGCACATATTCCGCTTTATTTCTAGAGATCTCTCTTCCAGGGCCGGCTAGCCTCCTGCTCCCAGCTGGGCTGGTTGTCTGTCATCCTGTAGCACTCAGCACCATCTTCCAAATTCCCGTTGCCTTTTTTCTGTTTTGTATCCTGTGGTTTATTGGATGGCATTTGTTCTTTTTTCTTAGTTTACTTCTATTTATAGACCCCTAGTATCCTCCCCCCAAATATACATAAAAGGTAGATTCTTTGAAAATCTGCATGGCCAAATTCCCTTTCCTCTTAAAAACTGCTATTAGTAACAAAGTAACACTACTAACTGCAATGGGAAATGACACCAAAATCACCACCAAGTCCACAGGCAGGGGGGCTGGCGTGGGTCAGGAATGGAGCGGCCCAAGCCCGGCCCGGGTGCCGCCATCTCAGCCACGGCGGGGCCTCCCGGGCAAGGAGCCTTCCGCAGGCTGGTGGGTTCTCGGCAGATGGAGTCAGGGCTCAGGCACAAACCACTGCTCACACCCTGGGCAGGAAGGGGCAGGATCCTGGCCATTCTTCCTGCCCCCGAGGTTTGCTCTTTTGAGTTGGGGCCTGCTGCTGACCTGGGCATGTCTGCAAGGACACGGTAAGTTCTGAAAAACTTGCAAGGGATGCGGCTCAAAGAAAGCCTGGGGTGGGGGTGGACTGCTGCCCTCTCTGGATCTTCTGTACCGCTGCAAGCTCCTGGTGTGGCCCTACAGATGCATCCTCAAGGTGGCCCTGTCCATCGTTCTCTCTTCCTTCCAGCATAGTCAGGTTCAGGTACAACCAAAGCTCCCAGGAAGGAGTGGGCTCATTGTTGCCTAAATGTCTGGAAGTCTGTTTCCATTCTGACTTTAGTCTTTCATGCTGCAGCCCCATGTCATTTCCTCTGGTAAGTACTCAGCAAGCCAAGTCAATAAATTCCAGAGCCCTGTCTATACCTGCTTCCCCCAGCCCAAGTTTTAGAGTCTGCCCCATCAAACCTTTGACTCCCCTTCTCTCATCAGGTAGCCATGGTCACCAGCAACAGCAGCCTGCTCTCATGTCTCCCAGAGGCCACTCATTCCCTTGCATACTAACAAATGTCTGCCTAGAAGCTTGGTTCAGAAAGCCACAAAGAAGTTGTATGCTTGTCCCTATTCAACAGATGATAAAACCAAGGCTCAGAGAGGTTAGGTGACTTGCTTGAAATCACACAGGCAGCAGGAAGTGGCTTCAGGACTTGAATGATGGGGTATAGTTTTTCATGTCTCTACTTCCCTTGTCTTCTCTGGTCTCAGGGCATGAATGCTCCAGAGGAGAGGAGTTTTACTCAACATGCCCTTTTCTCCACCATTACGATGGGCCTGGCAGGTGAATAAACAACAACAAAAAAACATACCTCATCTCATTTTTTCCCTTACAACACTGGGCATTATCATTATGCAGATTTTAACATGGGTAAACCGAGGCTTGGAGACGCGCAGAGCTTTGTCCATGGTCACGTGGCTGGTGGTAATGGAGGCAGAATTTAAGCCAGTTCTGTCTGACACCAAAGCCCAGCCCGCCTTTACCACTGGCCTGAAAAGTGTCACAGCCTGACCTGAAGTTGCCAACAGCGAGTCCAGCCAGGGTGCGAGGGGAGCCCTAGAACCCCTGAGGAGAGAAGCTGCCACACTGCCCAAAAACCCTGCAGCCTGGCTGCAGCCCGGCTGGCACCACGCTAGCTTCCAGGACATGATGCAAATAAACATCCTCACGAATCCACCCAACGCAGTCTTGCTTCTGTGAATGCTTTTCCCATCATAACTCCTGAGAGGGTGACAACCTGCTCAAAAACCTGCCTTCCCCATTGCCTCTGGAGTGTCAAGAAATCAGAATGCTTATTCCCTGAGTTGATTTCAACTTGTCCTAAAGTCATATTTTGAGGGGATTTCAATTTTTTTTTAAGATATATTTACTTATTTCACCCCCTTCCCCTCCTCCTGCCCTGCTGTTTTCTTCTCCTCTCATTCTCTCTCCTCTAGGATTCACTGGGATTCAATCCTAGAGACCTCTGATGGGGAGAGAGGGTCCCTGTCAATTGCACCACCTCAGTTCCTGGTTTCTGCTGTGCTTCACCTTGACTCTCCCCTTGTCTCTCTTTTGATGCATCATCATCTTGCTGCGTGACTCACTTGTGCAGGGCACTGGTTCACCACGCAGGCACTGGCTTGCCATGCGGGCACGCTTTCTCTTCTTCTTTTCACCAGGAGACCCCAGGGATCAAACACAGGTCCTCCCATGTGGTAGGCGGAAGCTCTTATCATTTGAGACACATCCACTTCCCTCACTATTTTTTTTTAATTAGAGAAGTTCCCAAAAATATGCACAAAATACAGCGTTCCCATACCTGCCTTCTCTCTCCCCAATTTCTCCTATTATTGCCAGTTTGCATTAGTGTGGTTCATTTGTGCCAATCAATGAAAGAATATTATTGTACTACTAACAGCAGTCCATAGTTTACATTAGGATTCACTGTGTTGCACAGTCCTATGTTTTTTTAAACAGTTATTTCTGGAGCATACATGCAAATTAAATTTTTCCCTTTACACCACATTCAAATATATAATTGAGTGATATTAACTTATTCACAATGTTGTGCTACCATCCTCATCATCCATTACCAAAATGTTTCCATCACCCCAAATCCTGGTAACCTATATTCTAGGTACTGACTCTGAGTTTATTATAATTGTTTCAAATCAGTGAGATCATATAATATTTGTCCTTTTGTGTCTGATTTAAGGTTCATCCATGCTGTCCCATGTATCACAATATCATTCCTTCTTAGGACTAAATAATGTTCCATTGTATGGATATACCACATTTTGCTTATCCGTTATTGGTTGATGGGCACTTGGGTTGCTTCCTTCTTTTGGCAATTGTGAATAATGCCACTACAAACATCCGTTTGCAAATATCTGTTTAAGTCCCTGCTTTCGATTCTTTTGAGTATATACCCAGACGTTGGATTACTTGGTCATATGGTAATTCTATACTTATATTCTGAGGAATTGCTGAACTGTTTTCCACAGCAAATGCACTATTTTACATTTCCACCAACAAGGAACAAGTGTTTACATTTCTCCACATCCTCACTAACACTTGCTATTTTCTGTTTTGTTTTGTTTTTAATACTAACTATCCTAGTGGGTGTGAAATGGTATCTCATGGTTTTGATTTGTATTTCCCTCATGGCTAATGATGTTGAACATCTTTGCATGTGCTTCTTGGCCATTTGTATACCTTCTTTGGAGAAATGTCTATTCAAATCTTTGGTGCATTTTTAAAGTGGGTTGTGTGTCGTTTTGCTGTTGAGTTGTAGGAGTTCTTTATATATTCTTGGTATTAACCCCCATTGGATATGTGGTTTCCAAATATTTTCTCCAATTCTGTAGGTTGTCTTTTTACATCTATGATGAAAATGAAGACCTTTAAAGCACAAAAGTCATACCATTTTATGATGTTCCATTTATGTATTTTTTTTTTTGGTATAAAATATAAGAAACCAATGCCAGTCCCACAGCCCTGAAGATGTTTCTCTGTGTTTCCTCCTGGGAGCTTTATAGTTTTGTTCTTGTATTTAGATCTTTGATCCATTTTTAGTTAATTTTGTATTTGGTATGAGATACAGGTTCACCTTAATTCTTCAGCAAATGGAGAGATCCATTTTTCCCAGCACCATTTGTTGAATAGATTATTCTCTCTCCATTCATGATTTAGCACTTCTCTTAAAAAAATCAGCTGGGAGAGACTTCCGGGAAGACTAGAAAGACACAGGACTCTCTTTTCTCCCAGAAAAATACTTAGAAGACAGGCAGAAATGGCCTGGAAAAAAATCTCCTAGGGTTTAGGACACCAGGTAAAGGCTGAACAGTGCCCAGAAGAGAGAGGAGCAAAGGAAAAACTGTGAGTTAAAAGCTACAGCTGGGCGGTGGACTTGGCCCAGTGGTTAGGGCATACGTCTACCACATGGGAGGTCTGCGGTTCAAACCCCCGGCCTCCTTGACCCGAGTGCAGCTGGCCCACGCGTAGTGCTGATGTGCGCAAGGAGTGCCCTGCCACGCAGGGGTGTCCCAGCGCAGGGGAGCCCCACGTGCAACGAGTGCGCCCCGTAAGGAGAGCCGCCCAGTGGGAAAGAAAGTGCAGCCTGACCAGGAGTGGCGCTGCACACACATCTGATGCAGCCAGATGATGAAACAAAAAGAAACACAGATTCCCGTGCCACTGATAAGGATAGAAGTGGTCACAGAAGAACACATAGTGAATGGACACAGAGAGCAGACAACTGGGGGGGGGGTGAATAAATAAAAAAATAAACCTTTTTTTTAAAAAAAAGTATGCCTAGAAAGCCAACTGAAAAGTATAAACTCTATAGGCTTTGGATATTCAGGGAGGATGCAAATCAAATGTGTTAAGCTTACCTGGAATGTGAGGGGTTCATGTTAAAAGCTTACCTGGAATGTGGGGGATATGTGTTAATTCAAGCTTACCTGAAGGAAATAACCTATCTAATACTTAGATAAAACCTTGAAGAAACTAACAAAAAGTCCTTTTGCATATAAGCACAATTTTACTCCTCACTCTTACATCCTCTATATAAAAGGGACCCAAAAATTCTATTCAGGCCTCAGTTTTTATCAGGACAAGAGTCTGCCAAGTCCAGCCAGTTGAAATAAATCTTCTTTCTCAGAATTCTCACATCCTGGCCTTCAATACCGTGTATACCCAACTTCTCTCTGCTACAACAGAATGATAACACAAAATGCAACAACATACATGTCATGGGGGTGCCAGAAGGAGAAGATAAGGGAAAAGGGGCAAAAAGAGTATCTGAGGAAATAATGGGTGAAAATTTCCCCACTCTCATGAAAGAAATGAACTTGGTGTGTCTAAGAAGCACACCATACTGCAATCAGAATAAATCCAAATAGACTTACTCCAAGACACATACTACTTAGAAGGTCAAACACCAAAGATAAAGGGGAAATTCTGAGAGAAGCAAGGGAGAAACAAACCATCATATGTAAGGGATACCCAGTAAGACATAGTGTGGATTTCTCATCAGACACCATGGAGGATGGAAGACAATTAGGATACTGAAAGAAAAAAACTGCCAGCCAAAAATACTTTATCTATTATATTTGCCCTTCAAATATGAACGTGACTATAAAATATTCAGAAACAATTAGAAACTAAGTTTATAAAAAAGAGTCCACCTTTGCAGGAAATATTAAAGGAAGCCTTACAACCTGAATAAAAAGACAGGAAAGAAAGGCTTTCAGGACAGCATAGAAGACAAGAATAGCAGAAAGCATAACCAAAAGAGCAAAAGACAATGAAAATAAGTTATGACGTATTAATATGACGTATAAATAAGTTATGACGTATTAATATTAATACGTATTAATATGGCCTGTGCATAAATTCAAAGTTATTCTATATCCAAGTATGCCTAGTTCCCAAAATTAAGAGGTGTAGGCTCTATAGGCTTTGGATATTCAAGGAGGATGCAGACTATATATGTTAATTGAAGCTTACCTGGAATGTGGGGGATATAAGTTCCTTCAAGGCCTATCTGATATTCAGACAAATACTTAAAACTCAAAAAAAACTAACAAAGAAAATCCTTTTGCATAAAAGCACCATTTTACTCCCCACTCCTACACCCTCTGTATAAAAGGGACCCAAAAATCTGTTCAGGACATGGTTTTTTTTGGACAGAAGTCCACCGAGCCTGGCCAGCTGTTAATAGATCTTCCTTCTCAGATTCTCATGTCCTGGCCTTCAACACCGTGAACACCCGACTTCTCTCTGCTACATCTCTGGGGGCTCATCCAGAATTTTGCTGAGAAGGCCAGAGGCGGCAACAGTTGATTGTCCCCTTCAGATGCCTCTGAAAAGGCCAGGAGGGCCCAGGTGAACCCCAGCCGTAGGCACCCCTGGACTCCCTTTAGTCCAGAAAGAGGTTGTGGACCCCACCAAAGTCCTCCTGGAGAAACTGGAGGCACCAGAGGGTTCAAGAGACCCTGAGAATGAAGCAAGGAGATCCACACCACACGCCAGATGAGTGAGACCCCCAGAGGCACAGTGCAGGAAAAGGTTAATTCTGAAAAGCAAGCAGGGGAGCTTGATCAACTCTCAAAGAAGACCCCAGTACTCCTGAGGAGAAGGGAGGGATCTGTCTTCTCTGGGTCCAAAAAAGGAAAGGAAGGAGGGTGGTTGTGTGTGTGTGATTGTGGAGACTGAGTGAGACACAGAGACTCATTCTGTGGGGCGAGTGTGGAGGCCTGATCCATGGTTCCATGGTGACCTCATCTGGTCAAGGGCAGTCTGGAGGGCCTCCCTTCAAAGGGACCCTCTTGTGAGTCGGGGGCTTATACTGACCTGCTAAGGCTAAGAGGTGCCATAAGTTCCTGTGAGGGATGTGGCCAGAAACGGACAAAGCGAAAGGTTAGGTAAGTGTTGTGCAGTGTCAACACAGGGTGGGAACATGGGAAACAGACAAAGTAAGACCCCGTTATGTTGTATGCTGGAAAACTTTCCCTGAGCATTCCATGGAGATGTATACAGAATAAAATTCCAGCCAGAAAAGCTTAGAATACTTTGTGAATTAGAATGGTTGACTTTTGGTGTGGGCTGGCCCAGGAGGGCATCTTTGAGCCCTGGATCATCCATAAAATCCACAACATCGTAACCAGAAATCCAGGGCACCCAGACCAGTTCCCCTACATTGATGCCTGGCAGAAACCTGTGAGTCAAAGTCTGCCCAGGTTAAGGAAATGTACAACTGAAGAAGCGAGGATGTGCCTGATACAAAAGCCCAGGGGTGCTGTCCCAGGAACCAAGCCAAACAAGCTCTGTGCAAAGGGTCCAGAGGAAGTGAGCCCCAAATCTAGTGTCAACCCATCCATTCTAGAAGGGCCAGACGACAATGACCTCCCACCACCCTATGCGACTTCTCCTACCATGCCAGTGCTGAGGAACGGGGATGAGCCAATTTTCCTAAGCAGCACTGCCCCACAACCATCTCTGCCACCATCCTCCCTGAGCAGTGCATCCCCGCCACCTCCACGGCCATCCCCCCGAGTGGCACTCCCCCGCAGCCACTGTCTCCAATCAATGCAGCCTCTTCACCTCCACAACTGCCGTCTCAGCCAACCTTGGCCCCTGGCAGCACAGTGCCAACCATCAGTCAGGAAGGAGTCCTGTTAAATGACAACTCAGACCATGGGGGGCCCTAGGGGCAGGTGGAGCAGGGAGAAGGGCCGCCACACAGTCACCTCTCTGTGAAGCCCAAGCTCCAATTTATTATGATGCAGATGGCCAGATTCAAGGAGGAAACCAAGCATTTGTATACCAACACTTCAGTACCACCGACTTCTTTAACTGGAAAAGCCACACCCCACCATACTCAGAGAAGCCTCAGGACATGACGGACCTCTTCCAGTCCATCATGTGGACCCACACACCCACCTGGCCTGACTGTAAACAACTCCTCACAACCTTACTCAACTTCAAGGAGAGAATGGGAGTCACATAAGGGGCTCTAACCTGGATCAAAGGGCACTCACCTGAGGGAACCCTGGACAGTGACCAATATGCCCGCACAGAGTTCCCAGACGAGGACCCCCAGTGGGATCCTGATGACATGGCCAGGCTCAGCCAACTAGAAATGTTCCATAGGGCCTTAGTTGAAGGGTTCAGAGCTGACAGCCGAAGAGCAGTAAACATGGAAAAGACCACCCAAGTCCTACAGACTCTTGATGACAGTCTGGCTCAATTCTATGAGAGACTGTGTGAGGCATTTCATGTATACACGCCCTTTAACCCAGACACTCCCAAAAGCCAACCAATGGTCAATACAGCATTCGTTACCCAATCACAGGCTAACACCCAAAGAAAACTACAGAAGGTAGATGGGTTCGCTGGTATTAATATTTTACAGCTCATGGAGGTAGCCACCAAGGTTTATGTCAACTGCAATGTAGAAACCAGGAGAGAGGAAAACTGTAAAATGTAAAAGAAAGCAGACCCTCTAGCATCAGCAATATTTGAAAGAAGCAATTCTGTGTCAAGGATACTAAACTGGGAAGCCCCTGCCCCAAGGAGGGAGGGCCCACCTCCAGGGCAAAATCAGTGCATGTACTGCAAGGAGGAAGCAGGAGTGCCCCACAGGCCACTCAATCCCATTGCCCCCAGAAAGCAGCCAAAGCATTAGCCAGGGAAGCAAGCAGAGCATTGCAAACTAAACTTTGGGTTTGCAAAAATTCAGAAGGAAAACCTGCAAATTAGCTCATCAGATTTGTGAGAATAGAGGACTCCGATGGAGATTATGAGAATGGACTGGGCTCCTATTCTCTTCGGTCCTGCAGAGCCTATGGTCGGAGTCCAAATTGGGGGCTGCACCACACATATGATGGTCAACATTGGGGCTCAACACTCTGTAATAACCAGGCCAGTTGGGCCATTATCAAAAAGACAAGCCACTATTGTAGGGCAGCTGGTAAGAGCACCCAGCGGCCCTTCCTCCCAGCTGCACCTGTAACACTAGGGGTAAGGAAGTCACGAGTTCCTATATCTCCCAGAATGCCCAGTCCCCCTCCTGGGTCAGGACCTGCTGTCTCAACTACAGGCTCAAATTACCTTTGATGCCACAGGACAATCCACATGAACGCTGGGCCACCAAGCCCTCCAAAAATAGCACGAGCCCTCCCTCTGCAGGAGGAATGGAGACTGTTCTGCCTCGACAAAGCCAGCCAATCTTCGGCCATACAGTTCTCTTTCAAAGGTGTGCCTGAAGTACGGGCAGAGGGCAACCGAATGAGAATGGCACATGACATTCCTCCAATTATTGTTGAAATAAAGCCCACAGCCAGCCTAGTGAGCATAAAGCCATATCCATTTCCATGTGAAGTGCAAGAAAAAATCCAGGTACATATTCAGAAATTGCTAAATGAAGGCATACTAATGTCATGCCAGTCTCCAAAATATATCCCACTCTTCCCAGTTAAAAGGCTGATGGTGATTACTGCCCAGTCCAGGAATTGTGAGCAGTCAACTCAGTGATAATAATGCTACACCCAGAAGTTCCCAACACTTACACTCTTTTCAGCTTGATACCCTCATTGGCAATCTACTTTTCATGCCTGGATCTTGAAGATGCCTTCTTCTGCATTCAGATAGTGCCCCAGAGTCAACCAATTTTCACCTTTACATGGGACAATTTGAGCTCCGACGAAAAGCAACAGCTAACCTGGACATGCCTCCCTCAGGGATTCAAAAACACACTCACTATTTTTAGATAAGCCCTGGCCAGTGATCTCAAATCCTTTAAAGCTGAACACTGGGAAGCGGATGTGGCTCAACTGAAAGAGCATCCACCCACCACATAGGAGGTCCAGGGTTCAAACCCAGGGCCTCCTGGCCCATGTTGTGAGGTGGCGCACACACAGTACTGCCATGTACAAGGAGTGCCATGCCACACAGGGGTGTCCCCCGTGTAGGGAAGCCCCATGTGCAAGGAGTGCACCCCACAAGATAGCCGCTCTGCGTGAAAAAAGGGCAGCCTGCCCAGGAGTGGCACTGCACACATGGAGAGCTGATGCAGCAAGATGGCACAACAAATGAGACACAAATTCTCCTGGTGCCGCTGACAAGAATGCAAGCAGACCCAAAAGAATACACAGTGAAGGGACACAGAGAGCAGACAATGGAGGGGAAGGGGAGAGAAATAAATAAATCTTCAAAAATAAAAAATAAAAATAAACTCCTGTGAGGTGCAGAAGGCTTTAATTTTGAGGAAGTCCCATTTATCTATTTGTTCTTTTGCTGCTCGTGCTTTTGGTGTGAAGTTCATGAAGCCATTTCCTATTACAAGGTCTTGTATATGATTCCCTACACTGCTTTCCAAAGTCTTTATGGTCTTGGCTCTTATATTTAGGTCGTTGATCCATCTTGAGTTGATTTTTGTATAAGGTGTGAGATGGTAATCCTCTTTCATTCTTCTACATATGGATATCCAGTTCTGCAGGCACCATTTGTTGAATAGGCCATTCTCTCCCAGTTGAGAGGGTTTGGTGGCTTTATAAAATATTATATGACTATATATATGAGGAACTATATCAGAACTCTCAATTCAGTTCCATCGGTCTGTGTGTCTCTCCTTGTGCCAATACCATGCTGTTTTCACTACTGTAGCTTTGTAGTATGTTTTGAAGTCAGGTAGTGTGATTCCTCCAATTTCGTTTTTCTTTTTCAAAATGTCTTCGGCTATTTGGGGCCTCTTTCCTTTCCAAATAAATTTCAGAGCTAGTTTTTCTAGTTCCTTAAAGAATGCTGTGTTGATTTTTATTGGGATTGCATTGAATGTGTAGATCCATTTTGGTAGGATAGACATCTTAATAATATTTAGTCTTCCTATCCATGAACAGGGAATATTCTTCCATTTATTTAGGTCTTCTTTCATTTCCTTGATCAATCTTGTGTAGTTCTCTGTGTATAAGTTTTTTACATCTTTAAATTTATTCCTAGGTATTTGATTTTTTTATTTACTATTGTAAATGGTATTTGTTTCTTGATTTCCTCCTGACCTTGCTCATTATTGGCGTACAGAAATGCTACTGATTTTTGCATATTGATCTTATAACCTGCTACTTTACTAAATCATTTATGAGTTCTAGAAGCTTTGTTGTAGACCTCTCAGGGTTTTCTATGTATAGGATCATGTCATCTACAAATAATGAAATTTTGACTTCTTCCTTTCCAATTTGAATGCCTTTTCTATCTGGTTCTTACCTCAGTGCTCGAGCAAGTACTTCTAAGACAATGTTAAATAGAAGAGGTGAAAGTGGGCATCCTTGTCTTGTTCCTGATCTTAGAGGGAAGGATTTTAGGATTTCACCATTGTAAATGACGTTGGCTGTGGGTTTTTCATATATACTCCTTATCATGTTCAAAAAATTTCCTTGTATTCCAATATTTTGCAAGTGTTTTTATCAAGAAAGTGAAAAGAGAGCCTAAACAATGGAAGAAAATATTTGGTAACCATATATCGGATAGGAGACTTATAACCTGCATATATAAAGATTTCCTATATCTTGACAATAAAAAGGTAAACAACCCATTTAAAAAATGGGATAAAGATTTAAAGAGACACTTCTCCAAAGAAGAAATACAAATGGCTAAAAAGCACATGAAAAAATGCTCCAAATCTCTAGCTATCAGGGAAATGCAAATCAAAACTACAATGAGATACCATCTTACTCCCAAAAGATTGGCAACTATGAAAAAAACAGAAGATTACAAATGCTGGAGAGGATGTGGAGGAATGGGAACACTCATCCACTGCTTGTGGGAATGCAGAAGGATCCAACCATTCTGAAGGACAGTTTGGCGGTTTCTCAAAAAACTAGCCATAGATTAGCCATATGACCTAGCAATTCCACTGCTGGGTATATATCCAATAGAACTGAAAACAAGGACATAAACCGATATATGCACAACAGTGTTCATAGCAGCATTGTTCACTATTACCAAAAGTTGCGATCAACCCAAATGCCCATCAACAGATGAATGGCTAAATAAAATGTGGTATATACATACAATGGAATACTACTCGGCTTTAAGAACAAATACACTACAAACACACGTGATAACACGGATGAATCTTGAGAACCTTATGTTGAGTGAAGCAACCCATGCATTGAAGGACAAATACTACATGACCTCAATGATATGAAATAAGTAAACCAAGCTGCCTCAGAGAACTAGAGACTGGATGATAGGCTTACAGGAACTTGGTGGGTAGAGGAAGGAGGTAAGCTGACACCTACATGGGTGAAATCTATGATAAGTTGGAGGTAAGTATTTGTACAAGGAAGGGATAAAATGGGGACATGGGGTTACCTTTGGGTGGGGCTTTGTGGGCTTGAGGGGGGCTAGGGATGGGAGGATGGGTAATATTGCCCAAGAAATTGGGGTGGGGTGAGGCAACATATGAACATAGGAGATTGTCAGGTATTTAGGTTGAGAGTATAATGCTGAGAAAACTTTTTCAAAAATATAATAAGGAAAGTTACCTGTGTAAAGATGCTTAAAGGGGATAATCTGACGCAGGACAGGCTCCTAGGGAATATGTGAATGCTCATTTTGCCACAGTGGGTTATATAATTGGATAGAGACCCATATAATGAGAGTGAAGGTATACCCACATCCTGGGGAGGACTGATGCCCTCAAATAGAGGGAATTGTATCTCTCGAGAGAAATGGTGGCTCCCAGTGCATTAGGGCAGTTGAGCATGTCAAGCCCTCAACACTGTTGCAAGTATCTCTGAACATGGCCATTCAAGCAATGAAGATTGATTGTCACTGTGGGCCCTAAGGGGAGGGGGAAAGAGGTATTGAATAGATGGAACCAATGTAACCGTGTGGGCAATAGAAGTGTTCTACAAGAGTATGCAAGGATGGATATAAGACATGTAAAATTACACCAAAAATATATAGGGGCTGATAGGCTAAAATGTAAATTATAATGTAAAACATAAGATAACTAAAAATTTAGAAAATTGTATAGTCTAAAATAAACCACAATGTAAACACAAATGTTACCTTGTTTGAAAGCTATTGTCTCAATATCTGTACATCAGTTTCAGTAAATATAGTATGAATATGTAAAAAGTTGATTGCTGTGGAAGGAAAAAGATTTTATGTTGGATATATGGGAGTACTGTATATTGTATATATGAATTACTGTGATCTAAAACTCTTGTGAAGATAAGCTTAATAATTAGAAAAAAGAAAAGAGAAAGATAGGACGTAGACACTGAGGAAAACACATAAGCAGTTGCCTTGCCCACTTGCATACAGGGCAACACTTTTTGCAGTGATGGAAGGCAAAACATCAAAAACAAAGCTTTTGCATTTTTTAATTCTTTGATACCCCAATTTATTTTTACTTAATTTTTCCAAATTAATATGTATTCTCTATCTAACCTTTAAATTCATCGCTATATTTCATTTTACTATTAATGGAACCTGGCAATATATTGGACTTCATTTTTCAGGAAGTTTTGGATCATAGAGAGGTTCAACAATGGCAGGGGAGGCATACTGGTGTGGGATGTTATTGACAGGGGACACATGGTTGTCAGGGAGTCTGACAGGGCATATATCCAGGGTACATAAAAATGTTTGGATATTTTCATAGTGGATACAATTAGAAACAACAATTGAGGGAGTGCTGATTTCCTAGCCAGAGGAGCTCTATCACAGTCCCTAAAGGAACAGAAACAATCCCCCAAGTGCAACGGCAAAGACCAAAAAAGAAGGAAGGTCCAACAATGAGCCCTTGATACTAATGACTATGCTTGTGAGCCTGTGCACCTGAAATAAGAACAAGGCCTAGAGCTGCAGGGTGCCTAAGAGTTACCTCCTGAGAGCCTCCGTGTTGCTCAAATGTGGCCTGTCTTGAAGCCAAACTCAGCATGTAAATGTGTTGCCTTCCCCCCAGCGTGGGACATGACTCCGGGCGATGAGCCTCCCTGGCGCCGAGGGATTACTACCAAGTACCAGCTGATGATGTAACTAGAAAATGACCTTGAATAAAAGAGTCAACTCAGATGAGAGGAATATCTCAGTCTACATATAATACCAGGAGTTAAAAATGCTTTTTGACATGAATCAAGGGGGAAATGGAAAGGACAAATGAGTTTCTATGGCTATGAGTCTCCAAAAAGAGCCAGGAGGTTATCAGAGGGGTTGCCCTTAGGCACACCTCAACAGAGTCCCAGAGACAGATAAAGTAGATACAACGCCGGGTATTGGTTCTTCTGAGGGCTACAGAGACCCACAGGTTCTATGCTCATGGCAGATGGAGTTCAGTGCCATGTCAGTTGGCCCTTCTTTGGAGTTTGTGTTTCTGTGTGATGGAGCTGGACTCAGATGTGATCTTTTTTCACAAGCCTCTCCTGTTATGTTTACCAGAACTGTAGTTGTTGTAGTAGTAGTTAATATATACCCAGGGTACCTGAATCTCATAAGATAGCCAGGCCCTGAGCCACAACAGACTTCAGCTCCTACACTCTGGTTTATTGGACTTACCCCACTCAGCTAACCTGGAGTTGAAGAAGGTCAACCGCCACACCAGGGAGCCAAGAGTGCCTACAACTGAAAGCAAGAGGATTGCATCCAGCATACATGTGGAATCTAAGCCCCCTCTTGATATAGATGTGGAGTGGACACAACCATTCCAAGGTCCACAGGATGGAAGAATAGAATATGGATTAGAGTGGACTTACTGATATTCTATTCATGAACTGTTGTGATTAGTAATGGAAGAAAATGTGGCATTGGTGTGGATAAAGTAGCCATGGTGGCTGCTGGGGGTGGGGAATGGGAGGAAAAGCTGAGATGTGGAGGCATTTTTGGGACTTGGAGTTGTCCTGGGTGATGCTGCAGGGACATTTACTGGACATTGTATGTCCTCCCATGGCCCACTGGGTGGAACGTGGGAGAGTGTGGGCTATGATGTGGACCATTGACCATGAGGTGCAGCAGTGCTCAAAGATGTATTCACCAAATGCAATGAATGTCTCATGCTGATGGAGGAGATTGTTGCTATGGGGGGAGGAGTGGGTAAGGGGGGTGGGGGGGGTATATGGGGACCTCATATTTTTTTAATGTAATATTTTAAAAATGACTAAAGACAAAAAAAAAAAAAAAAAAAAAGAGTTGGCCATAACTGTGAGGGTTGATTTCTGAGCTCTCAGTTTAATTCCATTGGCCTATATGTCTGTCCTTGTGCCAATACCATGCTGTTTTGATTATTGTGGCTTTGCAATAAGTTTTAAGATGGGGAAGTATGGGTCCTCCAACTTTATTCTTTTTCAAGATGGCTTGGACAACCCAGGACCCCTTATCCTTCCATAGAAATTTTTTTTTCATATAATAAACTTTACTTTTAAAGAAATTTTAGATTATAAAAAAGTTACATCGAAAGTGTAGGGGATTCCCATATGCCTAATTCCTTCCTCCTCCCTCATTTTCCCCTATTAATAACATCTTACATTAGCATGGTACATTTGTTACAATTGATGAACAATATTGAGGCACTGCTACTAATCAAGGTCTATAGTTCACATTACGGTTTACACTTTGCATCCTACAGTTTTATAGGTTTTGACAAAGTGTATAATGGCCTGCATCTATCATCATAATATCATGCAGAACAATTCCAATGTCCTAAAAATGCCCTGTGTTTCACCTATCCTTCCCTTCCCTTCTCCTCAGAACTTCTGGTAACCACTACATTTAAATCATTGTTACAAGTTCTTCTATTACAATAATAATAAGTCTATTTTTGGTCCCCTCTTGTGTTTGTTCATTCCTCAGTCTCAAGGATTTTAGGATGATGACACCCATTCTGCTTCAGAATGAGAGGGGGCTTAGATATGGGGCAGATGGAAGAAACTGTTTTGCTTGTAGTTGTGGATACTCTTTGTGATGGGAGTTGTCCATCATCATCACTTTTTAGTTGTCCTGGGCAAGTCTGATAAACTGGAGAGCAGGTGTTGGTGGCAACTCTGCTGAGATTCAGGACTCTACTAAACTTCAAATGAACAGACTGAAGATTTAAGTCTCTGGGAGATATATATATATGTATTTATAAAATGCTAATTATAGGTTCAAATAAAAGAGGTAGAAGAATCATGTGTAGGCAAATTATAAATAAGTCTAATTCTGTTACATTGGGGAAATAAGGTTTCACATATTTCATGATAAGGCCCACCAATGGAGTGCTAATTTCATGGTGCTGTGTGCCTTGCCTACAGCATCTGGGTATCTCCAGAGGCCTCTGGAGCACCCCTGTTTGATGCTTTGTCCATTAAATTTGATGATTGGCTTTTCCACTTCTGCAAAGAAGGTTGTAGGATTCTTTACTGGTATTGCCTTGAATCTATAATTGCTTTGAGTAGACATCTTAGTAATATTTAGTCTTCCAATCCATGAACATGGACTGTCCTTCCATTTATTTAGGTCTTCTTTGATTTCTTTGTTTTCTAGTTTTCTGTATATAAGTCCTTTCCATTCTTGTTTAGATTTATTCCTAGATATTTGATTCTTTCAGTTGCTCTTTTAAATGGAATATTTTTTTGGATTTCTTCAGATTATTCATTACTAGTATATAGAAACTGCATTGATTTTTACATCTTGATCTTCTATCCTGCTAGTTTGCTGAATTCATTAATTTCAGTAGCTTTGCTGTAGATTTTTTTTTCTTTTTTAAAAAGATTTATTTCATTTTTTTTCTCTCCCTTTCCCCCCATTGTCTGCTCTCTGTGTCCATTCACTGTGTTCTTCTGCATCTGCTTGCATTATCTGGTGGCCCTAGGAAACTACATCTCTTTTTTGTTGCGTCATCTTGCTGTGTCAGCTCTCTGTGTGTGTGGCACCACTCCTGGGTGGGCTGTTTTTTCACCTGGGACTCTTCTTGCAGGGTGTGCTCATTGCATGTGGGGCACCCCTATGCGGTGGCGCCCCTGCATGACATGGCACTCCTTGCATGCAGCAGCACTGCACGGGTCAGCTTACCACATGGGTCAGGAGGCCCTGGGGATCAAACTCTGGACCCACCATATGGTAGACGGATGCTCTATCAGTTGGGCCACATCTGCTTCCCTCTAATATTCTTATTTGAAGACATTTCTTCTGCAAATCCAATGATTACAATGATCATCTTTATTTAAAGGATATTCCATCTTTAGCTTTCAGAGTTCAGCACAATGGGGCAGAAGATCATCTAGCTTTTTATCATCTTCTTTTTCTCTTGGGTCTTTTAAAACAAAATCAACTATGATTTCATCCAACAATACAAGTATGCTCTAGTAAGGACCTTCAGATGTTTTGGGACTAAGTTCAATACATGTTCTAGCCAAGAATCTTCCATTGGGGCTACATGGTCCATATCAATTCCATGGTGAATATACTAGTAATACCTCAAGATGTCTTTATTGCAGAAGTGGTCATACTTGAAATGAGCTTTCATCAGGGGCAGCTGAGTCTTGTTGCCATAGACAATTGTGGCAAAATTCTTACTGGTACCTTTGATTTTTCTTTGCTGGCTTATTTATCCCAAGTCTGTTGCCTTGAGCTGGAGCAAGATGGCTACTGTCATCTGCAAGGGTCCAGCCTTCCTCTTCCTCTTAAGGCTCTATGGTCTCAGCTTCTTCCAATATCAGCTGTACTCTGGGGTAAATCTCATCTCCTTCCTAGGGCTCATTCCTCTCCAGGCTCAGCTGCCCTGTTCTCTCCACAAGGTCAGCTATAGACTATGAGGCTCGCTCTCTTCCTGGGGCCTCTGCCGTGTCTATGCAGCCATCTCTATTCCTCTGTGTTCTTCTCCTGCATGTTTACTTTCCATGGCTCCAGTTCCTTGTGGATTTTTAAGGATTTTCTGCACATAGAATCATGTCATCTGCAAATGAGGAAAGTTTCAATTCTTCCTAATTAGGATTTTATTTCTTTTTCTTGCCTAATTGCTCTGACTAGAATTTCCCAATACAATGTTGAATAAGAGCAGTGGCAGCTGGCATCCTTGCCTTATTTCTGGTCTTAAAGGGAAAGCATTCAGTCTTTCACCGTTGAGTATGATGCTAGCTGTGAGGTTTTGTGTGTGTGTGTGTTTTAATATCCCCTCCTGCCTCTTGTGGCTTTTTGCTTGCTGTCTGCTCTCTGTGTCCATTTGCTGCGCATTCTTCGGTGTTTTTGCGTGACTCCCTTTTTTTGTTGTTGTTGCATCACGTTGTTGAGTCAGCCTTCTGCGGCGTCTGCGGGCCGGGCAGTGCTCAGCGGCACTTGTGGGTGAGCTTGCCTTCACAAGGAGGCCCCAGGATGTGAACCCAGGGCCCCCAATGTGGTAGACGGGAGCCCAACTGATTGAGCAACAGCCACTTCCCTGTGTGTTTTAATACACATGTCCTTGATGATTTTGGGGTAGTTTCCTTCTATTCCTAGTTCTAGACATGATTTTATCAAGAAGGGGTGGTTGATTTGCCAAATGTCTTTTCTGTGTCAAGTGAAATGAGTATGCAGTCTTTTTCCTTCATTCTATTAATGTGGAGTGCTGCATTAATTAGTTTTCTTATGGTGAACTACCCTTTCATACCTTAGATAAATCTCACTTGATCATGATATATAATTCTGTTAGATTTGGTTCGTCAAGATTTCGTGGAGGATTTCTGCATCTACGTTCATAGGGATATTGGTTTGTAGTTTTCTTTTCTTGTGGTGGCTTTCTTGGCCTTGGTATGAAGGTGATTCTGGCCTCACAGAATGAGTTAGGTAGTGTTCCCTTCTCTTTAATTTCTGGAAGACTTTGAGCAGGGTAGGTGTTAATTCTTCCTGGAATGTTTTGTAAAATTCACCAGTGAAGCCATCTGTTCCTGGGCTTTCCTTTGTTGGGAGATCTTTGATAACTGGTTCAGTCTCTTTATCTAGGTATTAGTTTGTTGAAAAACAAACAACCTTTTGTCAGGTAATATGGGTGGGGTTTCAGGCAGTAGAAATAGCACGTACAAAGTTTAAGAAGCAGCTGTAGCAAATTATAGATGTGGTTGGAGTTGACCTATATAATATTTCTCGCCTTCTTTAACAAGAATGACCATGTATCATTCTCTTCCAAAGTTAGAATGCACTTAACTGTGAAATCTTCTTAGACTGGGACTGAGTAAATGGGGGTACTTACGAAGTCAAATCAACCAGTTGTGATGGCCCTATATGCCCAGGAGTCTCTGGGAAAGGACATGAACTAATGCACACATGGTTGCGAGAAAAGGTAAGCTGGGGAAGACTAAGGTCAAATGTCATAGAATCTCGTGCATTCTAGATCCTAAAGTTTCCAGAAAGAAAATGGATTCCTAAACTTTCCTTGAAGGGAGACTATTGTCACATAATAGAAAGAACCTGAACTATGGAGTGTGTCAGACCTAAGTTCAAACCCTAGTTTGGTAAACTGTGGTTTACCAAAGTAGCAGTGGTAACTGCTACTGCTCAGACAAGTTCTCTAGCCTCTCTGTCTTAGTTTTCCTATATTCCAGGACAAATACCACACACCGATTGGCTTAACAACAGGAATTTATTATCTTCCAGTTCAGGAGGCTAGAAGTCCAAAATCAAGGCCTCAGCAAGGCTCTGCTTTCTCTTGGGAGTCTGTGGCCTTCGGGTGCTGGCTTCTCACGATCCCTGGGGTTCCCTGGCTCGCATTTCTGACTCCTGTTAAGTGGCCATCTCTCTCCTCTTGTATCTGTTCTATCTGGATCCTCTCTGTGGCTTTCTCTGACTTAGTGCATCCAGATTTCTTCTGCTTATAAAGGACTCTGTAATACGGATTAAGGCTCACCCTGATTCATAACATCTTCAAAAGGTCGAATTTGCAAATGCGTTTCACTCCCACAAAAGATTAGGAACATGTGTTTTGTTGGAGTACACAATTCAATCTACCACTCTCTCTGAATCTCAATGCCCCTCCCTCTAAAACAGGGACATTAATGACCTCAGGGGGATTTTGTCAGGATTAACTGAAAATGGAAAATATCTAGCTGCTAACTAGGATGTGTTCAATAAATATCAGTTCCCTTTTCTTCTCTGGTGCTCTTATACCTATTCCCACAATTAAAGTGGGAGAAACCCAGCCTTCTCTCCTAGGAGAAGTCTAATGATTAAATTAAGGCTGTTCTTTGCTTTTGAATAGGTGACTCCAGGGGGGAAGTCATCACTGTTGAACTTCTGCATAATCCTGGAAAGGGCAGTGTCCGAGTCCACCTTTGAACAGGAATGGGTACGTGCCAGGTTGGGGGTGGAGCTCACAGCGTAGCATTTTACTGCAGGACGTGGTCTTTACACTGTCTGGATGTGTCCCTGACAACAGGAACTACTCAGGTGCTTTCTGCCCTGTTTTCTTTGGAATACAGCCAATCCTGCATGACTCAGCAATCTGTTACTCTGCAAAAAACCAGTTCTGTACCCTTCCTTCTTCTCCTAGGAGCTTATTCGTAATAGGAGGCAGGAGAAGCACAAGACACAGTGTTGAAAGTCCTCATTGCCCAGAGGCTGATGTGACAGTGGCCACAGTCATGAGTTTCAACTGAGGCCGAGTCCTGTTTTAACAGGAGCATGAGGGTCTCTAAGTAACTCGGGAGTCCATTGCTCTGCTCAAAGTTGGACGTCACGGCTGTTATTGTCATTTACTCCAGAAGTGGTTGCTTGGAACAACATGGTCAGAAGGATTAAGATGAGAAGAGGAGTCTGAACCTCGCTCTGTCATGTCTTCATGACAATAAGGAGAAAAACTACCATGACGAAGAGCTCCTTTACCATCAAGCTCAATTTGGTTCCTAGAGACAAGCTCAGTCCTGCTGTTATTTTTCTCATGTGAGCATATTATATACAAGACTATGCTAGGTACTGAGGAAATAATCCAATGAATAAGAGATGATTCATAACCTCAAGTCACTTTTAATTTAGCAGGAGAGCTGCACATGTGTGAAAGACTGTATGTCATGAGACACTGATAGCAATCCTTGGGGATAAAGGATGGAAAATGAATAACTCTCACCAGAGGAGCTAAGAAGACGTGACAGAGTGGGTGGCATTTAAGGTTGGCCTTTTTTAATTGCTTTTTAATTAATTAATTAGTTAATTAATTATTTCTATCCCCTTCCGCCCCCTCTCCACCCAGGTTGTCTGTTCTCTGTGTCTATTTGCTGCGTCTTCTTCTTTGTCTGCTTCTGTTGTTGTCAGCAGCACGGGAATCTGTGTTTCTTTTTGTTTCGTCATCTTGCTACTTCAAGTCTCCCTGTGTGCAGTGCCATTCCTAGGCAGGCTGCACTTTCTTTCATGCTGGGCGGCTCTCCTTACGGGATGCACTCCTTGCTTGTGGGGCTCCCCTACGCGGAGGACACCCCTGCATGGCAGGGCACTCCTTGGTGCGCATCAGCACTGCGCATGGGCCAGCTCCACACTGGCCAAGGCGGCCTGGGGTGTGAACCGCGGACCTCCCATGTGGTAGGCAGACGCCCTAACCACTGGGCCAAGTCCACCGCCTCTGCTTTTTTTGAACTGTCTTGATAATTTGGCATGCTTACTGGAATCTTGAACTAAAGACTCAATGATGTCTAGGCAAAATTCCATTCTATCTCAATATCTAATAGAGAAGAACGGCCTCTGAATCAGAAAACCTGGGTTCTAGTTCAAGTTCTGCTATGACTTTACTCTGATCTTGAGTAAGACATGTACTGTGCTTTTGAGCTATGTACACCAGATAAACATGTTCTTAACTAATCCATTCCTATGGGTGTGAACCCTCATAAAGAAGATCTCATTTGGGTCACACCTTACCTGCCTAGATTCCAGGACAAAATTGGCGTGGCCCAAATGAGTCAGGATGGGCCTTAAGCTGATTACTGGAGGCCTTGGAGAGGTCAGAGAGAGGAAGACACAGGGAGCAGCCAGGCGAGAGCACTGTGTGCACCTGCCACGTGAAAGAAACGTCAAGGACCAAGCAGCCAGCCCCAGCGTGCCACAGTCTTCTGGGCTAAAGCATCACCTTGATTTTGGACTTCTCCTGGCCTCAAAACCATGAGCCAATAAATTCCTGTTGTTTAAGCCAATCCATTGCATGGTGTTTCCTTGAACAGCCAAGAAACTAAAACACATACCCTTTCAGGATCCTAATGTCCTCATTTGTTAAACAGAGAGTTTGGAAGAGGTAAACTCAATCATCTCTCCTAGTTCTGAAATCCCTTTCTGTTTTTACTCCTAAATAATGCATCACAAAATGAAATGCAGGAATTAAAGCAAAGTTCAATCATAGTAAGAGAAGTGTGGCTATAAGGTTATAAATATAAGAAGAAGCAAGTTATCAATGGCCACTTCAGTATACATTCGAGTAAAAGGGGCACCTCTGGACTTGAAAGTCTCTTTCATTATTTTTCAAGCAACATGGGAAAAAACTTATATAATACAATATATTTTTCAGTGACTAAGCCTACCCCAAGCCAAATACCAGCCAAGCCAAAGAATGTCTTGAGTTCAGAATTAAGGAGACTCAAGGGCATTAATAATCGACCAGAATGAAAGATCTCTCCAGAGTCAGGGAGGCAAATTTCCAGGACGCCAGGCCACTAAGAACATTTCTCTAAGGCCCAGGCTTTCTGCTGGATCCATTTCTTAGGAAAAGTGCTCAGATGTTCAAATTCTTCCCTCTCCCTCCCCACCCCCCCACCATTATTGATGCAAGATGGATCTCGGCCTCCCAGTTCATACCATAATCCTTTCTGTCATGCACAAGCGCCAGCTCCTGTTTCCCATAGACTAATTTTTTTAATGCCCTCAGTCCTGAGTTTATACAATGCTGGGCAAACCTTTCCTGATTCATTACAAAATTGAGACCATGAGGCAAGTGTCAAGTTGATTTATTTTCCTTTTACCAATCAGATTCACTTTTCCTCTTACAGGCCAGCATTCCATCTGTTTTTTTGTTTTTGTTTTTTTAATCAATATTTTTGTTAGTTTTTTGTTTTGAAAATGAAATTTGTTGTCTTTTTTTAAGGATACATAGATCACACAAAATATTACCTTAAAAATTAATCAATTTTATTGATACATGTTAATAAAGCATACAATCCATCTAAAGTGTATAATCAGTGGTATGTGTGTAATCATATAGTCCACCTGTGTTTTTTTTTTCCTCCTATGTTTTTTTTCATCATATCCTTTGAGATATCCTTAGTTCCGTCAATCACAAACCCCTACCACCCTTTACTACCTTTTGTCCTTTAGATTCTAAACAGGCTCAAGATTTTTTCATACAAAACAATAAAAGAGAAAAAATACGCATTGACCGTGCATCTTTTAAGGACTACCCCGAGCCTTTCTTCCTATTTAATATTTCAAACAGAAAAGTAATATATTGAATATATATAAAAGTATGCAGAGTAATTTAACAACTGTGTTCCAGTACCCAGCTTAAGAAATAGAACACTATTGACATCCTTGGAGCTTTCTGTTTATCCCTTCCTGAGGGCTTTCCCCTAAAAGAAGCCGTCATCCGGAATTACGTGCTTATCATTTCCTTGCTTGTGTCTAACTGCATATATTATATATCGCCAAATAACATATCATTCAGTTTTGCAAGATTTTAAACTTCATATATATTATTAGACCACATGGCTCTTTTCCTCTCTCTGTCCCCTAGTCAGCAGCTAATGAACACCTTTGATATTAGATTTACAGATAATTCAAAACAATTAAAATTTATTTGAAAAGTCATTAAAATGAGTGCACTCATTACCACTTAAATGAAGCTTTTTTTGTTATAGAAAGGAATTTTGTTGGTCTTGTGTACTTCATTCAGACACTGTCAAAATCAACTAAGGTGGGAAGCGGGTGCAGCTCAGTGCTTCCCATGTATGAGGTACCAGGTTCAATCCATAGGACCTCCTTAAAAAAAAAAAAGTAAAAAATTTTTAAAAATTAAAATCAGCCCAGGTGCTTGAAAAAACTTGGAAAGGCACTTGTCTCCACTTATTCCTCCCTTTTCACCATTACTCTGCATTTGTTCTTGTAAAAGACTTCCACGTGGTTAAATCCAATGGCTGTGTTAGAAGCCTCACCTTAACATATCTCTCTTCTGCTCTTGCTGTTACTCTGAAGTTGACATTGCCAGCTAGTCACTTAGACACTTGTCTAAAATCATCTGCTTCCTTTGGTTTTCATGATAATAGTCTCTCCTGGCTCTTTTCATCTTCTGTGATGGTCCCTCTTCATCTCCTTCAAGGGGGCCTTTTCCTTTGCTTGTCTATTAAAAAGTAGCCATCTCTGGCCCATGCTTCTTCTTTGTATTTTCTTGCAAGAACTCATACACTCCCATAAGTTTAACACTTGCATGCTGACGACTCCCATAACTTTATAGCCCTGACCTCTTCCCTAAGCTTCAGACTCATATATCCAATTATCTGCAAATAGACAAACACACACAGTAAACACATGCATGTTTTAATTTTTATTTAAGATTTAAAAAAAAATTTTTTTTAATTTCTCTCCCCTTCCCCGCCCTCCCACCCCCCAGATGTATGCTGTGTCCATTCGCTGTGTGTTCCTCTGTGTCCGCCTGTACTCTTGTCAGTTGCATGGGAATCTGTGTCTCTCTTTGTTGCATCATCTTGCTGCATCAACTCTCCATGTGTGCGGCGCCATTCCTGGGCAGGCTGCACTGTTTTCACACTGGGCGGCTCTCCTTACGGGGCACACTCCTTGTACGTGGGGCTCCTCTACGCGGGGGACACCGCTGCGTGGCACAGCACTCCTTGCGCGCATCAGCACTGTGTGTGGGCCAGCTCACGACATGAGTCAGGAGGCCCGGGGTTTGAACCTTGGACCTCCCATGTGGTAGGCGGACGCTCTATCCATTGGGCCAAATCCACTTCCCTGGATGTTTTTTAGATACCCCAAGTCAACGTGTCCAAAACTGAATTTACCATCTCTCCCCTCCCCTCACAACTGGCTTCTCTTTCTATATCTCAAACTCAGGTAAAGACTCAATATCTAGTCACTCATAAAGCCAGAATCCCGGAAGTCATCCTAGACTCCTCTTCCCTCCCCATTCCTTGCAGTGTTCCAGCTCCCCAAGAAATGCAAAAGTCCTGCTGACTTTGCTGCCCCTGGTTTTCTGGTGTTCTCCCATCCTTTCCAAGTTCAATAGCCAGTGACTCACTTAGGCTGCACTGGACTACTGCAATGCTTCTAGCCACATCTGCCATAAATTCTACTTCCACCTGCCGCCTGAATCATTTACCTAAAACCCATAGCCTAGCCATGGTTTGACTTACAATAAGAGTTCCTGTTCTAGACTGAACTGAGGCCACCTAGACTCTCCTAAATATATTTATTGGTAAAGGTGCTTTTTCGTATAATTTTTAGATCAAGATGAGTCTTTAAAAGGTCACCTAGTATGATGCCTCTCAGACTTGTGTACGGGGATAACAGCTCCCCCTCAAAAAATAGCTGAGACCACAGGGCTAACATGGTACATCGTGCTGGACCATCAATTTCATTCAAAGATGTTGGAAAAACAATTTTCATGTCAAAACAGAGAAGTAATTTAGGGAAACATACTTTTTTTTTTTTTTGGCATTGAAAGAAACTTCCACTTATACCAGGCCATTCTTAGCCAAGCTTCTAGGCCCTTGGGAGTATAAGGTTTTTGTTAGTGGTAATGTTTAAAAGCACTTATCATTATTTTACACTGTGTTTTAGTTCTTATTCTAGAGCCTCACATATAAAAATAAACAGCCTCCATGGAGACCAAAGCATAGGAACTATCTCAGGGACAGCCAGCAGAGAGACTTTCATTGTAGGACTGGGTTAAGACTGAAAGGTGTCTGCCTGATAGGCAGGTAAGTATTTTGGAATAAGCACAAGACAGTGTTTTGTATAAAACATACCAGACAGTAGATAAAAATATGGGGGAGGAGGCAGAAGGATAACATTAGAACAGATCAGAGAAGGTCTGCATCGAAGTGGGGGCTCGATCAAAGAAAGGAAGTGAAGGGCAGTATAAGCAAGGCATGGCACCCAGGACAAGAAAAGATCCAAGTAGAACTGTGGATAAAGATAGGACTAGGTACAGTGGTTAATTGTGAAGAAGAGGGGAGGGATGATAAGAAAATTGGCAGCTCTGGGACAGCAGAATAGGACATGCAAGGTGAACATGCAAAGTAATGACCAGGGAATTAATTACATCTTCAATAAAGTGATGTGATGGTTAGGCTAATGTGTCAACTCAGCCAAGTAATGGTGCCCAGCTGTCTGGTCAAGGAAGCACTGGGCTAACTGTAATACAAGGACATTTCATGGACTTTAATCATCAGTGAGTTGATTGTGTAGATGGCTGGTTACACCTAGAATAAACTGAGGAGATTGCCATCAGCAATGTGTGACGGCTCGTCCAATCAGCTGAAGGCCTTAAAGGAGATGTGATTTCAAGCATTCAGAGCGAGAATCCCCATCTCTACCTCGAACAGCCAGTGTCTCCATGGGAATTCAACAAGGACCCTCATCTGAATCCCTGGCTGGCATTCTGCTCTGCCCTATGGAATTTGAACTTGTGCATCCCCATGGTCATGTGAGGGAATTTTATAAAATCTCATACTATTTACAGATATCTCCTGTCAGTTCTGTTTCCCTAGGGAACCCTGACTGATTCATGGTATTTCACTCTGGGAAATGCAACCTAGAGCCGTAGTCATTTGGGATCTTCCAAGTCTGTTTTCTTTGAGCCGTTCCACACCACCAAATTTGAGAATGAGTTAGGATCATCTAAGACCAAATAATGTAAAATGATAGAAGAGGAAATAGCAAGGGCACAAGTTAGAAGAGCTTCTTTGAAATGTATAATGAAATCAATTTAATTCAATGAACACTTATCAAGTGTCTGCTGTACGGAAGGCATTGTTCCAGGTGCTGGAGGAACGGAGCTAAGAAGACTGGGCCCCAGCCTACAAGTCTTTCTTTGGAGGGTGCCTGAGAAGGAAAAAAACAGCAGTAGAAATCCAGTGTCTGATGGTTAGATTTTCCAATTAAGAGGTCTTTGGAAGTCAAACCTGAACTTATTCCTGTAATACTTATTATCTGGTCCGTTAAGGTTATCTAAAACTACCACCATCAAAGGAAAAAAAAAGTCACAAATTTTATTATCAAGTTGTCATGCTGTGTAAGGGGAAAAAATGGCATGGATTTAGAGAATGACCTTCAAGGGCAGACATTCTCATCTAAATTCTATAACCAAGACATTCTTTAGAGGCATTAGGAAACTATTTCCCAAATATAACTCCTTAAAGAAAAACACTATACTAATTCTACTTTTCCATCTTAATTAAATTTTCTTCTAAGTTAGCTTTGTCTGATAAGACAAAAACCTACATAATACTGAGCTTCCCCATAGGCTCTAATTTACTCAGGATCAATAAGTACTTCATTTTAGGTGAGTAATGAATAATTTGCAAATGGTTTTTTTTTTCCCCATAGAGTAAATATTTTATTGGTTACCAAATTGTCAGTCACAAGGGATATAAGCATTCAACAAAAAGCAAAGGACTCTCCTTGCCGAGTTCACAATTTCACCTAATAACCAGCAGGTGCCTTTTAGCCTGCTTCTTCCGAGTGCTTCTCCCAACTCTAGTCCATAATCAGATGAGGATGGCTTTCTAGTATCACAGACCGTGCTCCGGCAACAAGCTGGCATCTTCAGACTTGTTACCACTGTTTGGAAACTCAAGGTAACCAGGTTGAGTATCCTGCCTTCCAACACCTGCTCTATGATCCCTGGGGGTCCTCACTCCCCTGAAAGACCAGTCACCCTGGAATCTTCCTTCTGCACAGCTAGGATGAAACGTATTTGTCCAGAACAAAGTGTTCCCTTCATTTCGTCCTCAGAATCACAAGAATTTGAATGGTCCCATTGACAATACTTGTAAGCATCCAGGTGTCAAGGTGTCCCTTCACTTTGACTTTACAACTTCTGTGCCCTTCATCTTTGGTCCTGATTCACTCAACTTTTCTGGCTTGTGATCCAAAGCACTGCAGAGATTTGTGCCAGGTGTGCCAGTGGGTTTTCCCAGTAAATATTCTACTGATCCTATATAATACTGTTTCTTGGCCCCAGCGAGGTACTTCTGAAAAGCCCCAATCTGGGAGCTTCTGGAAACATACCAATAAATGTCTCAGCCCACGCCTGAGAAATGGAAGATTCAATGGAAACTGTCTTTTCCCGAAATCGTTGCAGATAAGTTACAGCAAACAGAACAGCGACCGTCAAGGAAAACTGTCACTCTGGGCTCCTTTTTTTTTTTTTGCAAGGCAACAAAGGTGTTTATTTGGGGTCTTAGTTGCAATTTGGGGAGCAAGATTCAGGTGAAGTCTCACATTGGGTCCCGTCTTGTCACTTCCAGGCAAGGGTTCATCTATTTGACCTTGATAGGGCCAGTTAGCAGCTCTTTCTCTTCATTCTCCATAGTTTTGAAGTGGTAAAAATGTCCAAATCTAGGCATCATCAAGATGATACTTTCTTCCTCAAGATCAGGTGCTGGTGATCCTGGGTTCCTCTGTCACAGGTCGAGGCATATGGCAGCATCTGCTGGTTTCTCCCTTCTCTTCTGGGTTTCATTGCTCCCAGCTTCTTATTTCCATGGCTCTCTCTCTGGGCTCCTTTTTGACCACAGTAGCTATGGGGAAGCAGCTGCAGCTTCGATGAGAGCCAACAAATGGTTATTTCAAACCAATTATTTATATATGTGTTCAAAGAACATTCATTACCTTAGGAGCTCTGAGCTTTTTATTTATTATTATTTGTCTATTTATATATTTTTTTATGTATTAAAGAAGTTGTGGGTTTATAAAACAATCATGCATAGAATACAGGATTCCCATATTATTTTTTATTTTTGAACAGAAAAGACTGTCGTTTCCATGCAAGCCACCTGATCCTTGCCACTGCTGCATAGAAGAAAATGCACAGAGCAGCACCAGGTTCTTCAGGTGGGGGCAGGACAAAGAACCACACACAGATTGTGAATCTGGGATTACCACATATCCACCTCACAATAATCTCTGTAATTAAGCCAACTGCATAATAAATCCATTTAAGTTGTACTATTAGTGGTCTTTTCTCAAACAGGAATAAACTACTAGAGATGGGGTCTTTCTACTGAGAAACAGATTATACTAGAAAACTAGTTGGGACAGATAATGACAAGCTGTCAAAGAAGATGGGTCTGTATACACCACAATGTAAACTATGGACCTTGGTTAGTAGCAATGCTTCAATATTTATTTATCATTGTAACAGATGTACCACACAATTTTAAGATGGTATTAATTGGGGAAGATGTGGGAGGGGGAAGGGTATCTGGGAATCCTTCATACTTTTGATATAATTTTTCTATAATTTAAAACCTCTTTTAAATAAAGTTTATTATAAAAAAAAAAAAGAAGAAGACTGCTCTGCCTAATCACCTTACAAGGAATCTCACCAATCTCCCAGCCATACTCCCAGCTAAGCATCCAAACTGTGTTTCAGTATACCATTCCCAAACAGGAACATCTGAAGAAAGGTCCCAATATGAAAGGCAGAACCCAAAACATCAGGAAAAGGGACTTTGCCAAAAAACACAGTCATTGTAGGTAGCAAAAGGAAACCTTTAGAATACAGGTTTAATGTTTTCAGAGAAACGAGAAGATACTCCATCCATGAAATTAAAACAAGATGCTATGAAAAAGAACATTTAGAAAATCCTCCTTCCCTCCCCAAATGAAAAGTTTTAAATGGGGATTAAAAATATGGTGAAAGAAATTTAAATACATAATAGACAGGTTGTAAGATTTACCAGTACTAAGAGAAAGACATATTTTTAAAATAAGAGAGAAAAGATAAGAAAATTAGAGGACTGACACAAGAAATCCAGAAGGAAATTATATAACAGAAGAAAATCACCCAGAACTGAAGAATATGATTTTTAAATTGAAAAGCCCTATTAAATGCTTGGAAGAAATGACTGAAAAAAGGCGAATGCCAAAAAACCACCATCATGAAATTTCAGAATATGAGTAATTAAGAAAATAACACCCTACAAACTTCCAGGGGCTAAAATAAAATGCAAGAGCTCAGGAATCAGAATGCATCAAGTTCTCAACCACACCCTAAGAACTAGAAGAAAATGGAACAATGCTCTCAAAGTTCTGGGAGAACCGCATTTCCAACTTCATATCCTATACCCAGCCAAACTATCAATCATGGAAGAGAAATGGCATTTAAATGCACCAGGTCTCTAAAAGCTTACCTTCCTTCAGGTGACACCCAGATTGTGTGGGCTCTGAAGCTTTTATAATTTGGGGAGGCCTATGTAAACAATGGAAAATTACAAGTATAAAAACTGATTGTGAAAGTAAATACGTCTTTAGAATGAAATAAGAAATCACAACAAAGCAGACCACATGAGGTTTAGGCTCTTTCTTTTAGGCTCTCTTTAGAAAATTTACCCAGGATACTTCTTGAAATTCCAGGGTTTTCCTCTCAAATCAGGGCCATGTGCAGCAATTCACAACATTCACCGGGGCTTGTGAACTTCATCAGTCTCTGGATGAACCTGCTTCTGCTCTAGGCACCCTTTCTCAGAAAACTATTCTCCAGCAAAACCAAGGAAGAAGAAGACACGGAATCCAAGAAATGGGAATCCAGTGCAGGAAGACAGAGGGAGCATGTTCCAAAAGACGTTCTGGAACAATTGTCTCAGCCCTGGATGTCTCACCTCCAAACTTCTAGTTGTCTGAAAAAACTAAGTTCTTATTCATTTAAGCTAGTGTGGTAGGGTTTCTGTCATTTTTAGATGAAGGACATCTTGCAGCATCACATCCTTGTTCACACATCCATTTAACAAAATTTTTAAAAAAGTATTTTATTTATTCCCCCCCCGCCCAGTCCCAGTGTCTGTTCTCTGTGTCCATTCACTGTGTGTTCTTCTGTGACTGCTTCTATCCTTATCAGCGGCACCAGGAATCTGTGTCTCTTTTTGTTGCATCACCTTGTTGTGTCAGCTCTCCGTGTGGGCAGCGCCATTCTCGGGCAGGCTACACTTTCTTTCACGCTGGGCGGCTCTCCTTACGGGGTGCACTCCTTGCACGTGGGGCTCCCCTATGCGGGGACACCCCTGCGTGGCACGGCACTCCTTGTGCGCATCAGCACTGTGCATGGGCCAGCTCCACACGGGTCAAGGAGGCTCGGGGTTTGAACCGTGGACCTCCCATGTGGTAGACGGACGCCCTAACCACTGAGCTAAGTCTGCTGCTGCCCCCATTTAACAAATATTGATGGTTTTTTTTTTTGGTTTTTTTTTGCATGCCTGTGGCTGTACATCGTGCTGGGAAAAACACAGAGGACCAGATGAATAAGGCTTTTCTTCATGGAATGTGGAACTCAGAATAAAAGGAGCTTTTGAGTCCAGGATTCAGAGAGGCTACGGTTTGCTCTCAGACTCCAAAACAATAGAATAAAACAGTATCAGGCACTTCATTTATATATCTTGGAAATTCTCAAGGAACCTCATGCCAGAAAGAACAACTGTCTAAGCACCGGGAGCCTGAGGCTTTAGCAGTATTCTTCAACTTACTAGATTTGGGGGAGCCATGTGGTGTGCTCACTTTGAACATTTCCTGAACCTGGTTTTCTTCTTTTAAAAATGTTGGGCTTGATCATCTTCAGGTTACACCTAGCTCTAAAGTATTTTGTGATTACATTGCATGAAGATGGGCATGACATAAACCAAACATGAATGCTTCTGAATTTAGATTCTAAGAGTTCAAGTGAGAGAATAGGTATAAATGTTCAGGAAAAACAAGTCACAAACAACTCTCCACTTCCCCAAAACAATCACCACACAAAACCTGGCAGGAACTGGGATATTTGGGAAGGAGTTCTGGTTGAATCCTGCTTCTGCAACTTACTAGATGGGTAGGCCTGGGCAAGATGTGTAATGTTTCTTCATTTGTTTCTTCATTATAAAATATGGATGCTATTCTTAGCTCACAGGGCTGCTTCTGGAAAAATCACCTGGTATTCCAAGAGCCTCATTAGAATCTGCCTATCTGCAGGCTATTGATAATGACATCTAGTAGCTAAACCTGGAAAGGAAAATAAGTGCTGTGCCTGCATACCTTCGGTTTCTTCTGCATCACATACGGAAGCCTGATAGATCTTTTGACTTTCCTTTGTCCTCCAACAGCCTAAACTGTGGCCATTCTATTTTCCACAAGAGAACAAGCAAGAGAAACAAAAGCAGCTCAAATTCAAATCATTGCTTTTTGTTTCCAGCCCCAGTAAAGGTTTGAGGGTCTGACTGGTGAAAAAGAAAACCAAGAATTAAATTAACTTTGAGGATTACAGCACTTAACTATGGCTTCTAACTGTTCATATTCATTGTGTTCTAGTATTGTGGATAACCTAGTGCTTATCTTATCATCCATCCATAGAAGCACAGCTAGGAAACCTGCTTACCTGCACATCCATTGGTCCATGACAGAATAACTTCAGTTTTCTGACACACAATTATAACACATTTTGCAATATTGTGGACTTTGGCTGCGGGAGTGGCCCTCTATGTAGTAAAACTTCCCTTTTCCATTGTCAACAGGCATATATGCATTTGGAAAAACAGCCTTTGGATTACTGCCAACATAGGTCACATCTGCCCTTTAACCAATTGAACATGGAGGCCAGTGTCATCTTGAAGTGGTGGGGAGATAAGAAGCAGATGTCGGGAAGCGGCTGTGGCTCTATCGATTGGGCTCCCGTCTACCATATTTCCCATATGGGAAGCCCTGGGTTTGCATCCCAGGGGCTCCTTGTGCAGGCAAGTGGCCTGTGGAGAGCTGCTGCAGCAAGATGATGCAACAAAGGAAGACAAGCAAACACAGAAGAACACGCAGAGAATAGACACAGAGAGCAGACAGCAAAAACAGCCGCAAGGCAGCAGGAGGAAATAAATAAATAAATAAAAAGAAAGCAGATATCTTCTCTTTCTCTTGACTCCTTTTCTTCCCCCAGCCCTGACCAAATCCTGACTATCACCAAATACCATATGCTCGGCTGAGTCCAGAGCCATAGCAAGTAGCATATTGGGGAAGGTCCCAAGGGGAGGAATGGGCATTGAGTGGGAACGTCAAAGGCTTCGCCCTGGGCATACAAGCAGCACCAACTGGAAGAGTGAGGGGGGAAGCTGCAGAATATAAGGAAGAGTGCACAGCAGGGGCTTAAGGAAGTGGTGGGTGGCACTGTGTCCACCTTCTGTGGAAGAAGAGAAAGGAAATCAAAGTTCTTTAGAAAGGATATTCAATGCTTGGCTGCCATAGACCAGATCAAACAGCACACAACCAGCAACAACCGCCTCACCCTTTGCTTTTCTCAGGTACTCCCCTGCCTTGTAAAACCAAGAAGCCAGATTCCAAAAAACAAACAAACAAAAAAAAAACCTTCCTATCAACTCCATGCATTTCCAGGAACTCTAGGAACCAAGGGAAACCACATTGTGCCAAAGCCTCAGCCATGAAGAACGAAAGCCTGGAAAGAGGCGCAGGCGCACGCCTGGCCCTTCTTGCTGGGTTTGAGACAGCCCAGACGCCCGTTACTGGCTGTATCCCTCACCTGGCGCCTGCAGTCCCTGTCTTCTGAACACTAAGCCACACCGGTCCTGCAGGTGAGATGCTCTAGTTCTGGGAGCCTGGCCGCCTGAAGGGAGCAAGGGGCCGGCACTGGGAAACGTCGCCAGGGATATGGAGGAAATCGCAGAAGTCACGGAAAAGGTGAGACACAGTGAAAGAGAATGTGAAGGAAAAGAGCGATTTCCTAAGTTTTACAAGAGATGCTGCCCTAACATTGGAACTCCATCGACTTCATGCCCCAGTCTTTTCCTACAGCTGGGGAAACAGGTGGTGGATGCCTCCAGGTGGAGGGCCACCCCAGAGCTAAACGAGACGCGCTCTGCCTGCGCTACTCCCCTTTGCCCGTGGCCTCCGTTTCCACCCACCGGTGTGTGAGTGGACACACGTTCTGGAAGCCAAATAATGGCTCGGGAGGCCTATGAATCCCTGGCATTATTCGATTCCAGGCTTCCCGACTAAAAGGAAGTATCTGGTTCGGGTGCTGGAAACACGAGAATCACCGCCCGGGGCTGCCGCCTGGAGGAGGTCCCTAGAGAGCAGCCTTGGGGCTCGGGGCCGACGAGGGCGCACGGGGCACAGGTGGCAGGGGCCTCGCGGGCGGGGAGGAGACCCGGGGTTTGCCCCCGCGCAGCTCCGGAGCAGCCCGCACCTCGCTCGGACGCACGGGCGCCCGCGGCTCGACATGCCCAGCCCGGCTGTCCCGGCCGGGCCCCTCGCGGCCCAGGGCCCCACGCCCACCCGCTCCGCCCGTCTGACCTGCGGCGAGCGCCTCCGAGCAGCTCCTCTCTCCCCGGCGGCAACGGCGGGCAGGCGGCCGGGCAGGTGAGCGTCGGGGCTCCGGCTCCCGGCCCGCCCGGGCCCGCCCTGGCCCCAGGCTCCGCGCTTCCGGGCCCGCCCGCCCTCCGGGTCGCGGGGGAGTCCCCGCCGAGCCCGCGCGCCCGCCGCCCACCCGCGGGAGGCAGAGCGGGGCCGGGGGGTGGGCGCGTGGCCCCTCCAGGGGCGGCGGGGCCGCGGGTGGCTTTCCGCGGTGAAGCCCTCAGCTCATCCCACGCTCGGCCGCGGCGAGACGGTCAGGGCGCAGGCGAGCTGGCGGCCCGTGCGGTCCCCCGCGGCCTCATCTGTAAATTAGGGGTTGGCCCGGTGGGGAGTTTCCAGCCCTCGTTGTCCTTCCTTCCAGCACCGCCCCCCCCCCCCCAGACGTTAAGAACCAGGAGCTAAAGCCCCATCCCGCACGGCCCTAAGAACAGGTGTTTCTGATTCAGCAGCGTTTCCCCTTCTTCTGGAGAATCAGTGGAAGCCCCTTCTGAGAATCACGCCTAAACCTGAGCAGGCCTTTCCCTTGTAAAACAGAGTAAACGGGTCGACTTGGGTGCCTTGGCGAGAGGGGCGAACGGCCCGGAGGCAGGTGAGGGGCTCTTGGTCCTTGGCCAGCAGAGCCAGAGCTGGGAGAACATCTCTTTGACTTTGACGTTCCCATCAGCTCGGGAACGTGCTGGGTGAGCCGCCTCCTCCCAGCACTTGCCCGTACCTGAGGTTTCACTGGGTGCAGGCGGGAATCCTGGGTGCCTGATATTCTGGGAAGGGCTGCTTCCTGCCTGCCCCAGGTGGCAGTTCCAGTCAGGCTGCCTCTTCAGGAAGGCTTTTATTCCTCTAAGCCTGTGAGGAGGAAACAAGTTGTGACATCTTTTCATTTTCTTTTTCTTTTTCTTTTCTTTTTTTTGTTGTGGTATCTTAGTTGCATAATTAGGGGTGGGTACGGATACATTTTAGCACAGAAAAATTGTAACGAAGAAAATTATCTCTATTGCAAATTGTAATATCCATGTGCCAGGACAAACTGATTTTTTTTCATTATTTTTTTTCATTGACGTTTATCTTTCATACGTGAGCAATAAGTGTATAGTAAATGTTGTGAACTTACAAAACAAACATCCATGTCATCATACGAGGCAAAAACACTGGTTTTAAAAAAATAAGTTTGACCACCTTTAACTTGGCGTGCAAAAATATCCCAAATCAAATAATTTATATCAAGTTTTTAATAACAGATAAATTGCTAATACACCAACAACTGTAATCATAACATAACAATAACAGCTAACAGCTATTATAAAGCTACTTTAATATAACAGGAAAACAGATTAAAGTCTAGAAACAGGTTCAATATACTTACCTTAAGAAATATCAGCTCCTTTTTTAGCTAGTATGGGTCATGTGACTACATTCAGGTCATGTGAGTGAAAGTGATACAACTTCTGGGGGTTGTCACCAAGGAAGGTAGGAGGCTGGGTGCTTGGATGAGCATGGTTATGCAACAGACTCCATCCCACATCCCATATGTGTTAGTCAGCTAAAGGGGTGCTGATGCAAAGGACCAGACATCTGTTGGCTTTTATAAAGGGTATTTGTTTGGGTTAGAAGCTTACAGTTACCAGGCCATAAGGGTAAGTTACTTCCCTCATCAAAGTCATTGCCATGTGTTGGAGCAAGATGGCTGCCGACATCTGCATGGGTTCAGGCTTCCTGGGTTCCTCTCTTCCCAGGGCCCATTTCTCTCTGGGTTCAGCTTCTCTGTTTTTTCCACAAGGTCAATTGTAGACTATGAGATTCTCTTGGTTTTGCCTCTCTCTACAAGGCGGGCTGTAGACTCTCAGGTGACCAGCTCTGTTTCTCTCCCCCCAGGACTTGATTCTCCCTGGGCTCAGCTGCTCTGCTCCTCTGTGTGCTTACTTCCCAGGTTCCTGCTCCAAACTCACAGCATCGAGACTCCAACATCAAACCTCCAACTAACTCCTCTGCTCTGCACGTAGTTTTATCTGTGAGTCCTGCCCACCAGGGGGGTGGGGACTCAACACCCTACTGACGTGGCCCAATCAAAACCCTAATCCTAATTTAATCACCCCCAGGTACAGACCAGTTTATAAACATAACCCAATATCTATTTTTAGAATTCATAAACTGTATCAAACTGCTACACCATATTATGTGAAAGAGAAATAAAAGTACATCCCGTGAAGCCACAGTTATTTGAGGCTTTTGTTACATGCAGCCTAACTAATGCAGACATTTCCCGCAAGACCCCACTTCACACCATAATCAAATAAACAAATTCCAGGGTGTTAAAGAAAGCTCTAAATATACCATTTGCCTTGACCCAGTAATCACAGTTTGGGGACTTCACTGTACAGAATAGATAAAACTCTTAAAGATTCTTATTGCAGCATTGTTTATAATAACAAAAGTTTTATATATATATTATATATATATAATATACTATACCCTTTCTATAACATATTGTACAGCTATTTAAAAGAATGAATTCAGAGCAGGTGTAGCTCAGTGGTTGAATGCCTGCTTCGCATGTATGAGGTCCTGGGTTTAATCCCAGTATTGCCTTAAAAAAAAAGAATGAATTCAATTTGTATCTATTGTCTTGGAAAATAGTCATCATGTATTGTGATGCTACAGAGACTATGGGATTTTGTTTTTGCTTTCTGTTTGTTTTACAGTAATGAGTATACAAAATGTGCATGTAACATGTGCACATGTGTGTGTATGGTATAGGTATGAGCATCAAGGAAGGTAGGGAACGTTACTGTGGTTACATCAAGGGTAATAATGCTGGAGGGGGAGGGGAGCTGAACTTCTTTACAGAAGAGGGTTCCAGGTTCAAGTGCTGGCAAGGGAGGGAATCCAGGCTGGATGGTAGAAGAAGTCAATGGCTGGCCATCCCAGTCATGCCCTGAGGACCAACCAAGCCATGGGGACTGTAGTTTGTCTCATTCTCCTCCTTGTACTGAGGCCCTGCAAACATTGCACCTGGCCACTGCTTCTGAAGGAAGACCCCGTGATGGTTTGGACTTAAGGAGAACAGTACTGGATTCCTCTTACATAACACTTCAAATCCTCTCTGCCACCACTTCCTCCAGGGCAGCAGGCCTTGACAGGTTCCTAGATGTGCAATCAGAGAGCTTTCCTTTCTGCTGTGCTACAGATCTTTTTTTTAAGATACATAAATAACACATGTGCTACAAATCCTTCTTCTTCCTGCCCTGGCTTCTCCGAGGCTCAGCAGGTACAGAGCCCTGGCAGGGACCCACTAGGCACTCATGCGTGTGGACCTGAAAATTTGGGGTGGAATAACAGCCCATGGGCCACTCTTGATCAATGTGGGAACGGTAGCCAATGGATATTTCCCATTTGTTCCCATGGATAGATAGTTCTGAGATATATTTCAAAGCCTCCTCAGAAAAGCCCAGTGGGTACTGTTCAAATGCTGGTGAGCCCTGAATCCCAGAGACAACTCCTACTCTCCAGTTCTTCAGCTTGCCCTAGACAACCAACAAGATGAGGATGGTGGACAGGGTCCCAGCCCAAAATGCAGGGAGTATTTGCAGCTGCAGACAGGGTAATTCCTTACGTCTGCCCCATGTATCTGGTGTCCCCTCTCAAGTACCTTGGGATTGGGGAATGAGCAATCATGGGAGGAATGTGTGTGAGTATGGACAAAGTAGATTCGGTATTCCCGTGAATGCTATCCTGTATTGATGAGAGAGCTTTTATCATGGATGTAAAGACAGTGGCTTCAGAAAGAAGGGTGGGGACTGAATGGGTGGAACAGGGCACGTTTGGGGCAGTGAGATTCTCCTGTGTGATACTGCGATGATGGATGCATGACAGTAGGCATTTGTCATGGCCTATGGAATTGTACAGCATGAAGTGTGAACCATTATGTAAACTATAGACTTTGGTTAGTAGTAAGGCTTCAAAACTGGTCCATCCACTGCAACAAATGGACCATATTAATCTAAAAAGTCAATAATGGGGTAACGATATGTGTGGGTATGGGGTGTGGGAGTTATGTGGGAATTCCCTATACTTTTGGTGTAATTTTTCTGTAAATGTAAATCTAAAACTGCTGTAAAATAAAGTTGAAAAATATATTTAAAAGACAAAGAAGAGAAGAAAAAAGCCCGGAGAGGGAAAACATTCAATGGCCAACTTGTCCCTCCTTTTTGGTTAGACATGTACCTCTTTCATTCTTACACACTGAATCACCTTTCCAAATACATTATCCTGCATACAAGTCTTTGTCTCAGGCTCTCATCTGCAGGAACCGAGGAAAGACAGAAGTATGTCAAAGGACCCAGAGCGAACTTGAAGGGACATTCCGTCTACAGATGGACTATGTGAAAATCAAATAGAATGCCAACTCAAAAAACCTAATTCATAAAACACTAGCAATTAATTAATAATGACAGTCCAAAGAGAAAGGTAAATAAAACTAATTAGGTACTGTTGGAGGTGGCTAAGTCACCAAAGCACTAGTCTCAAATTGGTAGGTAAAGAGAAAACATTAAGCATTTATCTTGCCTTTCTGGAATGAATTGTGTGTCAGAGAAATTAGATAGTCTTAGAAGATGAGGAAGAGTTTATTTATAGAAGAATTCTGGCTAATAAATGCGTAATGAATGACAGAATTAGAAAACTCACTATTTGGAAATTACTAATAACTGATTTAAGGCAATCATCACTAGTAGAATCAATATAACAAAAGATGTGCAAGACTTCTCTACTGAAACCTATAAAACAATACTGAAAATAAAAGGTGACTATAACCGTATTGATGTATTGAAAGATTCAATGTTTATTGGTCCTCTCTAAATTGATCAATAGATTTAATGAAATCCTCA